>NC_143104.1:0-600000 GCF_061535455.1 Colias philodice
TAACCTAACCTAACCTAACCTAACCTAACCTAACCTAACCTAACCTAACCTAACCTAACCTAACCTAACCTAACCTAACCTAACCTAACCTAACCTAACCTAACCTAACCTAACCTAACCTAACCTAACCTAACCTAACCTAACCTAACCTAACCTAACCTAACCTAACCTAACCTAACCTAACCTAACCTAACCTAACCTAACCTAACCTAACCTAACCTAACCTAACCTAACCTAACCTAACCTAACCTAACCTAACCTAACCTAACCTAACCTAACCTAACCTAACCTAACCTAACCTAACCTAACCTAACCTAACCTAACCTAACCTAACCTAACCTAACCTAACCTAACCTAACCTAACCTAACCTAACCTAACCTAACCTAACCTAACCTAACCTAACCTAACCTAACCTAACCTAACCTAACCTAACCTAACCTAACCTAACCTAACCTAACCTAACCTAACCTAACCTAACCTAACCTAACCTAACCTAACCTAACCTAACCTAACCTAACCTAACCTAACCTAACCTAACCTAACCTAACCTAACCTAACCTAACCTAACCTAACCTAACCTAACCTAACCTAACCTAACCTAACTCTAACCTAACCTAACCTAACCTAACCTAACCTAACCTAACCTAACCTAACCTAACCTAACCTAACCTAACCTAACCTAACCTAACCTAACCTAACCTAACCTAACCTAACCTAACCTAACCTAACCTAACCTAACCTAACCTAACCTAACCTAACCTAACCTAACCTAACCTAACCTAACCTAACCTAACCTAACCTAACCTAACCTAACCTAACCTAACCTAACCTAACCTAACCTAACCTAACCTAACCTAACCTAACCTAACCTAACCTAACCTAACCTAACCTAACCTAACCTAACCTAACCTAACCTAACCTAACCTAACCTAACCTAACCTAACCTAACCTAACCTAACCTAACCTAACCTAACCTAACCTAACCTAACCTAACCTAACCTAACCTAACCTAACCTAACCTAACCTAACCTAACCTAACCTAACCTAACCTAACCTAACCTAACCTAACCTAACCTAACCTAACCTAACCTAACCTAACCTAACCTAACCTAACCTAACCTAACCTAACCTAACCTAACCTAACCTAACCTAACCTAACCTAACCTAACCTAACCTAACCTAACCTAACCTAACCTAACCTAACCTAACCTAACCTAACCTAACCTAACCTAACCTAACCTAACCTAACCTAACCTAACCTAACCTAACCTAACCTAACCTAACCTAACCTAACCTAACCTAACCTAACCTAACCTAACCTAACCTAACCTAACCTAACCTAACCTAACCTAACCTAACCTAACCTAACCTAACCTAACCTAACCTAACCTAACCTAACCTAACCTAACCTAACCTAACCTAACCTAACCTAACCTAACCTAACCTAACCTAACCTAACCTAACCTAACCTAACCTAACCTAACCTAACCTAACCTAACCTAACCTAACCTAACCTAACCTAACCTAACCTAACCTAACCTAACCTAACCTAACCTAACCTAACCTAACCTAACCTAACCTAACCTAACCTAACCTAACCTAACCTAACCTAACCTAACCTAACCTAACCTAACCTAACCTAACCTAACCTAACCTAACCTAACCTAACCTAACCTAACCTAACCTAACCTAACCTAACCTAACCTAACCTAACCTAACCTAACCTAACCTAACCTAACCTAACCTAACCTAACCTAACCTAACCTAACCTAACCTAACCTAACCTAACCTAACCTAACCTAACCTAACCTAACCTAACCTAACCTAACCTAACCTAACCTAACCTAACCTAACCTAACCTAACCTAACCTAACCTAACCTAACCTAACCTAACCTAACCTAACCTAACCTAACCTAACCTAACCTAACCTAACCTAACCTAACCTAACCTAACCTAACCTAACCTAACCTAACCTAACCTAACCTAACCTAACCTAACCTAACCTAACCTAACCTAACCTAACCTAACCTAACCTAACCTAACCTAACCTAACCTAACCTAACCTAACCTAACCTAACCTAACCTAACCTAACCTAACCTAACCTAACCTAACCTAACCTAACCTAACCTAACCTAACCTAACCTAACCTAACCTAACCTAACCTAACCTAACCTAACCTAACCTAACCTAACCTAACCTAACCTAACCTAACCTAACCTAACCTAACCTAACCTAACCTAACCTAACCTAACCTAACCTAACCTAACCTAACCTAACCTAACCTAACCTAACCTAACCTAACCTAACCTAACCTAACCTAACCTAACCTAACCTAACCTAACCTAACCTAACCTAACCTAACCTAACCTAACCTAACCTAACCTAACCTAACCTAACCTAACCTAACCTAACCTAACCTAACCTAACCTAACCTAACCTAACCTAACCTAACCTAACCTAACCTAACCTAACCTAACCTAACCTAACCTAACCTAACCTAACCTAACCTAACCTAACCTAACCTAACCTAACCAGTCATTTGCCCGAACGCGGTCCGTTGACAGCGAAATCGCATCTCTCCTAAGTTTATTTTTATAAAAGCGGTATTTTTCCAAGTTACACATTAGTGTCATATACCAATAGATGCGCGCTTAAATAACAAATACGGACGCGAAAACAGTTTTAAAATCGAGTGTGCCTGTGAAAAGTTATTACCAAAAGAAATTTTTACTAAATTAACAAAAGTACGGCGTCGCTGGGAAGTCCCGATTTATATCGGGGACTTCGCGAACCCGAACTACAGTGTTGTGGGTATTAGTGATACGAGTGCCTGTGAAAATTTTGGGATTTTTTGGACCCATACATAAGGTAAAACAAACAATTTTCGGCAAGCCGGGCGGTGGCAATCCTCCCTAACTCAGTGCATGGTGAAACGATACAAGTGCAAATAGACGCGTCTTATCAAAATAAAGGTTGTGGTCTTTGTCCCGGGGAAATCGGTTGAAAATTGGCGAAGATAGACACCAAAGAGTGTTTTAACCTAAAAGTAGAAACTTTCTTCCGCCAAAACTATACTTTTCCCCTTTCCCCCCACTGTGTTTCCTACTTAAATTAGTGCTGGGATATTCCATACACCTTCCCGCACAAAGATAATAAATTATCTTAACTCCTCATAACGTTTTTTAAGAGAAAAATCTAAGTAGGTCACGAGTCAACAAAAACGAAAACAAGAAACACGTGGTGGCAAATGAATGTTTTCTTTTTAATGTAATAGTCTGTATTTGTACATTAGTAAATTATTGTAAGTGTAGCTATAAAATAGACCAGCTACATCATTTTTGGTGTAGCTGTTAGACTAAGGTTATTATATACTGAGTGCTTAGGGACCATATACCACACAACACAAATATATATATATTTATAATATTATTATTTATAATAATTTTATTTATAATATTATTATCTTTCATTCATTTATTTCTATTCATCATAAACAGGCGACTCCCCTATTGGGAGACCTGATAGTCTTAAGTAATAATAATAATTATTAATTATTGACTTGAGTGGTTAGTACTGACTAGCTAGCTTTAGTAAGCTAGTGCTAGCTTAGTAGGTCGAACCGTACGATAATATTATCGTATAACTTATAGATTGACTTCTAAACTGAACTATAGACTATAATACTTATTAGGTATTACTAATATCATATTATTAGTATTTGCTGCTCATTTCCATTTTTATTTTATTTTATTGTAATCACTGACAGGTGCCTCCCCTATTGGGAGACTGATTAAGTATAAGTATTGACTTTTTTATTGACTTGACTTTTTTATTGTTGACAAATTGTAATTATTACGGACGTATTAATATTAATATTTTATTAATATTTTAAATAGTGCTAAGTTGACAATTTTTAACTATCAGTGACCTATTAATATTTAATATTTTTATTTTATATTATATTTTTATATTATTATTTTATATCTTATATTTATATCTGTGATATTTATTTTAATTGTAATTATTGACAGGTATCTCCCCTATTGGGAGACCTAATAGTTATAAGTTGACCATTTTTAACTATCAGTGACCTATTAATATTTTATATTTTATATTAATATTTTATATCTTATATTTATATCTGTGATATTAATTTTTAATTGTAATTATTGACAGGTATCCCCCTATTGGGAGACCTAATAGTGTTAAGAATAAGTATTATTATTGACAGGGGTTTTTTTTTTTTTTTTTTTTTTTTTTTTTTTTTTTTTTTTTCTCCCCTAAGTCATCATGATCCACACTCCCCAGAGGCGTGCCAGTGACACGTTCACTATCTCCGAACCAGCGAAGAAGCCTGCAACACCTAAAAGTCGGACTGCAGAAGGGAAAGCCCTTCTGCTGAAAGGGAAAGCCCACCTGCGGGAGTCCCGAAATTTAAAGACTGATATAAAAGACGGGGTAATTACGGCGCTAGAAAGGATGTATGAAATAATAAAAGAGATTGAGTTTGAACTCACCAATGCCAGGGCTGGTAGTGGAGGGCGTAGTGGGGACCCTATACATCCCCCCCCGCCATCCGATGCTGGTCCCAGCGTAGTTGACGACGCATTGGTGAGAAATCTGGACCTAAGTGAAGGAATGAAAGAAAGTATGAAAGAGATGATGACAAGAATGGAAGATATGAGAGTAAGCATGCGGGAGAATGAAAATAAAATGGACAAATTGAGCTCGCTTTTGGAGGGCAACATGACTGTCGCCAAAACGGCGAGTTATGCGGGCGTTGTCTCGAAGGGAGTCATAGAGAAACTCCCCGAAGCAAGAGCCCTGCATTCGGTCATGGTGTCATCCAAAGACGAACAAGAGACGGGTGATGAGGTGTTAGAAATGATCAGAAAGACTGTGGATGCAAAGGACGGATGGGTGAAAGTAGAGAGGGTAAGAAAGGTGAAGAACAGGAAGGTGGTCGTCGGCTGTGCGAATGAGGAAGAAAGAATCAAGGTGAAGGAAAGGCTGAGAAAGAATGAGGGATTAGTAGTGGAAGATGTAAAAAATAAGAGCCCTCTACTAGTCTTCAGGGATGTAATGAAATGCGAAGTTGACGATTTCGTCACAGCATTCAGTAATCAAAATGCAAGCATCCTTGAGGGCCTGAAGGGGGAAGAGAGAAAGGTAGAAGTAGCGTACGTGATGAAAGCAAGGAACCACCTCCAGAACCACGTAGTGGCCAGGGTGAGTCCACAGGTATGGAAGAGATGCACGAGTGAAGGATACGCCCATATAGGGCTAAGTAGAGTGAAAGTGATGGATCAAAGTCCGTTAGTGCAGTGCTCGCGCTGTCTTGGGTACGGGCATACGAGACGAATGTGTAGGGAAGAGAAGGAACGATGCAGCCACTGCGCTGGTCCTCACATGAAGACCGAGTGCGACAAGTGGCTGCGGGGAGAAGTGCCTCAATGCATCAACTGCATAAAGGCTAAGAAAGGCAGCGCAGAGCACAGCGCCTTTGACAGAGAGTGTACGGAAAGAAAGAGGTGGGATGCTCTGGCCAGATCGGCGGTAGCGTATTGCTAAGGTTGCCCAAGGTGAGTCCTTCCAGTACCGAATGCTGCAGGCCAATCTCCAGCGGAGCCAAATCGCCACACGGGAGCTACTGCTCGAAGCCACCAAGCGTAAGGCATGCGTAGCATTGCTGCAAGAGCCCTACGTTGGTGGGGCGAAAAGTATGAGGACATACAATGGAGTGAGGATCTTCCAGAGCGAAGGGGAAGGGGGTGGAGCAGTAAAGGCGTGTATTGTAGTACTCGACGACACACTGGATGTCGAACTACATACACGCCTTAGCAGTAACAACATCGTTGTAGCCACTCTCAGAACCAAAGCCTGGGAGATGATTGTAGTGTCCTTCTACTTCGAGCCCGATAAACCAGTGGGGCTCTACCTGGACCATCTTAGGCGGATAGGGAGAGAGCTGGGTATCCATAGGATGGTCCTGGGAGGCGATGCGAACGCAAAAAGCCCGTGGTGGGGTGGCGAAGTGGAAGACTCGCGAGGAAGAGATGTGTCTGCTGTACTGGAAGAAATGGGAATGCACATACTCAACACCGGGGACATCCCTACGTTCGATACCATCAGAGGTGGGAAAAGGTACTCTAGCTACGTGGATGTGACAGCGTGCTCCGACGATCTGCTGAACCGAGTGGACAACTGGAGGGTTGAGGAGAGTCTCACGAGCTCGGACCACAACGGCATATCCTTCGGCATCAGACAACATAAATCCACAGGCACGAACATAATACGAACTACACGCATATTTAACACACACAAGGCAAACTGGACTCAGTTTCATGAGAAACTGACCCAGCTGATGTCGGACAGACAATTAACTATACAAGACATAGACACAATACACAGCACACAACAAATAGATGACGCAATAGACAGATACACTGAAGCAATCACACAGACATGCAGAGACACAATGCCGACCAAAAAACACACACAGAAATTCACCTTGTCGTGGTGGAATGATGAGCTCGCGCAGATGAAGAAGCAGGTGGCCACGAGGAGACGCAGGATCCGAAACGCAGCACCTGATCGCAGAGACCGCGTGGTTGGATTGTACCTGGAAGAAAGAGAGATGTATGAAAAGGCAGTGAAAGAAGCGCAAGAGAAGAGTTGGAAGGAGTTTTGCCGGAAACAGGATAGGGAGGGGGTCTGGGAGGGCATCTACAGGGTGCTTAATAGAGCCACAGGGAGAGAGGAGGATCTGCCCCTTTCGAGGGGCGGTGAGACCCTCGATGCCCGGAGCTCGGCAGAACTGTTGGCGGAGACCTTCTACCCCGAGGACCAGGAAAGTGGTGAAAGTGAGGGACATCGTCGGGTGCGCGGGTGTGCGGAGTCCTTGGACACCGAACCACCGGCGGGCCCGGATGACCCTCCTTTCATCATGGAGGAGTTGAAGAGAGCCGTAAGGTCCTTCAACCCCAAGAAGGCCCCCGGGGCGGATGGCCTCACGGCCGACATCTGTCAGCACGCTGTGGATTGTAACCCGGGATGGTTCCTTGCCTTGCTCAACAGATGCCTCTCTGCCGCCTACTTCCCCGCACAGTGGAAGTGGGCGACCGTGGTTATACTGCGAAAGCCGGGCAAGGAATCATATCGGGTACCGAAAGCCTATCGACCGATCGGCCTCTTACCTGTTCTCGGCAAAATCTTCGAAAAGATGCTGGTCGGCCGACTCAGGTTTTACCTGTTGCCCAAAATAAGCCCCCACCAGTATGGCTTTATGCCACAGAGGAGCACCGAGGACGCCCTCTATAGACTAGTGAACCACATCAGAAATATGAGGGAAGAGAAGAAGATTTCTGTTGTGGTATCGCTGGACATAGAGGGAGCCTTCGACAGCGCCTGGTGGCCAGCCATAAAGGTGCGGTTGGCTGAAGTTGGGTGCCCGGGGAACGTGAGGCGGGTGATCAGCAGCTACCTGAGTGAAAGGGGAGTGAAAGTTAGATATGCGGGCGTGGAAGTGAGTAGGGGGACCAGCAAGGGGTGCGTGCAGGGATCCATAGGTGGACCAATCCTGTGGAACCTCTTGCTGGACCCTCTGCTATGGATGCTAGAGGAGATGAAAGTATTCTGTCAGGCGTTCGCCGACGACATTGTGTTGGTCTTTGAGGGTGACACGGCCCTTGAAATTGAAATGAAAGCGAACCGTGTCCTAAATGTAATAAATGAATGGGGAAAGGAAAACAAGCTAAAATTTGCACCTAATAAAACTTGTGCTCTCCTTTCAACGAGGAGGTTAAAATTTGACGTGCCACGGCTCGCTATGGGGAATGTGGAAATTAAATACTTTTCTCAAATAAAGATATTAGGCCTAACGATTGACAGCGGCCTCACTTTCAACGCCCACGTCGGGACGGTATGCCAAAAGGCAATCGCCCGATATAAACTCTTGGCTAGGGCAGCCAGAGTTGGTTGGGGACTTAGCCCAGATATTATTAGGACCATTTATGTAGCTGTTATCGAACCGACTATTATGTATGCATCGGCAGCGTGGGCACCCACCGTGGAAAAGATGGGGGTCCAAAAAAGGCTGAACACCGTACAACGGGGCTTCGCCCAAAAGATCTGCCGAGCATATCGGACCGTCTCCCTGAACTCAGCTATGCTGTTGGCTGGGATACTCCCCCTTGATCTCAGAATTCTCGAAGTCTCGAGATTATATGGGATCAAGAAGGGGGTGTCGCACCCAGCGTTGGGAGACAGGGAGGTGGAAAGAATGGCTCCGGCGATTTTGGACCCACATCCGGCAGAGCAGGAAGGGCTGGGGTTCGGGCTGGTGGACGAGGACTCGTATTCCGACGTGGCTAATAGCCACGTACATAGGATCTACACGGACGGCAGCAAGATTGAGGGTCGAGTCGGAGCCGCCCTTTCCGTATGGGAGGGGGAGGCCGAGACGAAGGCCGTCAAGCTTGCTTTGCCGCCGTATTGCACCGTCTACCAGGCCGAACTCCTAGCGCTCCAAAGAGCAGTAATTAGAGCCTGCAAGAGTGGAGTGTCGAAGGTCGGCATCTTCAGCGACTCCAGATCGGCCCTCCAGGCAGTCACACTCGGTTCCCCCCACCCCCTTGCTGTGCAAACAAGGGCGGCCCTCCGAAAAGCTGCTTCGCAGAGGCGGGAGGTCGCTCTGTTTTGGATCAAGGCGCACGCAGGGCTAAGGGGGAACGAAAGAGTGGACCAGTTAGCCAAGGAGGCCGCTCTGGGGTCGAAGAAGAAACCCGACTACGATCTGTGTCCTGTTTCATTCGTCAAGCGTATCCTGAGACGGGATACGATCGGGGAATGGGACAGGAGATATGATGTGGGGGAGACGGCTGGAGGCACGAAGCTCTTTTTCCCAAGCGCTGCTGCTGCATACAAAATAGTTCGGAAAATAGACATCACACACCACGCCACACAAGCACTGACTGGACACGGTGGATTCGCCTTCTACTTGAACAGATTCAAGCTGAAGGAGAATCCATCGTGCCTGTGTCAGCCCGGAGTCGACGAGACGGTTTCTCACCTGTTGCTCGAGTGTCCGATTTTTGCAAGAGATAGATATGTTATTGAGCAAAAATTGGGCATCGCGATGACGGGTGAGAATCTGCCCGCGGCCCTGGGGGACAAAATGAGGAATGAATTTCTGGAATATTGTAAGTACATTGTTGGGGTGGTAAACAAAAGAAACTGTGATAAGCTGTGATGTTAGGGTTAAGTTTAGGATAGTTGTGCCGTGATAATTTGTATATTTATTTGTATTGGTTTTATTGTATTTTTTTATTTTTATTGTAATCTTTGAATTGTAAATTTTAATGTGATCTTTAATAATTGTATTTTATTATTATTTTTGAAAATTCTATTGTATATTGTAAATTCGTATTTTAAAATTTGATTGTATTTTAATATTATGTGCCCATATTGTAAATAAAGAAAATTGTGTTTATTATTTGATTAAAGAAAATTAATGTCTCTAGACTATACTCTAGAGAAAAAGCAGACAACACCCTGCGATGGCGGGTGCTTTTAAAAAAAAAAAAAAAAAAAAAAAAACCTAACCTAACCTAACCTAACCTAACCTAACCTAACCTAACCTAACCTAACCTAACCTAACCTAACCTAACCTAACCTAACCTAACCTAACCTAACCTAACCTAACCTAACCTAACCTAACCTAACCTAACCTAACCTAACCTAACCTAACCTAACCTAACCTAACCTAACCTAACCTAACCTAACCTAACCTAACCTAACCTAACCTAACCTAACCTAACCTAACCTAACCTAACCTAACCTAACCTAACCTAACCTAACCTAACCTAACCTAACCTAACCTAACCTAACCTAACCTAACCTAACCTAACCTAACCTAACCTAACCTAACCTAACCTAACCTAACCTAACCTAACCTAACCTAACCTAACCTAACCTAACCTAACCTAACCTAACCTAACCTAACCTAACCTAACCTAACCTAACCTAACCTAACCTAACCTAACCTAACCTAACCTAACCTAACCTAACCTAACCTAACCTAACCTAACCTAACCTAACCTAACCTAACCTAACCTAACCTAACCTAACCTAACCTAACCTAACCTAACCTAACCTAACCTAACCTAACCTAACCTAACCTAACCTAACCTAACCTAACCTAACCTAACCTAACCTTTTTTTTTTTTTTTTTTTTTTTTTTTTTTTTTTTTTTTTTATAGTGGAGAATGCATTTAGGCATACCCAGAGCGCTCGGGGAAAGGGCCCTGGGTTATGTCGGACTCACACCGCAGAATGCGGCGACTACCGACTAAACTCCACTGTGTTCCGTCGCTCCGCTATATTGGCAGGGTCGCGGGTATTTGGTGTAACCGCTTCCGTAACCCTGTCAGCGGCAGCCTATTTTTTATATAGGCCCATCGCGATTTAGACCTGGCTAGTGTTCGCCAGTTCCTCCTTCCTGGGGGGCGGCGTGAACGGAACACGTCTCACGCCGCCTCACCGCACCGGACGATGGATTATGTCCCCGTTCCACCGTCCGGCACCCAACATTAGGGAAGCAAGTCGCGACCGTGTACAGCGGTCGCGACTCGGCGACTGCGCCCAATAAGACGTCGCCGCCGAATAGGATCCGCGTTGGGATCTCCCTCGCGGACCCGCTCTGCTTCCTCCTTCTGCGACATCACATCTTCACAGAATGTGATAGCCGCGCGCCACGTTCTGTCGCTGCCAACCATTGCGCGAGCTATGGAAGGCAGGGAGAGATCAGGGCCGACGACTGCGACTAGGTGAGCACGGGGCTCGGACCACGCGGGGCACACGGCGAGAGTGTGGTCTGCCGTGTCCTCCGGGCTGTCACACCAATGGCAAGCCATTTGCGGCTCCCGCCTGGCGACTTTGCACAAGTACCACCCGAAACAGCCGTGTCCGGACAGCACCTGTGTCAGGCGGAAGGTAATTGCCCCATGCCGCCTGTCGCACCACTCGCGTAGGACCGGTCGAATAGCTTCGACCGTCCTCGCTCCTGCGCTGGGCCTCTCGAGCCGGCGTTCCCACTCCCTGAACCGCCGCTCGAGAGCATCAGCCCTCCATTGCTGGACTTGCTCCAGATATGGATTAATTCCATGCGATCTGGACGCCGTGACGCGGCGATAAACGTCCGCCAGCATCTCGGCATCCAGGTCCCACGGGGGCGTCCCAGCCATGACACACGCGGCCTCGAAGGACACTGTGCGATATGCCCTCACGACTCTGAGCGCCATGACCCGCTGCGGTCTACGCAAGTATGGTCTGGTACGGACGCTCAAAGAGTCGGCCCAAATGGGCGCACCATAGAGGGCCATGGAGCGAATGACGCCGGTGTATAGACGACGACACGCACCCCCAGCCCCTCTTAGATTCGGGAGCAGACTTCCAAGTGCCCCGGCCACCCCAACAAGACGGGGGGCGAGGCGACGAAAGTGCTCCACAAATGTCCACCGGCTGTCCAGCACGATGCCCAGGTAGCGCAAAGTGGAACCGACGCCGATGGACGTGCCACCCACCTGGATAGCTGAACCAGCAGCCTGCGCCCTTCGACGGCCGCGAAACAAAATTGCCTCTGACTTGTTCAGAGCGACCTCTAAGCCAAGTCGTTTGATTCGGCGCACAACATCCGCCACACCAGCGGTCGCAATGAGGGCTGCCTCCCTGTACGAGGCCCCGCGTGCAGTTACCAGGGTGTCATCCGCGTAGCAAAGCACGCTGACACCCGGTAGATAAGTGGCACGCAGGACCCAGTCGTAGCCGATGTTCCACAGAAGGGGCCCAAGAACCGAGCCCTGTGGAACACCGCACGTCACTTCCTTTTCTAGCCACCCACTACGCGCGGGGTACGCCACAGCCCTCTCCGATAAGTAGGACTGCAACAAGCGCACCATATACCCGGGCACGTTGTGATAGCGGAGCGCTTCGATCACGCAACTCCACGGCAGAGTGTTGAATGCGTTGGCGATGTCAAGGGACACCGCCAAAAGCACTCCGCCTTCATTATCTGCATGATCAGCGAGGTTCCGCAATTCAGCAATCGCATCGATAGTGGACCTTCCCCGGCGAAATCCAAATTGGTTCTCGCTTAGGTCCGGCCCCACTCCCTCCAGATGGTCGATGAGGCGAGCTGCGAAGACGCGCTCAAAGAGCTTGCTCACCTCATCGAGAAGCACGATCGGCCTATAAGCCGAGGGCGAGTCGCGCGGGCGTCCCTCCTTCTGCAACAGGACCAAGTTCCCGGTTTTCCACCTACGGGGAAATTGGCCCTGTTGGAGGCATTTTGTGAACAGCTGTTCCACCCTGGGTCCAAGAGATTCTAGCGCCAGCACCCAGGCCCGCCCGGGAACACCGTCAGGGCCGGGGGCGGCATTCTTCGCCTTAAGGCGCTCTACTGCCACAGCGAGCTCGTTGCGAGTGACTGGAGGGACATTTTCGTTGTTGAGCTCCTCCTGCGCAGTCATCGTGGGTGCCATCGGTGGGGGAGAATGTCTTCCCCGACTTGGAAACAAGGACGTCACCACTTGCTCCAGAAATCGTGGCTCGAGACTTTGAGACAAGGGCGGGGCCCAAGGGCGAAGCTTTTGCCTCACCCTCTTATACGGCCGACCCCAAGGTTCGCGGTTCAAACTCTCGAGCATCTCTTCCCATGCACGGGTCTTAGCGCTGCTGATGGCGTGCTGCAGAGACACAATGCAGTCCCTATAGACGGCGTATAACCGCGCTTCCTCCTCTTCGTCACGCCGCCTACGGCGCCTGTGCCTGGTGTACGCCCGCCTCGCAGCCACGCATGAAGCACGCAGCTGGGCAACATCGGCGGACCACCAGTACATTTGGCGCCTACGTGGAACCGACCGCACCCTCCGCATGCTCGCGTCGCACACCTGAGACATAGCTTCGGCAAGCCAAGTGGCCTCCTCCTCTACGTTTTCGCCGCCATTCTGCTGCGACGGGAGCCAAGCCTGCACTAAGGCAGCCTCAATGAGGAGCTCCCTATCGAGGCTACCAAGTGCCCAGCGTGGACGACAATCGCCAGGGGGGAATTGACTGGGAGCCGTCGAGGGCGTGGAGACGCTAAACCGGATATAACGGTGATCCGAGAGCGTCTCCACGTCCAAAAGAACCCTCCAGTCTTGTATACGACGAGCGAGAGGGGGGCTCGCAAACGTGACATCCACAATGGATCCACCCCTCTGCCGAACACACGTTAATTCTGCTCCACGGTTAACAACCGTCAGTCCCGACGCAACTGCCCAGTCAGCGAGTGTCGAGCCACGTATATCACTTGCCACGCAGCCCCAAGACACCGACTTGGCGTTCAGGTCCCCGGCCAGAAGTACAGATTGAGGTTGTGCGAAGTCTAGCAGATCCCTCAGCTCAACCAAGAACTGCTCGAAATCGGCGAGGCAGCGGTTCGGCGAGAAGTACGCCCCCACAACGGTGAAGCCATTGACAACCGCCGAGACGCATCCCCGTCGCCTTATGATTTGCTCAAGCTGTGTGTCGCCTTGAGCAACCAGCGCCACCAAGCCATCCAGATCGCCCACCCAGTTATCCCGGGGGGGCAGATTGTATGGCTCAGACACTACCGCCACGTCAATCTCCCACTCTGCCAGACTCTGATGTAAAAGGTCCTGGGCCCTGGCACAGTGGTTGATGTTGGCCTGTAGAAAACGCAGTGGGGCCATTACTGCGTTTCCATGGCTGCCTCCGTTTGCGGTACCTCATCAGGCACCGGAGCAGAGCGTGATGGCGTTGGAGCGCCATCTTGCTTCCGCATTCCACCTCTTTTAGGCTTCGGGGCCTTACAGGCTGCGCTTCCAAGCCGATGCTCTGCCGGTAGCTTTGCCTCCGTGCATAGGGCACAGCGAGCGGAGGCGGCATCGCATCCACCAGCTTTATGGCCTGTTTCACTGCAGCGGAAGCAAGTGGCACTCCTGTCCGTCGGCGAGGAGCACGTGGCGCTGACATGGCCCACCTCCAGGCAGCGGTAACAGCGCAGGGGCTTCTGCTCGGTGAGAGAGACTTTCGCCGAAGCCCACCCAACCATTACGCGCCCCGCCTGCGCCAGCTTCTTCGCCGCAGTCACCGGGCAACTAACCCAGGCTGATACAGCACCTCGGGGGCCCGTGCGCAGGCCACCACACTTCACATGCTCCGCGGTACACTCCCCTGCGCGCGATACCGCAGCCGCAATGTCCTCGACTGTGGCCGAGTCATCCAGGCCAGTGATTCGCAGGTCTGCGCACTTGACCGGCCTGGACACCTTAACGTTATCCTCACCGAGGACCTCCCGCAATTTGGCGGCAAGGGAGTCCGCTTCCTTGGTGCTGGTAGCACCGGGGATCTCTAGTATCCTGGCACCAGTGACAGCGCGCTTAAAACGCATTGCACTGATGCCAATTTCGGCGAGGTCTATTCCACGCCGCGCCTCCGTTAAAACACCGGCGTAGGTTACGCCACGCTCCTTCGCACTCGGCTGCAGGGTAAGGACGACAGCCGAGGAATTCGGAGCGTGGAGCTTTCGCGACTTCTTCTTGCGGGACTTAGCCGCAGGCTTCTTCCCTTTCCCCTTATTTTCTTTTCCTCGCTTTCCGACCACAGTCCACTCTCCGACCTTTGACGGCTGCTGCGGGAGGCCGGATGACGTGGCCAGCGTATCTTTTCTGGGGGGCTTTGAACCCGCCGGATCAGGCTGCACGGGGACCCTTTCCTTCCCCTTCGCCAATTTCTTTTTCCTCTTCTTCGAGGTTGCCTCGATCTCCAAAGCTGGGACCGCCGTCTGCTTCGCGGTTTTCTTAATTGCGGGCCCAGACACCGATCTACCGGGTTGCGATGAAGCCGCAACACCTGCATATGTCCTCGCCTTTGATGGAGGGGGCGGTGCGAGGTCATCAGCCATCGCTTGTTCAGCCGCCTTTGCCGCTTTCCTGCTATCTGCCGCCAGTGGAGGTCTTATGCGCTTTTCCGGCAGCAGACGCTCCTCTAGAGCCTCAAATCTCGCGTTAATCATTGCTCCGACCTGGCGCAAGATATCCGAATCTTGGGGCTGAGCAGGCAGCGACGAGCCCTGAGAGGCCTTCACCTCTTGGAGTTCCCTTTTCAGGGAGTCGAGCTCCGCCTGTAGGCGGGAATTGGCTGCCTGCAGCAATCTCGTCTCCTCAGAGACAGTGTGTTTCTCTAATAGAGCTACTGACTGCTCAATGTCATCGTGGGCCAATTTCAAGGCCTTTTTGAAAGTGCCCTTGAGATTTGATGACTTGGTCATCACCTTCACGATTGCAGCCAGGTCATCGGCAATGCGGCGACTGAGAGCCTCCGACGTGTTTGTCTTTGCTGGAATGGGAGGGAGAGGAGCGCTAGCTTGCGCCACTTCAATGCGCTCGGCGCACTCAGCAACCTCCTTCTCGGCCTGCGCCTCCAACTCCCTCTTACGCAACCTCGTCATATCGAATGTGGCCTCGCGCCGAGTGGCGCTTGAACCCGATGGGCGGCCCTTCCCTCTTTTTGAGGTGGTCTTAATAAATGGGGATGTAAAAACCCCTGTGCCATCCTCTGTGTCGGAACCAGAACAGCTGGTGTCCAGCGTCCGCTTCCGCCACAGCCTGTCTTTTCCATCCATTTCTATGATGCTGTTGACAGAGCTGGAGCTTGAACGCAGCACAGCCCTGCCCCGCCTTGTCTCGACACGCGCCGGAGACATACTTCCGTCAGTGTCTTCGAGGTCATAGAAGTTTTCAGTGTCCATAATTGTGTGTTTGCTAAAGTCGTCGTTGATCGGTTCAGAGTTAAAGGACATTTTTGTTCCCACGAGTATGGGGGATATAAAACGTCCATCCGGGCGGTGCCCCCTGCACCCGGATAACCCTTTTACACCATGGAGGTCGGGCGGTATCCATGGGTGTACACAGCTAAAAGCTCACGCTCTCCCGAGCCAAACTGTCCAGGAAGGACAGGAAATCCACGCCGCTGGACTACAACGCGGATTTGAGGGTTTTTGATGAGGTGTCCTTCCTCTCAGGCCAGCCGATTAAGGCAAGCCTCCTGGTCCGTCGTAGCTGCTAGACGTGACAACAACACTACGACGGATAACAGGTTGCCCGACGGGAGGCCGAAGCCTCTAACCAGGCGACAGAAAAGCCTGCCGCCCAGCCCGCCGCGCCGCGATTGATACAACCGCCATCCATCGCTGCAAAGCAGCCCGTCGTCCAGTAGGACTAAATCGTCCGCAACCACTGGTCGCCATACCTCGCCGCAAAAGCAGCACTGTTTGAAAACAAACCCAGCAATTTCTCTGCAAAGCAGAGATTGCAACGAGGACGTGGTAGCCCTCGAGTTCCTCCACGCTGATTTTGGTCCGCGCCGGCAAGACCACCGGTACCCCCCATATCTGGGAGGCCTTCCCCTATCCGCCACCTGAGGACGCGCCCGATGGGAGACCAGAAACTCCACACGGGAACCTAACCTAACCTAACCTAACCTAACCTAACCTAACCTAACCTAACCTAACCTAACCTAACCTAACCTAACCTAACCTAACCTAACCTAACCTAACCTAACCTAACCTAACCTAACCTAACCTAACCTAACCTAACCTAACCTAACCTAACCTAACCTAACCTAACCTAACCTAACCTAACCTAACCTAACCTAACCTAACCTAACCTAACCTAACCTAACCTAACCTAACCTAACCTAACCTAACCTAACCTAACCTAACCTAACCTAACCTAACCTAACCTAACCTAACCTAACCTAACCTAACCTAACCTAACCTAACCTAACCTAACCTAACCTAACCTAACCTAACCTAACCTAACCTAACCTAACCTAACCTAACCTAACCTAACCTAACCTAACCAGTCATTTGCCCGAACGCGGTCCGTTGACAGCTAAATCGCATCGCTCCTGAGTTTATTTTTTGCAAAAGTGGTATTTTTTCATCTTACACACTAGTGTTGTATACCAGTGGATGCGCGCTTGGACAACAGATACGGACGCGAAAACGGTTTTAAAATCGAGTGAACCTGTGAAAAGTTATTACGAAAAGAAATTTTTACTAAATTAACAAAAGTACGGCGTCGCTGGGAAGTCCCGATTTATATCGGGGACTTCGCGAACCGGAACTGTAGTGTTGTGGGTATTAGTGAAACGAGTGCCTGTGAAAATTTTGGGATTTTTAGGACCCATACATAAGGTAAAACAAACAATTTTCGGCAAGCCGGGCGGTGGCAATCCTCCCTAACTCAGTGCATGGTGAAACGATACAAGTGCAAATAGACGCGTCTTATCAAAATAAAGGTTGTGGTTTTTGTCCCGGGGAAATCGGTTGAAAATTGGCGAAGATAGACACCAAAGAGTGTTTTAACCTAAAAGTAGAAACTTTCTTCCGCCAAAACTTTACTTTTCTCCTTTCCCCCCACCGTGTTTCCTACTTAAATTAGTGCTGGGATATTCCATACACCTTCCCGCACAAAGATAATAAATTATCTTAACTCCTCATAACGTATTTCGGGAGAAATATCTAAGTAGGTCACGGGTGCAATCAACAAAACAGTAAACACGTGGTGGCGAATTAAGGTGATTGCAACGATCTGTTCCCAGCCAATATCCCGCTAGATGGCGCTGAATTCTACATTTCTAGTTTATTTGAGTTTTTGCGTAATTGGAATAGTCATCAAACCTAGGAATAGTCATGGCGGTTACTGAATATTATATTTTATTGAAATATGTTATATCATTGCCTTAAAATCCACCCAATTCGGTAAAATTATGCGTTTTAACATCTGTCATTGCATACAGGGTCGTTTACACACACAGACGTATACAAAAATGATAAAGATTTAACTCTAGATGGCGTGAATGTAAAGCGCGTCACACACGGTGAAGATACTACCTATAATATTTTATCTAATCTAGTAATATTTTATATTACAGTATCTTAAGGTATCCGGTATCAGCGTTCTGACCATCATTTTTCTTTTTTCGCTGTAGAACCGCCATCCTGTTACAAATGACCCACAAAGGAGAATGACCACGGGTGGTATCGGTAAAATTTTAGTTGTGCCACGTATTCGTTATATTGTTAATTCCTATTTGTATTTATAATGATCATATGTATCAATATTAAGTCTTAATTAAACCGGATAAATTGAAATAATAGTAAAAGTAAAAGTTTTTCTTTTGAAACATGTATGAACTTTCGCATTAGTAGGAAGTAGGATTGTTATAAAAATAAAAGTTATATTTGTTGGCGTAAACTATTTTATTGTAATTTTGGGAAATAAATAATGTCAAAATTGATTACCTACAATAAAACGCAGTTTTATTTTATTACCTACATTACACTATTGTTTTTTTTTTATCAAAACATGTATTTGAAGTAGCAAATATGATATTATGCTGATCCAAGCATTTTCACTCAAAACTAATATCACTAATGATTTGTAAAAGTAAATTATTTCAAAATACATTTCATAACCAACAAGTAAGAATAATTATTCATACAACAACAAATCAAAAACACTATTTACTATGGAAAAAAAACCAGGAAGGTGAAAAACATATTTACGATTTCGATGCACTCGACTTTTAGTAAAATAATAGGTAAAAATATTATTATGGTTTTGATCACAGACATATCTGTGGTTTTGATTTTAGCTACTAGTATCAGAAAGCTGCGTGTTCAATGCACGTCGGGGTCCCACAACTGTGGAGGAAGGAAGGTAGAATACCTCCATCGAATAAGTGAAGTTTCTCGACATACTCGATTTGCCGGCCGGCCTCAATGAAGATTGTCCGAAAGTTGTATATGTGCTCTGTAACGAAAAAATTTCGCTAGCGCGATTCAGAGTGAGGTGTCGTACAATATACCTAATGAAGTTTTTCATCTTTTTATTTTACTGCAAATACAAAATAAAAATTAAACAATGGTAATGTAAATTCTAAACAAACTACTACCAAAATACAATTAGAACAAAAATCATTTGACTTGTTTATTTCACCCAGAGGCCAGAGGCGGCTCGTGACAAAATTGTATAGGTGTTCACTTGAAATAAAACAACGAAAATACAATAGCGTTCGGGATGATTTATTACAAAAAAATGAGCACCACATTTTATAAATGTCTATAACACTAAAAATTACAAAGTACAGGCTATTTCAAAACGAATTCAATGACTAGGTATCAATAATTAGTAAATCACCGAATTTGCATTCGCGAGCGTAGGTATCCATAGTGTTTGTCACTGACGGTCACTGACCTCTATAACTTATAGTTATAGAGGTCAGTGGTGTTTGTTGTGTAAACATGTATGTATTTGAGTAGTTAGTAGCATATTATATTCTGAATTTCTGATCCATGCCTATTCACTCAAAACTAATAACACTAATGATTTGTAACAGTAAATTATTTCAATAGGTAGGTATTTGAACATTTCCCAACAAGACGTAAGAATAATTATTCGTAGGTATACAAGATACAATAACAAATCTAATACACTATTTATTATTTTATTATTTACTAGCGGTCCGCCCCGGCTTCGCCCGTGGTACATGTTTACGTTTTCTCTCCATAAGAAGTAATAGCTAGAGAGCTAGCGCAAAGCTACCTGTATGTATTTGACCAGACCTGGATTTTTGTGTGTTGATTCCCCTATACCTACTATACATGAGATGAGGAGTCACTAAGCCCAGAGTGGTGGACGGGGCGCGCGCTTAGGTAAGACAGGTGGAAATTTTTGGCGAACTTTGAAACCATTTGACCACGTCTGCCATTTTGATATTTGAAAATAGATTATTATTACTATCGGAAAATAACAATGGCAGACCATTATCACGCGGATAACATTCTGGCAGACACTTATGAAAGTGCTGAAAAAAATACAATTTTGAAAGTATTTGACCAGATCTGCCATTCATATATTTTATTTATTAGGGTCTTAAAAACTTATTTTCGAAACGGCAGACATTTTCATTGCGTACAGACTTCAGCAGACAACAAAACTTTACAGACTTCAGCAGTCAACAAGACTTAGCTTCTACATGGTCAGATGTATATATGTATTACGTTCCCTGACCTTACATCAATGATTTACTTTATTAATGTTTTTATGGTCATTTACATTTAATTTTGAAAACTATGGAATAAAATTTATAAATTTGATGATACAAAACTAAATATACATTTGTAAAGAATCTCAAATATAAAGTTGTGTTGCAAATAACAAATCATCATTTAAAAAATATTTAGTTTATTTCTTTATTTAAGAAACAATTAACAATTACAAAACAACATAAAAAAACACGCATGCATTTATTGAAATGTTCATTCATCATCACTATCGTATGGCGTTGTGTGACTCGTCTTCATAATCCATTGAATCGGATTCTGTAAAAGTAAAACGTAAATTATATAATAAAAGAAATGAGTCATTATAAACTTACCTAGTAAGGCAATGCCTTTGATGACGCACGATGCCGCCGCGCCGCCAGTGTAGGTACTTCTGCTGCTACATGAAAATATGCTAGGGTTGCAACAAATGGGAAATAAAACAATTGTGATTATTACTATTATGATGTAATCATTTATTCATATTATGTACATTCAAAACAATTGCTATTATTAAATCTGATGTAATTATTTTTTCATAAATATATAATTATTATTAATTACATAATATATTGCACTGTGAAATATTTACGTATCACTTTATTTTTGATGTTCTTAATTGTCTTTTATAAAATTTAAGTGACGCATTCGCATTGGGATCAACAATCCGATAAGAAAAGAATGGAGACAACATATACATAGCTTTGATTTCAATTCTACAGATACAAAATATACAATCTATCTAAAATGATACAACGGATGTTTCCTGCGTTTTCTCGTCAAAATACCGAAACAACGTAATTATTGTATAGTAGTTGGGCGTGAAAATAAAAAAACAAATGAAAAGTGTTTTCCATATGATTATTTATTAAATTTACGCGATTAAGAATAATTTCAACGATACAATTTAGTAACCGAGAATTCAGAGGATTAAAGAAAATACCTGCCTGATCATTTTATCAAACTCTAAAAGAATTATGGTTATTTCGCATCACTCGGTTTATTAGTTTGGTAATAATTATTAAAGGTAGTTACAACCCTAGCCATTGAGTCGAACGGTAGGCAACACAATATCGACTTTGTGCGGGTACATATGGTACATTTCTTCTTGCTGTGAAGCGTAATTATTATTATTAAGATTTTTTAGGCTATTTTGAATCAGCTGTTCTAATTTAATTCTAGAAATTTATTAAAACGTGATTTTTTTAAAAGTATATTATGAGTTTATAAATACCTCAACCAATAGTTATTGTGTCCTATCCTCATTTCTTTATATCTTGGTAGTTAACTAAAGTGTTAAATTTACATAACCTCAACAACAACATTTACACTGCCACTGCACTAAAACTAAACTAACTAGCTCTCTAGCTATAAGAACCATCCTCGTACTTCAAGGGATATAATAAAAAAAGAATTATCGAAATCGGTTCAGCCGTTCTCGAGTTATGCGCTTACCAACACATTTTGCGATTCATTTTTATATATAAGACTAGCGGTCCGCCCCGGCTTCGCCCGTGGTACATGTTTACGTTTTCTCTACATAAGAACCATCCTCGTACTTCAAGGAATATAATAAAAAAGAATTATCGAAATCGGTTCAGCCGTTCTCGAGTTATGCGCTTACCAACACATTTTGCGATTCATTTATATATATATACTAGCGGTCCGCCCCGGCTTCGCCCGTGGTACATAATATTTACGTTTTCTCTACATAAAAACCATCCTCGTACTTCAAGGAATATAATAAAAAAAGAATGATCGAAATCGGTTCAGCCGTTCTCGAGTTATGCGCTTACCAACACATTTTGCGATTCATTTTTATATATAAGATAAGATTATGTGAAAATAACCAGGAAGGTGAAAAACATATTTACGAAAACATAGTAACATAATATGGCTGTCGCTACAATAATTATATTTCAATTTTATCTTTTTATACCTAGTAGAACTGGCCGACGAATAAAAAAAATCGTATTAGAATAAATACAATAAATTACGGAACAAAAAAAGGATTGTAACTGAATTAGGTATGTTTGTTTCTGGGCGCACCGTTTTCGACGACGCGACGCGCGACGTAAGCGTATAGGTATAGGTACCTACTTTGCTAAAACAAACTAATAAAATTGTGTGTCTGTCTGAAAATTCGGAAAAGCATATTTTGCAAGTTTGTAATTACTTTGATAGTTTACCGATTTATAATAATTGTAATTGTAATTGTATAATATATAATTTGCAATGTGGTGAAATTTCATAAAAATCACGGGCCAATTTTTTGTTTTGAATCCCACCGAAAATATAATTGCGTTATTAGAATAATTAATTACTATACCTACCCACGATCAATTATTACAATATAGTCTCAAATGCATACTAGAGAAATATTGCAATTTGATTCAATTAAAATGCATAGCATACAAAAATAAATTCACAACACAAGAAATTCCGCGCGCAAATCATAGCGCGTGTCAATGAAATCAAGAATGTTTTATATCAAGCCGACGCGGACGACGACGCGACGCCGAACAAAAGTACCTACGACGGACGACCACGCTTCGAGTTGCCAAACAACATGAGTAATAAATTGTTTACAAAAAAAACAAGTTTTCCATTTTTCTGTATGAGTAGACAGAACTTCAAAACGCCACCTGCTACGGTTTATATTATGAACGATTGTTATAAAAATAAAAGTTATATTTGTTGGTGTAAACTATTTTATTGATCAATAATTTTGGAATTTAAAATTGTCAACATATAAAACGCAGTTTTATTTTATTACACTATTGTTTTTTTTATCAAAACATGTATTTGAAGTACCATATAATATTATGCTGATCCAAGCATTTTCACTCAAAACTTATATCACTAATGATTTGTAAAAGTAAATTATTTCAATATACATTTCATAACCAACATGTAAGAATAATTATTATTATTCCTACCTACAACAACAAACCTAAAACACTATTTACTATGGGAAAATAACCAGGAAGGTGAAAAACATATTATTATTTACGATTTCGACGCACTCGACTTTTAGTAAAATATAGTAGGGAAACATAATATTATGGTTTTGATTTTTGCTACTAGTATAAGAAAACTGCGTGTTCAAACTACTTGTTTGTCTGTCTGAAAATTCGGAAGTACTTTGGTAGTTTACCGATTTATAATAATATTGTATATATCGTTATTTAAAAAATATTCAAACACAATAAAATATGATATATGTACTGATTTATCACTGGTTTCAGTGATGAACTGATGAGTCAATTATAGCCACTATACTTTCGTCATACGTGTGTATGATTGATGTGATTTGCAACGTGGTGATATTTCAGAAAAATCACGGGTCAAATTGTCCCACCGAAAATATAACTGCGTTATAAGAATAACTATACCTACGATAAATTATACATAATACAATATAGTCTCAAATGCATACTAGTGAAATATTTTATTTGAATCAATAAAATAAAAAAATAAATAAAAAAAAATAATAATACAAAAATAAATTCACAACACAAGAAAATCCGCGCGCAAATCATAGCGCGTGACAATGAAATCAAGAACTTTCGAGCCGACGCGGACGACGAAGGAGCCTAACAAAAGTACCTACAATCATAGGCGGCTCGTGACAAAATTGTATGGCCGTGTTCACTTGAAATAAAACAACGAAAATAGGTACCTACAATAGCGTTAGCAGTACAAAAAAAATGAGCACCACATTATAAATGTCTATTTATACACTAAAAATTATAGAGTATTTCAAAACGAATTCAATTATTATTTAGCAATAATTAGAAAATCCCCGAATTTGCATTCGTGATCGTATTCATAGTGTTTGTCTACACTAATATTATAAAGAGGAAAACTTTGTTTGTTTGTTTGATTGTAATGAATAGGCTCATAAACTACTGGACATTTTACCAATGTTTGCAAGTTTGTGATTACTTTGATAGTTTACCGATTTATAATAATTGTATACTTATATCATTGTTTAAAAATATTCAAACACAATATGATATAGGTACTGATTTATCACTGGTTTCAGTGATGAACTGATGAGTCAATGTTAGCCACAATACTAATCACTTTCGTCATACATGTGTATGAACTATGATTGATGTGATTTGCAATGTGGTGAAATTTCATAAAAATCACGGGCCAATTTTTTGTTTTGAATCCCACCGAAAATACATATATTACTAATTGCGTTATTAGAATAATTAATTACTATACCCACGATCAATTATTACAATTTACAATATAGTCTCAAATGCATACTAGAGAAACATTGCAATTTGAATCAATTAAAATGCATAGCATACAAAAATAAATTCACAACACAAGAAATTCCGCGCGCAAATCATAGCGCGTGTCAATGAAATCAAGAATGTAATTTTATATCAAGCCGACGAGCGACGACGCCGAACTAAAGTACCTACAGTACCATTTACCTTCAGTGTACAATACAGTTTACAGACCTACGACGGACGAACAATAATGAGTAATAAATAAAAAAAAACATAGTTTCTAAGGTCATTAGTTTTATTTTATTTTATTGTTATTTTCTTTGAACGATTGGAAATGAAATTACTCAATTTTTACACAGAACTTTGATTTATTAGAATTATGCTCATTATGCATAAGATAACGAACGCGAATGCACGACATCTAGCGCGTCAATGTCTAAACATCGCCTTTCGTTTAGACATTGACGCGCTAGATCTGTAATAAGTATATAGTCTATGCGCTAGATGTCGTGCTTTATGTCGTGTTTCGCTTGGCAAAAGTCACGCACACTACTGTAGAAGTGTCAAATTTTTCCGGTATTTTACTGTTGTTTTTCTAAGTAAATATTGTAAATTATTGATTAAAAAGGTCGAACGCGCACACATTTCATTATAGAGAAGTGATAAAATGATTAGTTTTAAAGAAATAGTGTCTGTGTTAAGTGTTTAGAGGTAATCAAAAATGTATGGAGGGACGGTCGGAACATCAACCTTAATGTTTTCTTTTTAACCTAATTTATATTTTGTATTTGTATATTAGTATTTTGTAAAAATAGACCAGCTACATCATTTTTGGTGTAGCTGTTAGACTAAGGCATTATATACTGAGTGCTTAGGGACCATATTATATCACACAACACAATAATATTATAATATTATTATCTTTTATTCATATGTATTATTTGTCCATATATGTATTCATTTTGATCTTATCTATATATTAATTCTATCTTAAATCATAAACAGGCGACTCCCCTATTGGGAGACCTGATAGTCTTAAGTAATAATAATAATTATTAATTATTGACTTGAGTGGTTAGTACT
Source organism: Colias philodice (assembly GCF_061535455.1). Lineage (NCBI taxonomy): Eukaryota > Metazoa > Arthropoda > Insecta > Lepidoptera > Pieridae > Colias > Colias philodice. The sequence continues at coordinate 25,510 of NC_143104.1, forward strand.
GACTAGCTAGCTTTAGTAAGCTAGTGCTAGCTTAGTAGGTCGAACCGTACGATAATAATATCGTATAACTTATAGATTGACTTTTAAACTGAACTATAGACTATAATACTTATTAGGTATTACTAATATCATATTATTAGTATTTGCAGCTCATTTCCATTTTTATTTTATTTTATTGTAATCACTGACAGGTGCCTCCCCTATTGGGAGACTGATTAAGTATAAGTATTGTCTTTTTTATTGACTTGACTTTTTTATTGTTGACCAATTGTAATTATTACGGACGTATTAATATTTTATTAATATTTTAAATAGTGCTAAGTTGACAATTTGTAACTATCAGTGACCTATTAATATTTTATATTTTTATTTTATATTATATTTTTATATTATTATTTTATATCTTATATTTATATCTGTGATATTTATTTTAATTGTAATTATTGACAGGTATCTCCCCTATTGGGAGACCTAATAGTGTTAAGTTGACCATTTTTAACTATCAGTGACCTATTAATACTTTATATTTTTATATTAATATTTTATATCTTATATTTATATCTGTGATATTAATTTTTAATTGTAATTATTGACAGGTATCTCCCCTATTGGGAGACCTAATAGTGTTAAGAATAATTATTATTGACAGGGGTTTTTTTTTTTTTTTTTTTTTTTTTTTTTTTCCCCTAAGTCATCATGATCCACACTCCCCAGAGGCGTGCCAGTGACACGTTCACTATCTCCGAACCAGTGAAGAAGCCTGCAACACCTAAAAGTCGGACTGCAGAAGGGAAAGCCCTTCTGCTGAAAGGGAAAGCCCACCTGCGGGAGTCCCGAAATTTAAAGACTGATATAAAAGACGGGGTAATTACGGCGCTAGAAAGGATGTATGAAATAATAAAAGAGATTGAATTTGAACTCACCAATGCCAGGGCTGGTAGTGGAGGGCGTAGTGGGGACCCTATACATCCCCCCCCGCCATCCGATGCTGGTCCCAGCGTAGTTGACGACGCATTGGTGAGAAATCTGGACCTAAGTGAAGGAATGAAAGAAAGTATGAAAGAGATGATGACAAGAATGGAAGATATGAGAGCAAGCATGCGGGAGAATGAAAATAAAATGGACAAATTGAGCTCGCTTTTGGAGGGCAACATGACTGTCGCCAAAACGGCGAGTTATGCGGGCGTTGTCTCGAAGGGAGTCATAGAGAAACTCCCCGAAGCAAGAGCCCTGCATTCGGTCATGGTGTCATCCAAAGACGAACAAGAGACGGGTGATGAGGTGTTAGAAATGATCAGAAAGACTGTGGATGCAAAGGACGGATGGGTGAAAGTAGAGAGGGTAAGAAAGGTGAAGAACAGGAAGGTGGTCGTCGGCTGTGCGAATGAGGAAGAAAGAATCAAGGTGAAGGAAAGGCTGAGAAAGAATGAGGGATTAGTAGTGGAAGATGTAAAAAATAAGAGCCCTCTACTAGTCTTCAGGGATGTAATGAAATGCGAAGTTGACGATTTCGTCACAGCATTCAGTAATCAAAATGCAAGCATCCTTGAGGGCCTGAAGGGGGAAGAGAGAAAGGTAGAAGTAGCGTACGTGATGAAAGCAAGGAACCACCTCCAGAACCACGTAGTGGCCAGGGTGAGTCCACAGGTATGGAAGAGATGCACGAGTGAAGGATACGCCCATATAGGGCTAAGTAGAGTGAAAGTGATGGATCAAAGTCCGTTAGTGCAGTGCTCGCGCTGTCTTGGGTACGGGCATACGAGACGAATGTGTAGGGAGGAGAAGGAACGATGCAGCCACTGCGCCGGTCCTCACATGAAGACCGAGTGCGACAAGTGGCTGCGGGGAGAAGTGCCTCAATGCATCAACTGCATAAAGGCTAAGAAAGGCAGCGCAGAGCACAGCGCCTTTGACAGAGAGTGTACGGAAAGAAAGAGGTGGGATGCTCTGGCCAGATCGGCGGTAGCGTATTGCTAAGGTTGCCCAAGGTGAGTCCTTCCAGTACCGAATGCTGCAGGCCAATCTCCAGCGGAGCCAAATCGCCACACGGGAGCTACTGCTCGAAGCCACCAAGCGTAAGGCATGCGTAGCATTGCTGCAAGAGCCCTACGTTGGTGGGGCGAAAAGTATGAGGACATACAATGGAGTGAGGATCTTCCAGAGCGAAGGGGAAGGGGGTGGAGCAGTAAAGGCGTGTATTGTAGTACTCGACGACACACTGGATGTCGAACTACATACACGCCTTAGCAGTAACAACATCGTTGTGGCCACTCTCAGAACCAAAGCCTGGGAGATGATTGTAGTGTCCTTCTACTTCGAGCCCGATAAACCAGTGGGGCTCTACCTGGACCATCTTAGGCGGATAGGGAGTGAGCTGGGTATCCATAGGATGGTCCTGGGAGGCGATGCGAACGCAAAAAGCCCGTGGTGGGGTGGCGAAATGGAAGACTCGCGAGGAAGAGATGTGTCTGCTGTACTGGAAGAAATGGGAATGCACATACTCAACACCGGGGACATCCCTACGTTCGATACCATTAGAGGTGGGAAAAGGTACTCTAGCTACGTGGATGTGACAGCGTGCTCCGACGATCTGCTGAACCGAGTGGACAACTGGAGGGTTGAGGAGAGTCTCACGAGCTCGGACCACAACGGCATATCCTTCGGCATCAGACAACATAAATCCACAGGCACGAACATAATACGAACTACACGCATATTTAACACACACAAGGCAAACTGGACTCAGTTTCATGAGAAACTGACCCAGCTGATGTCGGACAGACAATTAACTATACAAGACATAGACACAATACACAGCACACAACAAATAGATGACGCAATAGACAGATACACTGAAGCAATCACACAGACATGCAGAGACACAATGCCGACCAAAAAACACACACAGAAATTCACCTTGTCGTGGTGGAATGATGAGCTCGCGCAGATGAAGAAGCAGGTGGCCACGAGGAGACGCAGGATCCGAAACGCAGCACCTGATCGCAGAGACCGCGTGGTTGGATTGTACCTGGAAGAAAGAGAGATGTATGAAAAGGCAGTGAAAGAAGCGCAAGAGAAGAGTTGGAAGGAGTTTTGCCGGAAACAGGATAGGGAGGGGGTCTGGGAGGGCATCTACAGGGTGCTTAATAGAGCCACAGGGAGAGAGGAGGATCTGCCCCTTTCGAGGGGCGGTGAGACCCTCGATGCCCGGAGCTCGGCAGAACTGTTGGCGGAGACCTTCTACCCCGAGGACCAGGAAAGTGGTGAAAGTGAGGGACATCGTCGGGTGCGCGGGTGTGCGGAGTCCTTGGACACCGAACCACCGGCGGGCCCGGATGACCCTCCTTTCATCATGGAGGAGTTGAAGAGAGCCGTAAGGTCCTTCAACCCCAAGAAGGCCCCCGGGGCGGATGGCCTCACGGCCGACATCTGTCAGCACGCTGTGGATTGTAACCCGGGATGGTTCCTTGCCTTGCTCAACAGATGCCTCTCTGCCGCCTACTTCCCCGCACAGTGGAAGTGGGCGACCGTGGTTATACTGCGAAAGCCGGGCAAGGAATCATATCGGGTACCGAAAGCCTATCGACCGATCGGCCTCTTACCTGTGCTCGGCAAAATCTTCGAAAAGATGCTGGTCGGCCGACTCAGGTTTTACCTGTTGCCCAAAATAAGCCCCCACCAGTATGGCTTTATGCCACAGAGGAGCACCGAGGACGCCCTCTATAGACTAGTGAACCACATCAGAAATATGAGGGAGGAGAAGAAGATTTCTGTTGTGGTATCGCTGGACATAGAGGGAGCCTTCGACAGCGCCTGGTGGCCAGCCATAAAGGTGCGGTTGGCTGAAGTTGGGTGCCCGGGGAACGTGAGGCGGGTGATCAGCAGCTACCTGAGTGAAAGGGGAGTGAAAGTTAGATATGCGGGCGTGGAAGTGAGTAGGGGGACCAGCAAGGGGTGCGTGCAGGGATCCATAGGTGGACCAATCCTGTGGAACCTCTTGCTGGACCCTCTGCTATGGATGCTAGAGGAGATGAAAGTATTCTGTCAGGCGTTCGCCGACGACATTGTGTTGGTCTTTGAAGGTGACACGGCCCTTGAAATTGAAATGGAAGCTAACCGTGTCTTAAATGCAATAGATGAATGGGGAAAGGAAAACAAACTAAAATTTGCACCGCATAAAACTTGTGCCCTCCTTTCCACGAGGAGATTAAAATATGACGTGCCACGGCTCGCTATGGGGAATGTGGAAATAAAATATTTTGACCATATAAAAATATTGGGCCTAACAATAGACAGCGGCCTCACCTTTAACGCCCACGTCGGGGCTGTATGCCAAAAGGCAATAGCCCGGTATAAACTCTTGGCTAAGGCAGCCAGAGTTGGTTGGGGACTTAGCCCAGATATTATTAAGACTATTTATGTAGCTGTTATTGAACCGACTATTATGTATGCATCGGCAGCGTGGGCACCCACAGTGGAAAAGATGGGGGTCCAAAAAAGGCTGAACACCGTGCAACGGGGTTTCGCCCAAAAAATCTGCAGAGCATATCGGACCGTCTCCCTGAACTCAGCTATGCTGTTGGCTGGGATACTCCCCCTTGATCTCAGAATTCTCGAAGTCTCGAGATTATATGGGATCAAGAAGGGGGTGTCGCACCCAGCGTTGGGAGACAGGGAGGTGGAAAGAATGGCTCCGGCGATTGAGGACCCACATCCGGCAGAGCAGGAAGGGCTGGGGTTCGGGCTGGTGGACGAGGACTCGTATTCCGACGTGGCTAATAGCCACGTACATAGGATCTACACGGACGGCAGCAAGATTGAGGGTCGAGTCGGAGCCGCCCTTTCCGTATGGGAGGGGGAGGCCGAGACGAAGGCCGTCAAGCTTGCTTTACCGCCGTATTGCACCGTCTACCAGGCTGAACTCCTAGCGCTCCAAAGAGCAGTAATTAGAGCCTGCAAGAGTGGAGTGTCGAAGGTCGGCATCTTCAGCGACTCCAGATCGGCCCTCCAGGCAGTCACACTCGGTTCCCCCCACCCCCTTGCTGTGCAAACAAGGGCGGCCCTCCGAAAAGCTGCTTCGCAGAGGCGGGAGGTCGCTCTGTTTTGGATCAAGGCGCACGCAGGGCTAAGGGGGAACGAAAGAGTGGACCAGTTAGCCAAGGAGGCCGCTCTGGGGTCGAAGAAGAAACCCGACTACGATCTGTGTCCTGTTTCATTCGTCAAGCGTATCCTGAGACAGGATACGATCGGGGAATGGGACAGGAGATATGATGTGGGGGAGACGGCTGGAGGCACGAAACTCTTTTTCCCAAGCGCTGCTGCTGCATACAAAATAGTACGGAAAATAGACATCACACACCACACCACACAAGCACTGACTGGACACGGTGGATTCGCCTTCTACTTGAACAGATTCAAGCTGAAGGAGAATCCATCGTGCCTGTGTCAGCCCGGAGTCGACGAGACGGTTTCTCACCTGTTGCTCGAGTGTCCGATTTTTGCAAGAGATAGATATGTTATTGAGCAAAAATTGGGCATCGCGATGACGGGTGAGAATCTGCCCGCGGCCCTGGGGGACAAAATGAGGAATGAATTCCTGGAATACTGTAAGTACATTGTTGGGGTGGTAAACAAAAGAAACTGTGATAAGCTGTGATGTTAGGGTTAAGTTTTATTGTTGTGCCGTGTTAATTTGTATATTTATTTGTATTGGTTTTATTTTTATTGTAATGTTTAAATTGTTAATTTTAAAGTGACTTTTAATTATTGTATTTTATTATTATTTTGAAAATTTTATTGTATATTGTAAATTCGTATTTTAAAATTTGATTGTATTTTAATATTATGTGCCCATATTGTAAATAAAGAAAATTGTGTTTATTATTTGATTAAAGAAAAGAAATGTCTCTAGACTATACTCTAGAGAAAAAGCAGACAACACCCTGCGATGGCGGGTGCTTTTAAAAAAAAAAAAAAAAAAAAAAAAACCTAACCTAACCTAACCTAACCTAACCTAACCTAACCTAACCTAACCTAACCTAACCTAACCTAACCTAACCTAACCTAACCTAACCTAACCTAACCTAACCTAACATAACCTAACCTAACCTAACCTAACCTAACCTAACCTAACCTAACCTAACCTAACCTAACCTAACCTAACCAGGGCATCTACAGGGTGCTTAATAGAGCCACAGGGAGAGAGGAGGATCTGCCCCTTTCGAGGGGCGGTGAGACCCTCGATGCCCGGAGCTCGGCAGAACTGTTGGCGGAGACCTTCTACCCCGAGGACCAGGAAAGTGGTGAAAGTGAGGGACATCGTCGGGTGCGCGGGTGTGCGGAGTCCTTGGACACCGAACCACCGGCGGGCCCGGATGACCCTCCTTTCATCATGGAGGAGTTGAAGAGAGCCGTAAGGTCCTTCAACCCCAAGAAGGCCCCCGGGGCGGATGGCCTCACGGCCGACATCTGTCAGCACGCTGTGGATTGTAACCCGGGATGGTTCCTTGCCTTGCTCAACAGATGCCTCTCTGCCGCCTACTTCCCCGCACAGTGGAAGTGGGCGACCGTGGTTATACTGCGAAAGCCGGGCAGGGAATCATATCGGGTACCGAAAGCCTATCGACCGATCGGCCTCTTACCTGTTCTCGGCAAAATCTTCGAAAAGATGCTGGTCGGCCGACTCAGGTTTTACCTGTTGCCCAAAATAAGCCCCCACCAGTATGGCTTTATGCCACAGAGGAGCACCGAGGACGCCCTCTATAGACTAGTGAACCACATCAGAAATATGAGGGAGGAGAAGAAGATTTCTGTTGTGGTATCGCTGGACATAGAGGGAGCCTTCGACAGCGCCTGGTGGCCAGCCATAAAGGTGCGGTTGGCTGAAGTTGGGTGCCCGGGGAACGTGAGGCGGGTGATCAGCAGCTACCTGAGTGAAAGGGGAGTGAAAGTTAGATATGCGGGCGTGGAAGTGAGTAGGGGGACCAGCAAGGGGTGCGTGCAGGGATCCATAGGTGGACCAATCCTGTGGAACCTCTTGCTGGACCCTCTGCTATGGATGTTAGAGGAGATGGGAGTATTCTGTCAGGCGTTCGCCGACGACATTGTGTTGGTCTTTGAGGGTGATACGGCCCTTGAAATAGAAGGAAAAGCGAACCGTGTCCTAAACGTAATACACGAATGGGGTAAAGATAACAAATTAAATTTTGCACCACACAAAACTTGTGCCCTCCTTTCGACGAGGAGGTTAAAATATGACGTGCCACGGCTCGCTATGGGGAGTGTGGAAATTAAATATTTTTCACATATTAAAATACTGGGCCTTACAATTGACAGCGGCCTTACTTTCAACGCCCACGTCGGGACGGTATGCCAAAAGGCAATCGCCCGGTATAAACTCTTGGCTAGGGCAGCCAGAGTTGGTTGGGGACTTAGCCCAGATATTATTAGGACTATTTATGTAGCTGTTATCGAACCGACTATTATGTATGCATCGGCAGCGTGGGCACCCACCGTGGAAAAGATGGGGGTCCAAAAAAGGCTGAACACCGTGCAACGGGGTTTTGCCCAAAAAATCTGCAGAGCATATCGGACCGTCTCCCTGAACTCAGCTATGCTGTTGGCTGGGATACTCCCCCTTGACCTCAGAATACTCGAAGTCTCGAGATTATATGGGATCAAGAAGGGGGTGTCGCACCCAGCGTTGGGAGACAGGGAGGTGGAAAGAATGGCTCCGGCGATTGAGGACCCACATCCGGCAGAGCAGGAAGGGCTGGGGTTCGGGCTGGTGGACGAGGACTCGTATTCCGACGTGGCTAATAGCCACGTACATAGGATCTACACGGACGGCAGCAAGATTGAGGGTCGAGTCGGAGCCGCCCTTTCCGTATGGGAGGGGGAGGCCGAGACGAAGGCCGTCAAGCTTGCTTTGCCGCCGTATTGCACCGTCTACCAGGCCGAACTCCTAGCGCTCCAAAGAGCAGTAATTAGAGCCTGCAAGAGTGGAGTGTCGAAGGTCGGCATCTTCAGCGACTCCAGATCGGCCCTCCAGGCAGTCACACTCGGTTCCCCCCACCCCCTTGCTGTGCAAACAAGGGCGGCCCTCCGAAAAGCTGCTTCGCAGAGGCGGGAGGTCGCTCTGTTTTGGATCAAGGCGCACGCAGGGCTAAGGGGGAACGAAAGAGTGGACCAGTTAGCCAAGGAGGCCGCTCTGGGGTCGAAGAAGAAACCCGACTACGATCTGTGTCCTGTTTCATTCGTCAAGCGTATCCTGAGACAGGATACGATCGGGGAATGGGACAGGAGATATGATGTGGGGGAGACGGCTGGAGGCACGAAGCTCTTTTTCCCAAGCGCTGCTGCTGCATACAAAATAGTACGGAAAATAGACATCACACACCACACCACACAAGCACTGACTGGACACGGTGGATTCGCCTTCTACTTGAACAGATTCAAGCTGAAGGAGAATCCATCGTGCCTGTGTCAGCCCGGAGTCGACGAGACGGTTTCTCACCTGTTGCTCGAGTGTCCGATTTTTGCAAGAGATAGATATGTTATTGAGCAAAAATTGGGCATCGCGATGACGGGTGAGAATCTGCCCGCGGCCCTGGGGGATGATACGAGATCTGAATTCCTGGAATATTGTAAATACATTGTTGGGGTGGTAAACAAAAGAAACTGTGATAAGCTGTGATGTTAGGGTTAAGTTTTATTGTTGTGCCGTGTTAATTTGTATATTTACTTGTATTGGTTTTATTTTTATTGTATTGTTTGAATTGTTAATTTTAAAGTGACTTTTAATTATTGTATTTTATTATTATTTTGAAAATTTTTTTGTATATTGTAAATTCGTATTTTAAAATTTAATTGTATTTTAATATTATGTGCCCATATTGTAAATAAAGAAAATTGTGTTTATTATTGATTAAAGAAAATAAATGTCTCTAGACTATACTCTAGAGAAAAAGCAGACAACACCCTGCGATGGCGGGTGCTTTTAAAAAAAAAAAAAAAAAAAAAAAAAAAAAAAAAACCTAACCTAACCTAACCTAACCTAACCTAACCTAACCTAACCTAACCTAACCTAACCTAACCTAACCTAACCTAACCTAACCTAACCTAACCTAACCTAACCTAACCTAACCTAACCTAACCTAACCTAACCTAACCTAACCTAACCTAACCGGAGTCATTTGCCCGAACGCGGTCCGTAGACAGCGAAATCGCATCGCTCCTGAGTTTATTTTTTGCAAAAGTGGTATTTTTTCATCTTACACACTAGTGTAATATACCAGTGGATGCGCGCTTGGACAACAGATACGGACGCGAAAACGGTTTTAAAATCGAGTGAGCCTGTGAAAAGTTATTACCGAAAGAATTTTTACTAAATTAACAAAAGTACGGCGTCGCTGGGAAGTCCCGATTTATATCGGGGACTTCGCGAACCGCAACTGTAGTGTTGTGGGTATTAGTGAAACGAGTGCCTGTGAAAATTTTGGGATTTTTTGGACCCATACATAAGGTAAAACAAACAATTTTCGGCAAGCCGGGCGGTGGCAATCCTCCCTAACTTAGTGCATGGTGAAACGATACAAGTGCAAATAGACGCGTCTTATCAAAATAAAGCCTGTGGTTTTTGTCCCGGGGAAATCGGTTGAAAATTGGCGAAGATAGACACCAAAGAGTGTTTTAACCTAAAAGTAGAAACTTTCTTCAGCCAAAACTATACTTTTCTCCTTTCCCCCCACTGTGTTTCCTACTTAAATTAGTGCTGGGATATTCCATACACCTTCCCGCACAAAGATAATAAATTATCTTAACTCCTCATAACGTTTTTTAAGAGAAAAATCTAAGTAGGTCACGAGTCAACAAAAACGAAAACAAGAAACACGTGGTGGCAAATGAATGTTTTCAATTTAATGTAATAGTCTGTATTTGTACATTAGTAAATTATTGTAAGTGTAGCTATATAATAGACCAGCTACATCATTTTTGGTGTAGCTGTTAGACTAAGGTTATTATATACTGAGTGCTTAGGGACCATATACCACACAACACAAATATATATATATTTATAATATTATTATTTATAATAATTTTATTAATAATATTATTATCTTTCATTCATTTATTTCTATTCATCATAAACAGGCGACTCCCCTATTGGGAGACCTGATAGTCTTAAGTAAAAATAATAATTATTAATTATTGACTTGAGTGGTTAGTACTGACTAGCTAGCTTTAGTAAGCTAGTGCTAGCTTAGTAGGTCGAACCGTACGATAATAATATCGTATAACTTATAGATTGACTTTTTAAACTGAACTATAGACTATAATACTTATTAGGTATTACTAATATCATATTAGTATTTGCTGCTCATTTTCATTTCTATTTTATTTTATTGTAATCACTGACAGGTGCCTCCCCTATTGGGAGACTGATTAAGTATAAGTATTGACTTTTTTATTGACTTGACATTTTTATTGTTGATCAATTGTAATTATTACGGACGTATTAATATTAATATTTTATTAATATTTTAAATAGTGATAAGTTGACAATTTTTAACTTTCAGTGACCTATTAATATTTTATATTTTTATTTTATATTATATTTTTATATTATTATTTTATATCTTATATTTATATCTGTGATATTTATTTTAATTGTAATTATTGACAGGTATCTCCCCTATTGGGAGACCTAATAGTGTTAAGTTGACCATTTTTAACTATCAGTGACCTATTAATATTTTATATTTTATATTAATATTTTATATCTTATATTTATATCTGTGATATTAATTTTTAATTGTAATTATTGACAGGTATCTCCCCTATAGGGAGACCTAATAGTGTTAAGAATAAGTATTATTATTGACAGGGGTTTTTTTTTTGGAGGGTTGAGGAGAGTCTCACGAGCTCGGACCACAACGGCATATCCTTCGGCATCAGACAACATAAATCCACAGGCACGAACATAATACGAACTACACGCATATTTAACACACACAAGGCAAACTGGACTCAGTTTCATGAGAAACTGACCCAGCTGATGTCGGACAGACAATTAACTATACAAGACATAGACACAATACACAGCACACAACAAATAGATGACGCAATAGACAGATACACTGAAGCAATCACACAGACATGCAGAGACACAATGCCGACCAAAAAACACACACAGAAATTCACCTTGTCGTGGTGGAATGATGAGCTCGCGCAGATGAAGAAGCAGGTGGCCACGAGGAGACGCAGGATCCGAAACGCAGCACCTGATCGCAGAGACCGCGTGGTTAAATTGTACCTGGAAGAAAGAGAGATGTATGAAAAGGCAGTGAAAGAAGCGCAAGAGAAGAGTTGGAAGGAGTTTTGCCGGAAACAGGATAGGGAGGGGGTCTGGGAGGGCATCTACAGGGTGCTTAATAGAGCCACAGGGAGAGAGGAGGATCTGCCCCTTTCGAGGGGCGGTGAGACCCTCGATGCCCGGAGCTCGGCAGAACTGTTGGCGGAGACCTTCTACCCCGAGGACCAGGAAAGTGGTGAAAGTGAGGGACATCGTCGGGTGCGCGGGTGTGCGGAGTCCTTGGACACCGAACCACCGGCGGGCCCGGATGACCCTCCTTTCATCATGGAGGAGTTGAAGAGAGCCGTAAGGTCCTTCAACCCCAAGAAGGCCCCCGGGGCGGATGGCCTCACGGCCGACATCTGTCAGCACGCTGTGGATTGTAACCCGGGATGGTTCCTTGCCTTGCTCAACAGATGCCTCTCTGCCGCCTACTTCCCCGCACAGTGGAAGTGGGCGACCGTGGTTATACTGCGAAAGCCGGGCAGGGAATCATATCGGGTACCGAAAGCCTATCGACCGATCGGCCTCTTACCTGTTCTCGGCAAAATCTTCGAAAAGATGCTGGTCGGCCGACTCAGGTTTTACCTGTTGCCCAAAATAAGCCCCCACCAGTATGGCTTTATGCCACAGAGGAGCACCGAGGACGCCCTCTATAGACTAGTGAACCACATCAGAAATATGAGGGAAGAGAAGAAGATTTCTGTTGTGGTATCGCTGGACATAGAGGGAGCCTTCGACAGCGCCTGGTGGCCAGCCATAAAGGTGCGGTTGGCTGAAGTTGGGTGCCCGGGGAACGTGAGGCGGGTGATCAGCAGCTACCTGAGTGAAAGGGGAGTGAAAGTTAGATATGCGGGCGTGGAAGTGAGAAGGGGGACCAGCAGGGGGTGCGTGCAGGGATCCATAGGTGGACCAATCCTGTGGAACCTCTTGCTGGACCCTCTGCTATGGATGTTAGAGGAGATGGGAGTATTCTGTCAGGCGTTCGCCGACGACATAGTGTTGGTCTTTGAGGGTGATACGGCCCTTGAAATAGAAGGAAAAGCGAACCGTGTCCTAAACGTAATACACGAATGGGGTAAAGACAACAAATTAAATTTTGCACCACACAAAACTTGTGCCCTCCTTTCGACGAGGAGGTTAAAATATGACGTGCCACGGCTCGCTATGGGGAGTGTGGAAATTAAATATTTTTCACATATAAAAATACTGGGCCTTACAATTGACAGCGGCCTTACTTTCAACGCCCACGTCGGGACGGTATGCCAAAAGGCAATCGCCCGGTATAAACTCTTGGCTAGGGCAGCCAGAGTTGGTTGGGGACTTAGCCCAGATATTATTAGAACTATTTATGTAGCAGTTATCGAACCGACTATTATGTATGCATCGGCAGCGTGGGCACCCACCGTGGAAAAGATGGGGGTCCAAAAAAGGCTGAACACCGTGCAACGGGGTTTTGCCCAAAAAATCTGCAGAGCATATCGGACCGTCTCCCTGAACTCAGCTATGCTGTTGGCTGGGATACTCCCCCTTGACCTCAGAATACTCGAAGTCTCGAGATTATATGAGATCAAGAAGGGGGTGTCGCACCCAGCGTTGGGAGACAGGGAGGTGGAAAGAATGGCTCCGGCGATTGAGGACCCACATCCGGCAGAGCAGGAAGGGCTGGGGTTCGGGCTGGTGGACGAGGACTCGTATTCCGACGTGGCTAATAGCCACGTACATAGGATCTACACGGACGGCAGCAAGATTGAGGGTCGAGTCGGAGCCGCCCTTTCCGTATGGGAGGGGGAGGCCGAGACGAAGGCCGTCAAGCTTGCTTTGCCGCCGTATTGCACCGTCTACCAGGCCGAACTCCTAGCGCTCCAAAGAGCAGTAATTAGAGCCTGCAAGAGTGGAGTGGCGAAAGTCGGCATCTTCAGCGACTCCAGATCGGCCCTCCAGGCAGTCACACTCGGTTCCCCCCACCCCCTTGCTGTGCAAACAAGAGCGGCCCTCCGAAAAGCTGCTTCGCAGAGGCGGGAGGTCGCTCTGTTTTGGATCAAGGCGCACGCAGGGCTAAGGGGGAACGAAAGAGTGGACCAGTTAGCCAAGGAGGCCGCTCTGGGGTCGAAGAAGAAACCCGACTACGATCTGTGTCCTGTTTCATTCGTCAAGCGTATCCTGAGACGGGATACGATCGGGGAATGGGACAGGAGATATGATGTGGGGGAGACGGCTGGAGGCACGAAGCTCTTTTTCCCAAGCGCTGCTGCTGCATACAAAATAGTACGGAAAATAGACATCACACACCACACCACACAAGCACTGACTGGACACGGTGGATTCGCCTTCTACTTGAACAGATTCAAGCTGAAGGAGAATCCATCGTGCCTGTGTCAGCCCGGAGTCGACGAGACGGTTTCTCACCTGTTGCTCGAGTGTCCGATTTTTGCAAGAGATAGATATGTTATTGAGCAAAAATTGGGCATCGCGATGACGGGTGAGAATCTGCCCGCGGCCCTGGGGGATGAGACGAGAACTGAATTCTTGGAGTATTGTAAATACATTGTTGGGGTGGTTAACAGACGAAACTGTGATAAGCTGTGATGTTAGGGTTAAGTTTTATTGTTGTGCCGTACTGTCTCAATTGTATTTTATTGTAATGTCTTAATTAATGTAAGTTTTAAATGTACTTTTAATTGTATTAATTTATTTTATTTTATTTTTTTTTATTATTCTCATTACAATGTTTTTAATTAATGTAAATTTTAAACGTAATATTTAATTTTAGTATTTTATTATTAATTTGGAAATGTTATTGTAAATTGTTAAATTGTATTTTCTATTTTAAATTGTATTCATTTAGGCCTAATGTATTAATAAATAATAGTGTGGTAATTATTTGATTAAAAGCAAAACAAACATCTCTGGACAATATTCCAGAGGAAAGCACACAACACCCTGTGATGGCGGGTGCTTTTTTTTTTTTTTTTTAAAAAATCTAAAAAAAAAAAAAAAAAAAAAAAAAAAAAAAAAAAAAAAAAACCTAACCTAACCTAACCTAACCTAACCTAACCAGGGAAAGCCCTTCTGCTGAAAGGGAAAGCCCACCTGCGCGAGTCTCGAAATTTAAAGACAGACATAAAGGATGGGGTTATTACGGCGCTAGAAAGGATGTATGAAATAATAAAAGAGGTGGAGTTTGAACTCACCAATGCCAGGGCTGGTAGTGGAGGGCGTAGTGGGGACCCTATACATCCCCCCCCGCCATCCGATGCTGGTCCCAGCGTAGTTGACGACGCATTGGTGAGAAATCTGGACCTAAGTGAAGGAATGAAAGAAAGTATGAAAGAGATGATGACAAGAATGGAAGAGATGAGAGTAAGCATGCGGGAGAATGAAAATAAAATGGATAAATTGAGCTCGCTTTTGGAGGGCAACATGACTGTCGCCAAAACGGCGAGTTATGCGGGCGTTGTCTCGAGGGGAGTCATAGAGAAACTCCCCGAAGCAAGAGCCCTGCATTCGGTCATGGTGTCATCCAAAGACGAACAAGAGACGGGTGATGAGGTGTTAGAAATGATCAGAAAGACTGTGGATGCAAAGGACGGATGGGTGAAAGTAGAGAGGGTAAGAAAGGTGAAGAACAGGAAGGTGGTCGTCGGCTGTGCGAATGAGGAAGAAAGAATCAAGGTGAAGGAAAGGCTGAGAAAGAATGAGGGATTAGTAGTGGAAGATGTAAAAAATAAGAGCCCTCTACTAGTCTTCAGGGATGTAATGAAATGCGAAGTTGACGATTTCGTCACAGCATTCAGTAATCAAAATGCAAGCATCCTTGAGGGCCTGAAGGGGGAAGAGAGAAAGGTAGAAGTAGCGTACGTGATGAAAGCAAGGAACCACCTCCAGAACCACGTAGTGGCCAGGGTGAGTCCACAGGTATGGAAGAGATGCACGAGTGAAGGATACGCCCATATAGGGCTAAGTAGAGTGAAAGTGATGGATCAAAGTCCGTTAGTGCAGTGCTCGCGCTGTCTTGGGTACGGGCATACGAGACGAATGTGTAGGGAGGAGAAGGAACGATGCAGCCACTGCGCTGGTCCTCACATGAAGACCGAGTGCGACAAGTGGCTGCGGGGAGAAGTGCCTCAATGCATCAACTGCATAAAGGCTAAGAAAGGCAGCGCAGAGCACAGCGCCTTTGACAGAGAGTGTACGGAAAGAAAGAGGTGGGATGCTCTGGCCAGATCGGCGGTAGCGTATTGCTAAGGTTGCCCAAGGTGAGTCCTTCCAGTACCGAATGCTGCAGGCCAATCTCCAGCGGAGCCAAATCGCCACACGGGAGCTACTGCTCGAAGCCACCAAGCGTAAGGCATGCGTAGCATTGCTGCAAGAGCCCTACGTTGGTGGGGCGAAAAGTATGAGGACATACAATGGAGTGAGGATCTTCCAGAGCGAAGGGGAAGGGGGTGGAGCAGTAAAGGCGTGTATTGTAGTACTCGACGACACACTGGATGTCGAACTACATACACGCCTTAGCAGTAACAACATCGTTGTGGCCACTCTCAGAACCAAAGCCTGGGAGATGATTGTAGTGTCCTTCTACTTCGAGCCCGATAAACCAGTGGGGCTCTACCTGGACCATCTTAGACGGATAGGGAGAGAGCTGGGTATCCATAGGATGGTCCTGGGAGGCGATGCGAACGCAAAAAGCCCGTGGTGGGGTGGCGAAGTGGAAGACTCGCGAGGAAGAGATGTGTCTGCTGTACTGGAAGAAATGGGAATGCACATACTCAACACCGGGGACATCCCTACGTTCGATACCATCAGAGGTGGGAAAAGGTACTCTAGCTACGTGGATGTGACAGCGTGCTCCGACGATCTGCTGAACCGAGTGGACAACTGGAGGGTTGAGGAGAGTCTCACGAGCTCGGACCACAACGGCATATCCTTCGGCATCAGACAACATAAATCCACAGGCACGAACATAATACGAACTACACGCATATTTAACACACACAAGGCAAACTGGACTCAGTTTCATGAGAAACTGACCCAGCTGATGTCGGACAGACAATTAACTATACAAGACATAGACACAATACACAGCACACAACAAATAGATGACGCAATAGACAGATACACTGAAGCAATCACACAGACATGCAGAGACACAATGCCGACCAAAAAACACACACAGAAATTCACCTTGTCGTGGTGGAATGATGAGCTCGCGCAGATGAAGAAGCAGGTGGCCACGAGGAGACGCAGGATCCGAAACGCAGCACCTGATCGCAGAGACCGCGTGGTTGGATTGTACCTGGAAGAAAGAGAGATGTATGAAAAGGCAGTGAAAGAAGCGCAAGAGAAGAGTTGGAAGGAGTTTTGCCGGAAACAGGATAGGGAGGGGGTCTGGGAGGGCATCTACAGGGTGCTTAATAGAGCCACAGGGAGAGAGGAGGATCTGCCCCTTTCGAGGGGCGGTGAGACCCTCGATGCCCGGAGCTCGGCAGAACTGTTGGCGGAGACCTTCTACCCCGAGGACCAGGAAAGTGGTGAAAGTGAGGGACATCGTCGGGTGCGCGGGTGTGCGGAGTCCTTGGACACCGAACCACCGGCGGGCCCGGATGACCCTCCTTTCATCATGGAGGAGTTGAAGAGAGCCGTAAGGTCCTTCAACCCCAAGAAGGCCCCCGGGGCGGATGGCCTCACGGCCGACATCTGTCAGCACGCTGTGGATTGTAACCCGGGATGGTTCCTTGCCTTGCTCAACAGATGCCTCTCTGCCGCCTACTTCCCCGCACAGTGGAAGTGGGCGACCGTGGTAATACTGCGAAAGCCGGGCAAGGAATCATATCGGGTACCGAAAGCCTATCGACCGATCGGCCTCTTACCTGTGCTCGGCAAAATCTTCGAAAAGATGCTGGTCGGCCGACTCAGGTTTTACCTGTTGCCCAAAATAAGCCCCCACCAGTATGGCTTTATGCCACAGAGGAGCACCGAGGACGCCCTCTATAGACTAGTGTACCACATCAGAAATATGAGGGAGGAGAAGAAGATTTCTGTTGTGGTATCGCTGGACATAGAGGGAGCCTTCGACAGCGCCTGGTGGCCAGCCATAAAGGTGCGGTTGGCTGAAGTTGGGTGCCCGGGGAACGTGAGGCGGGTGATCAGCAGCTACCTGAGTGAAAGGGGAGTGAAAGTTAGATATGCGGGCGTGGAAGTGAGTAGGGGGACCAGCAAGGGGTGCGTGCAGGGATCCATAGGTGGACCAATCCTGTGGAACCTCTTGCTGGACCCTCTGCTATGGATGTTAGAGGAGATGGGAGTATTCTGTCAGGCGTTCGCCGACGACATTGTGTTGGTCTTTGAGGGTGACACGGCCCTTGAAATTGAAATGGAAGCTAACCGTGTCTTAAATGCAATAGATGAATGGGGAAAGGAAAACAAACTAAAATTTGCACCGCATAAAACTTGTGCCCTCCTTTCCACGAGGAGATTAAAATATGACGTGCCACGGCTCGCTATGGGGAATGTGGAAATAAAATATTTTGACCATATAAAAATATTGGGCCTAACAATAGACAGCGGCCTCACCTTTAACGCCCACGTCGGGGCTGTATGCCAAAAGGCAATAGCCCGGTATAAACTCTTGGCTAAGGCAGCCAGAGTTGGTTGGGGACTTAGCCCAGATATTATTAAGACTATTTATGTAGCTGTTATCGAACCGACTATTATGTATGCATCGGCAGCGTGGGCACCCACCGTGGAAAAGATGGGGGTCCAAAAAAGGCTGAACACCGTACAACGGGGCTTCGCCCAAAAGATCTGCCGAGCATATCGGACCGTCTCCCTGAACTCAGCTATGCTGTTGGCTGGGATACTCCCCCTTGACCTCAGAATTCTCGAAGTCTCGAGACTTTATGGGATCAAGAAGGGGGTGTCGCACCCAGCGTTGGGAGACAGGGAGGTGGAAAGAATGGCTCCGGCGATTGAGGACCCACATCCGGCAGAGCAGGAAGGGCTGGGGTTCGGGCTGGTGGACGAGGACTCGTATTCCGACGTGGCTAATAGCCACGTACATAGGATCTACACGGACGGCAGCAAGATTGAGGGTCGAGTCGGAGCCGCCCTTTCCGTATGGGAGGGGGAGGCCGAGACGAAGGCCGTCAAGCTTGCTTTGCCGCCGTATTGCACCGTCTACCAGGCCGAACTCCTAGCGCTCCAAAGAGCAGTAATTAGAGCCTGCAAGAGTGGAGTGTCGAAGGTCGGCATCTTCAGCGACTCCAGATCGGCCCTCCAGGCAGTCACACTCGGTTCCCTCCACCCCCTTGCTGTGCAAACAAGGGCGGCCCTCCGAAAAGCTGCTTCGCAGAGGCGGGAGGTCGCTCTGTTTTGGATCAAGGCGCACGCAGGGCTAAGGGGGAACGAAAGAGTGGACCAGTTAGCCAAGGAGGCCGCTCTGGGGTCGAAGAAGAAACCCGACTACGATCTGTGTCCTGTTTCATTCGTCAAGCGTATCCTGAGACAGGATACGATCGGGGAATGGGACAGGAGATATGATGTGGGGGAGACGGCTGGAGGCACGAAGCTCTTTTTCCCAAGCGCTGCTGCTGCATACAAAATAGTACGGAAAATAGACATCACACACCACACCACACAAGCACTGACTGGACACGGTGGATTCGCCTTCTACTTGAACAGATTCAAGCTGAAGGAGAATCCATCGTGCCTATGTCAGCCCGGAGTCGACGAGACGGTTTCTCACCTGTTGCTCGAGTGTCCGATTTTTGCAAGAGATAGATATGTTATTGAGCAAAAATTGGGCATCGCGATGACGGGTGAGAATCTGCCCGCGGCCCTGGGGGATGATACGAGAACTGAATTCCTGGAATATTGTAAATACATTGTTGGGATGGTAAACAAAAGAAACTGTGATAAGCTGTGATGTTAGGGTTAAGTTTTATTGTTGTGCCGTGTTAATTTGTATATTTACTTGTATTGGTTTTATTTTTATTGTATTGTTTGAATTGTTAATTTTAAAGTGACTTTTAATTATTGTATTTTATTATTATTTTGAAAATTTTATTGTATATTGTAAATTCGTATTTTAAAATTTAATTGTATTTTAACATTATGTGCCCATATTGTAAATAAAGAAAATTGTGTTTTATCTGATTAAAGAAAATAAATGTCTCTAGACTATACTCTAGAGAAAAAGCAGACAACACCCTGCGATGGCGGGTGCTTTTACAAAAAAAAAAAAAAAAAAAAAAAAAAAAACCTAACCTAACCTAACCTAACCTAACCTAACCTAACCTAACCTAACCTAACCTAACCTAACCTAACCTAACCTAACCTAACCTAACCTAACCTAACCTAACCTAACCTAACCTAACCTAACCTAACCTAACCTAACCTTTTTTTTTTTTTTTTTTTTTTTTTTTATAGTGGAGAATGCATTTAGGCATACCCAGAGCGCTCGGGGAAAGGGCCCTGGGTTATGTCGGACTCACACCGCAGAATGCGGCGACTACCGACTAAACTCCACTGTGTTCCGTCTCTCCGCTATATTGGCAGGGTCGCGGGTATTTGGTGTAACCGCTTCCGTAACCCCGACAGCGGCAGCCTATTTTTTATATAGGCCCATCGCGATTAAGACCTGGCTAGTGTTCGCCAGTTCCTCCTTCCTGGGGGGCGGCGTGAACGGAACACGTCTCACGCCGCCTCACCGCACCGGACGATGGATTATGTCCCCGTTCCACCGTCCGGCACCCAACATTAGGGAAGCAAGTCGCGACCGTGTACAGCGGTCGCGACTCGGCGACTGCGCCCAATAAGACGTTGCCGCCGAATAGGATCCGCGTTGGGATCTCCCTCGCGGACCCGCTCTGCTTCCTCCTTCTGCGACAACACATCTTCACAGAATGTGATAGCCGCGCGCCACGATCTGTCGCTGCCAACCATTGCGCGAGCTATGGAAGGCAGGGAGAGATCAGGGCCGACGACTGCGACTAGGTGAGCACGGGGCTCGGACCACGCGGGGCACACGGCGAGAGTGTGGTCTGCCGTGTCCTCCGGACTGTCACACCAATGGCAAGCCATTTGCGGCTCCCGCCTGGCGACTTTGCACAAGTACCACCCGAAACAGCCGTGTCCGGACAGCACCTGTGTCAGGCGGAAGGTAATTGCCCCATGCCGCCTGTCGCACCACTCGCGTAGGACGGGTCGGATAGCTTCGACCGTCCTCGCTCCTGCGCTGGGCCTCTCGAGCCGGCGTTCCCACTCCCTGAACCGCCGCTCGAGAGCATCAGCCCTCCATTGCTGGACTTGCTCCAGATATGGATTAATTCCATGCGATCTGGACGCGGTGACGCGGCGATAAACGTCCGCCAGCATCTCGGCATCCAGGTCCCACGGGGGCGTCCCAGCCATGACACACGCGGCCTCGAAGGACACTGTGCGATATGCCCTCACGACTCTGAGCGCCATGACCCGCTGCGGTCTACGCAAGTATGGTCTGGTACGGACGCTCAAAGAGTCGGCCCAAATGGGCGCACCATAGAGGGCCATGGAGCGAATGACGCCGGTGTATAGACGACGACACGCACCCCCAGCCCCTCTTAGATTCGGGAGCAGACTTCCAAGTGCCCCGGCCACCCCAACAAGACGGGGGGCGAGGCGACGAAAGTGCTCCACAAATGTCCACCGGCTGTCCAGCACGATGCCCAGGTAGCGCAAAGTGGAACCGACGCCGATGGACGTGCCACCCACCTGGATAGCTGAACCAGCAGCCTGCGCCCTTCGACGGCCGCGAAACAAAATTGCCTCTGACTTGTTCAGAGCGACCTCTAAGCCAAGTCGTCTGATTCGGCGCACAACATCCGCCACACCAGCGGTCGCAATGAGGGCTGCCTCCCTGTACGAGGCCCCGCGTGCAGTTACCAGGGTGTCATCTGCGTAGCAAAGCACGCTGACACCCGGTAGATAAGTGGCACGCAGGACCCAGTCGTAGCCGATGTTCCACAGAAGGGGCCCAAGAACCGAGCCCTGTGGAACACCGCACGTCACTTCCTTTTCTTGCCACCCACGACGCGCGGGGTACGCCACAGCCCTCTCCGATAAGTAGGACTGCAACAAGCGCACCATATACCCGGGCACGTTGTGGTAGCGGAGCGCTTCGATCACGCAACTCCACGGCAGAGTGTTGAATGCGTTGGCGATGTCAAGGGACACCGCCAAAAGAACTCCGCCTTCATTATCTGCATGATCAGCGAGGTTCCGCAATTCAGCAATCGCATCGATAGTGGACCTTCCCCGGCGAAATCCAAATTGGTTCTCGCTTAGGTCCGGCCCCACTCCCTCCAGATGGTCGATGAGGCGAGCTGCGAAGACGCGCTCAAAGAGCTTGCTCACCTCATCGAGCAGCACGATCGGCCTATAAGCCGAGGGCGAGTCGCGCGGGCGTCCCTCTTTCTGCAACAGGACCAAGTTCCCGGTCTTCCACCTACGGGGAAATTGGCCCTGTTGGAGGCATTTTGTGAACAGCTGTTCCACCCTGGGTCCAAGAGATTCTAGCGCCAGCACCCAGGCCCGCCCGGGAACACCGTCAGGGCCGGGGGCGGCATTCTTCGCCTTAAGGCGCTCTACTGCCACAGCGAGCTCGTTGCGAGTGACTGGAGGGACATTTTCGTTGTTGAGCTCCTCCTGCGCAGTCATCGTGGGTGCCATCGGTGGGGGAGAATGTCTTCCCCGACTTGGAAACAAGGACGTCACCACTTGCTCCAGAAATCGTGGCTCGAGACTTTGAGACAAGGGCGGGGCCCAAGGGCGAAGCTTTTGCCTCACCCTCTTATACGGCCGACCCCAAGGTTCGCGGTTCAAACTCTCGAGCATCTCCTCCCATGCACGGGTCTTAGCGCTGCTGATGGCGTGCTGCAGAGACACAATGCAGTCCCTATAGACGGCGTATAACCGCGCTTCCTCCTCTTCGTCACGCCGCCTACGGCGCCTGTGCCTGGTGTACGCCCGCCTCGCAGCCACGCATGAAGCACGCAGCTGGGCAACATCGGCGGACCACCAGTACATTTGGCGCCTACGTGGAACCGACCGCACCCTTCGCATGCTCGCGTCGCACACCTGAGACATAGCTTCGGCAAGCCAAGTGGCCTCCTCCTCTACGTTTTCGCCGTCATTCTGCTGCGACGGGAGCCAAGCCTGCACTAAGGCAGCCTCAATGAGGAGCTCCCTATCGAGGCTACCAAGTGCCCAGCGCGGACGACAATCGCCAGGGGGGAATTGACTGGGAGCCGTCGAGGGCGTGGAGACGCTAAACCGGATATAACGGTGATCCGAGAGCGTCTCCACGTCCAAAAGAACCCTCCAGTCTTGTATACGACGAGCGAGAGGGGGGCTCGCAAACGTGACATCTACAATGGATCCACCCCTCTGCCGAACACACGTTAATTCTGCTCCACGGTTAACAGCCGTCAGTCCCGACGCAACTGCCCAGTCAGCGAGTGTCGAGCCACGTATATCACTTGCCACGCAGCCCCAAGACACCGACTTGGCGTTCAGGTCCCCGGCCAGAAGCACAGATTGAGGTTGTGCGAAGTCTAGCAGATCCCTCAGCTCAACCAAGAACTGCTCGAAATCGGCGAGGCAGCGGTTCGGCGAGAAGTACGCCCCCACAACGGTGAAGCCATTGACAACCGCCGAGACGCATCCCCGTCGCCTTATGATTTGCTCAAGCTGTGTGTCGCCTTGAGAAACCAGCGCCACCAAGCCGTCCAGATCGCCCACCCAGTTATCCCGGGGGGGCAGATTGTATGGCTCAGACACTACCGCCACGTCAATCTCCCACTCTGCCAGACTCTGATGTAAAAGGTCCTGGGCCCTGGCACAGTGGTTGATGTTGGCCTGTAGGAAACGCAGTGGGGCCATTACTGCGTTTCCATGGCTGCCTCCGTTTGCGGTACCTCATCAGGCACCGGAGCAGAGCGTGATGGCGTTGGAGCGCCATCTTGCTTCCGCATTCCACCTCTTTTAGGCTTCGGGGCCTTACAGGCTGCGCTTCCAAGCCGATGCTCTGCCGGTAGCTTTGCCTCCGTGCATAGGGCGCAGCGAGCGGAGGCGGCATCGCATCCACCAGCTTTATGGCCTGTTTCACTGCAGCGGAAGCAAGTGGCACTCCTGTCCGTCGGCGAGGAGCACGTGGCGCTGACATGGCCCACCTCCAGGCAGCGGTAACAGCGCAGGGGCTTCTGCTCGGTGAGAGAGACTTTCGCCGAAGCCCACCCAACCATTACGCGCCCCGCCTGCGCCAGCTTCTTCGCCGCAGTCACCGGGCAACTAACCCAGGCTGATACAGCACCTCGGGGGCCCGTGCGCAGGCCACCACACTTCACATGCTCCGCGGTACACTCCCCTGCGCGCGATACCGCAGCCGCAATGTCCTCGACTGTGGCCGAGTCATCCAGGCCAGTGATTCGCAAGTCTGCGCACTTGACCGGCCTGGACACCTTAACGTTATCCTCACCGAGGACCTCCCGCAATTTGGCGGCAAGGGAGTCCGCTTCCTTGGTGCTGGAAGCACCGGGGATCTCTAGTATCCTGGCACCAGTGACAGCGCGCTTAAAACGCATTGCACTGATGCCAATTTCGGCGAGGTCTATTCCACGCCGCGCCTCCGTCAAAACACCGGCGTAGGTTACCCCACGCTCCTTCGCACTCGGCTGCAGGGTAAGGACGACAGCCGAGGAATTCGGAGCGTGGAGCTTTCGCGACTTCTTCTTGCGGGACTTAGCCGCAGGCTTCTTCCCTTTCCCCTTATTTTCTTTTCCTCGCTTTCCGACCACAGTCCACTCTCCGTCCTTTGACGGCTGCTGCGGGGGGCCGGATGACGTGGCCAGCGTATCTTTTCTGGGGGGCTTTGAACCCGCCGGATCAGGCTGCACGGGGACCCTTTCCTTCCCCTTCGCTAATTTCTTTTTCCTCTTCTTCGAGGTTGCCTCGATCTCCAAAGCTGGGACCGCCGTCTGCTTCGCGGTTTTCTTAATTGCGGGCCCAGACACCGATCTACCCGGTTGCGATGAAGCCGCAACACCTGCATATGTCCTCACCTTTGATGGAGGGGGCGGTGCGAGGTCATCGGCCATCGCTTGTTCAGCCGCCTTTGCCGCTTTCCTGCTATCTGCCGCCAGCGGAGGTCTTATGCGCTTTTCCGGCAGCAGACGCTCCTCTAGAGCCTCAAATCTCGCGTTAATCATTGCTCCGACCTGGCGCAAGATATCCGAATCTTGGGGCTGAGCAGGCAGCGACGAGCCCTGAGAGGCCTTCACCTCTTGGAGTTCCCTTTTCAGGGAGTCGAGCTCCGCCTGTAGGCGGGAATTGGCTGCCTGCAGCAATCTCGTCTCCTCAGAGACAGTGTGTTTCTCTAATAGAGCTACTGACTGCTCAATGTCATCGTGGGCCAATTTTAAGGCCTTTTTAAAAGTGCCCTTGAGATTTGATGACTTGGTCATCACCTTCACGATTGCAGCCAGGTCATCGGCAATGCGGCGACTGAGAGCCTCGGACGTGTTTGTCTTTGCTGGAATGGGAGGGAGAGGAGCGCTAGCTTGCGCCACTTCAATGCGCTCGGCGCACTCAGCAACCTCCTTCTCGGCCTGCGCCTCCAACTCCCTCTTACGCAACCTCGTCATATCGAATGTGGCCTCGCGCCGAGTGGCGCTTGAACCCGATGGGCGGCCCTTCCCTCTTTTTGAGGTGGTCTTAATAAATGGGGATGTAAAAACCCCTGTGCCATCTTCTTCGTCGGAACCAGAACAGCTGGTGTCCAGCGTCCGCTTCCGCCACAGCCTGTCTTTTCCATCCATTTCTATGATGCTGTTGGCAGAGCTGGAGCTTGAACGCAGCACAGCCCTGCCCCGCCTTGTCTCGACACGCGCCGGAGACATACTTCCGTCAGTGTCTTCCAAATCATAGAAGTTTTCAGTGTCCATAATTGTGTGTTTGCTAGGGTCGTCGTTGATCGGTTCGGAGTTAAAGGACATTTTTGTTCCCACGAGTATGGGGGATATAAAACGTCCATCCGGGCGGTGCCCCCTGCACCCGGATAACCCTTTTACACCATGGAGGTCGGGCGGTATCCATGGGTGTACACAGCTAAAAGCTCACGCTCTCCCGAGCCAAACTGTCCAAGAAGGACAGGAAATCCACGCCGCTGGACTACAACGCGGATTTGAGGGTTTTTGATGAGGTGTCCTTCCTCTCAGGCCAGCCGATTAAGGCAAGCCTCCTGGTCCGTCATAGCTGCTAGACGTGACAACAACACTACGACGGATAACAGGTTGCCCGACGGGAGGCCGAAGCCTCTAACCAGGCGACAGAAAAACCTGCCGCCCAGCCCGCCGCGCCGCGATTGATACAACCGCCATCCATCGCTGCAAAGCAGCCCGTCGTCCAGTAGGACTAAATCGTCCGCAACCACTGGTCGCCATACCTCGCCGCAAAAGCAGCACTGTTCGAAAACAAACCCAGCAATTTCTCTGCAAAGCAGAGATTGCAACGAGGACGTGGTAGCCCTCGAGTTCCTCCACGCTGATTTTGGTCCGCGCCGGCAAGACCACCGGTACCCCCCATATCTGGGAGGCCTCCCCCTATCCGCCACCTGAGGACGCGCCCGATGGGAGACCAGAAACTCCACACGGGAACCTAACCTAACCTAACCTAACCTAACCTAACCTAACCTAACCTAACCTAACCTAACCTAACCTAACCTAACCTAACCTAACCTAACCTAACCTAACCTAACCTAACCTAACCTAACCTAACCTAACCTAACCTAACCTAACCTAACCTAACCTAACCTAACCTACCGCAAGCACAATTATGTACGTAATATTCATTTCTATCCGCACTGCGATGCGGCTACCGCAGACCGCACAGTGCGCATAGAAATGAATATTACGTACATAATTGTGCTTGCGGTCAGCCGGACGGCTACCCGCAATGCGGCTACCCGCATAGTGCGTATACGCTCTAAGAGTTAGGTTAGTTTTGGTTAGGTTTCTACAAAAGTTAGTTTAGTGTACGTGAGGTTGCTCAAAAAGTTAGGTTAGTGTAGGTTAGGTTTCTATAATAGTTAGGTTAGGTTAGGTTAGGTTAGGTTAGGTTAGGTTAGTTTAGTGTACGTGAGGTTGCTCAAAAAGTTAGGTTAGTTTTGGTTAGGTTTCTACAAAAGTTAGGTTAGTTTAGGTGAGGTTGCTGAAAAAGCTAGGTTAGTTTAGGTAAGGTTAATGTCAAAGTTAGGTTAGTTTATGTTAGGTTAATGGCAAAGTTAGGTTAGTTTGGGTTAGGTTTCTTTAAAAGTTAGGTTAGGTTAGGTTAGGTTAGGTTAGGTTAGTTTAGTGTACGTGAGGTTGCTCAAAAAGTTAGGTTAGTGTAGGTTAGGTTTCTATAATAGTTAGGTTAGTTTTGGTTAGGTTTCTACAAAAGTTAGGTTAGTTTAGGTGAGGTTGCTGAAAAAGCTAGGTTAGTTAAGGTTAGGTTAATGTCAAAGTTAGGTTAGTTTATGTTAGGTTAATGGCAAAGTTAGGTTAGTTTGGGTTAGGTTTCTTTAAAAGTTAGGTTAGGTTAGCTTAGGTTTCTGTAATAGTTAGGTTAGTTTAGGTTAGGTTAATGTCAAAGTTAGGTTAGTTTAGGTTAGGTTAATGTCAAAGTGAGGTTAGTTTATGTTAGGTTAATGTCAAAGTTAGGTTAGTTTGGGTTAGGTTTCTTTAAAGGTTGGGTTAGGTTAGGTTTCTGTAATAGTTAGATTAGTTTAGGTTTGGTTAATGTCAAAGTTAGGTTAGTTTAGGTTAGGTTAATGTCAAAGTTAGGTTAGTTTAGGTTAGGTTAATGGCAAAGTTAGGTTAGGTTTCTGCCCTGGGTAGGCCTCTTTAACAACTTTAAAAAAAAAAAAAAAAAAAAAAACAGCAACTTAAAATATTTCTGTAGCCTTTTGTAGAAGTCTAAATTCAAAAATTTTTAAATATTCTTCTTCAGTTATCATTTTGCTATTAGAAAAAAAATTAAAAAAAAATAGGTATAAAATTGTGCAAACCGAGTTGATGTGCCTAAGAGATGTGGACTGGGAGGGTGGGTGGGCGCTGCGTTTCGTTTTTCACCGATTTCTCCTAAACCGCGGGGCGGATTTTTGCAAATTTGGTATCAAATGAAAAGAATTTTTGGGCCGCATCCCTGGACACCAAATTGAATGGGGTGCATAGCCCAGTTCAATAGATATGAGAGGTGGCTCCCAACGTGATTTTCCTCATTTTCTCCTAAACAGGTAAGCAAATCCTCATGAAATTATTATCAAATGATAGATCTCGCTATTGCGCATCCGTAGACACCAAAATCAATAATATTCATTAACTGGTTAATTAATTATTAGAGGGAGAGATTTAGCGCTTTTGGAAGTGATTTTCCCCTACTCCACCTCAGCGGATGGATAAATTTTCACAAAATTAGTTTCAAATAAAAGTTCTTATTGATGCGCATCTATACATACCAAATCTAATGAAATTGATCAAACGGTTAATAAAATATTTATGAGATAAGATTTTTACGCTAATCCGCACTATAAAACTCGGTTGAACAATAATTATTATGTAGTTATTTTGTTATTTACTTTTATTTTTATTTAAGACACTCTGTCTAACACCGTCTTTGAAGTATTTAGGGTAAAAACAACAAAAACTTCACGTACACAAATAAAATAAAATAAAATTATGCTGTTTTAAAATTGTTATTATATGTAGTTAAATGTATTAAATTATAATATAGAAATGTAAAAAAAAATAAGCTGTAACTACCTTTTATAACTACTATCCTCCGAAAGCTGTAATTTACAAGAATAAAGAACAATAATAATTAATTTTTACATATTGATATCTTAATTGTTTTCGAATATAAAAAAAATACACTATAAATCCACACAATACATCTAAATAGGGTATATAAATTATAATATGATCTGATGTCGATAATTAGCAGATAAACTAAAAAAAAATAATTAGCATGCCCACCCGGGCTCGAACCCCGGACCTTTTGGGTGGACTTTAATCGCAGAGTGCTGCTGCGTTTATTAAAGTTTTTCATCCATCGCATAGATGGCCTTGTTTCCAAATATAAACATTTTCATTATATCTATCGATAATCATAATAATACGCATAAAAAGATAAAAATTTATTTAATGTAGACTTTATTTTAATCATCATTTCTATAGTACCGTCCTAAAAATGACTAAATGGAGTGTTCACGACAGATCGTTCGATATAATAAATATTACTTGAGAAAGGTGATAATAGATGGCGGTAATTTATTTTTATTATTTCTGCATCGCACTATAATTATTTTTTCTCGAGTCCATATATTGAAGGGCCAGTATAACTCCGAAAATAGGTTGCGGAGGAGTCTAGGTGATAGGTTGACTACCGGTCTCTTGTCGTTTGTTCTTGGTCGTTTGGTCTCTCGTTCTCAGCGTTCTGCTCGCTGATCAATAAATAATTAATTAATTGATTAATTAAAATCAATTAATTAATTGAATAATTTGGTAATTCAGATATAAATAATTTATTTGTTTATTTCTGAATTATGAAATTTTAAAAGTTGCGATTGCAACCCCGGATGTAAATAAACACATCCTAAAGTCATGCCGCCGCCGAGCGTGCCGCCGCTGCCGCAGCGACGCGCGACTCGTCCGCGCGCACTGGGCCGCAGGGTCTATAGTCGGTCGGTTGCCGCACTTGAAATGGGCCTGGACGCCATTGCCGCTTCCGGCCAGGCCGCAATTGTGGCCCGTTCAACTGCAACCGGCCGGCTTCCTGTGTTGGTGTCGGAACCTCAGTCAGGAGCTGGCGATGAATCGTTCCTGGCGAGTCCACTGACGTTATCGCCGGCCCGATCCACCGAATCTATCACATCAAGTGCTCGCTCGATCACACCGAGTCGTCGACAGGCCCCGGCATGCGACGCCACTCTAATGCCGGGCACTTCGAAGCGCGCCGCACAGGCACCACTGCCGCGCACCCCGCGCTTCCCCGCCCCTTTACCGGGTATTCCGGTGGGACGCTTTCCCTCCCCTCCACATAGAGTAGGAGAGAAAGCCATCACAGCATCCTCGTCTCCGCCTACGCTGAATATGCCGATGATGTCACCGGGTTCTCCTATGGAGACCGGGACAACTGGCCCCTCATACGCGGCCATGGCCGCGTCTCCTAAATCTCCAGCGCCCACACCCTCCACCTCCTCCGCCGTCGTTGCGCCCGCCGCGACCAGCAAGACTATGACTGCGACCGATACTGCTGCTTCTGTTTCCCCCTCTGCTGCTGCCGGCACTGCAAACGCCGCGCCACCTACCAAACAGCCCAACCGCTACCCCCCTCTTATAGTGGAGACACTGCCCGACTGGCCGACCCACTTTAGGGAGCTAAAAAAGGTCCTCGGGCACACTCCTAACGGACGTCCATTTGGAAAGGGTGTCCGTTTTATACCAAAGACAGACCAGGAGTTCCGACTCATCCAGCGCTATCTTACGCAGCTGGAGAGCAGCACCGGAATCTCTTGGTTCTGCTACTCGCTGCCCGCTGAGAGAAGCGTGAAAGTAGCGATCCGTGGTCTGCCGGCTAACACAGAACCGGCACTAGTGGAGACAGAGCTGCGCGAGCTCGGGTTTATTCCGGAACACGTGCGTGCAATCCCTGCTCGTCCAGGTAGGCCGGGCTGTCTGATGTTCGCGCAACTGCAGCGGACTCCAGACCTCATCCCAGGCATTTATGAGGTGAGCGAACTGCTCTGTATGCCTGGGATCACAATTGAGGCATGGCGCGGCAGAAAGGGGCCAGCGCAATGCCATCGATGCCAGCAATTCAGGCATTCCTCCCAAAATTGCCACCGGCCAATAGCCTGTGTGCGTTGCGGTGACAACCACCCGGCAAAGGAATGCCAGCGTCCGCGCGAGGAACCACCAACGTGCGCCAACTGCGGCGGCGCCCACACGGCTAATAACGCGACCTGTCCGATATTCCGGAAGGAGACGCGCAACCGCCGAGCGGGCACCGTCGCACGCACTGCTACAAATGCGCGCGCGCCCACAACTGAAGCCGATGCACCTGGCTCGCTCATGGCTGCTGCCAACCAGCCAGGTCCGACAACTAAACGCCGCCGTAAGCGTGGCAAACGCACCCAAACGCGGCCGACAGCAGCACAGCCTGCGGCGCCACATTCGGCAGCGCCAACCACTGCTCCACCTACTGTTCTGCCGGTAGCATCTACCTCTAGGCCGCGCTCTGCACCACCAGTTGCGCCGCAGCCTACGCAGCGTAGCAAGAAGTCCAAGCCCTCCGTGGTCGCCGCCCCCATACAGGGGACGAAGGCGAAGCGTGTGATGCCGCTGGACCCCAGACTGACTAAGGTTATCAGCACTCTTAATCAGGTGCTGGTGGCTATCCAAGAACAGCGTGACCCAATACCGCTGATCTTGGGCTGCATCGCGGAGCTCTGCACCTCTCATGTCTGAGCTCCGCATCGCATTTTGGAACGCCGACGGGCTCTCAGCGCAAAAAGCCCGTCTCTTCAAAACCTTGCTCTGTCAACGTCAAGTGGATATCGGCCTGGTTAACGAAACACACCTCCGACCGGTAGACAAGTTGAAGGTTTCCGGATACTATGTCTATCGGGAGGACCACACCTCGCCGATCGGGACTGCTTACAGGGGATTAGCAGTCCTGGTCCGTCGGAATGTCATTCACCAACTACTTCCAGTACCTCAGTTACAGTCGTCGTACGCCCTCGGCGTAGAAATCTGTGTAGACCGCCAGCCCACTCGTGTGTTCGCCTTTTACAAGCCGCCGCAGAATCGACTCGCAGTGGCTGATGTCCGAACCTTGCTGGACTCGCCGCTGCCCACGATCCTCGCTGGCGACTTTAATGCGAAACACACGGCGTGGAACTCCAACACCGTAAGCCCGGACGGCAGACGCCTCCTGGACGACGCAGACCGCCACGGCTACGAAGTGCTAGGACCAGAGGTCCCAACGCACTACCCGTACTGTGCAGCCCACACTCCGGACGTCATCGACATAGCAGTTGCTCGTGGCCTCGTCGCCGCACCGTCGCTTGACGTCCTGGATGACCACCTCATTTCAGACCACCAGGCCGTCCTCATGACGCTGACACTGTCTCCGATGACAACATCAATGCCTTCTCCGAAACATCGCCAGGACTGGAGAATCTTCGCCGAACACATGGCTGAACATTCTCCGTCCTTTAGAGTCGAGAGCCCTGCAGACGTCGACCGACTCGCCACGGACTTCAGCGCAGTCTTGTCCAATGCGCTTCGCGAGTCCAGACTCGACGCTGCATCCACTCGCAAGAAACCCCAGCTCCCTGCCTACATACAAGCGATGTTAGAGGAGAAGAGGAAGCTGCGAAGACTATGGCAAAATCTGCGGTGCCCGACCATGAAGACGCGGCTGAACGCTCTGGCAGCCAAGATTTCAGACGCACTGGAAACGGTAGCAATCGAATCTTGGCACACCGCCATCGAGCGAGCCGGCGATGACTGGTCCGGCATGCACCGCCTTTGCCGCCAGCTCTCCAGGAAGCCCCCTCCGATTAGACCCCTCATGGCCGGTGACGGAACCCCACGTTACCGCGCCGAGGATCGAGCGGAGATTTTTGCAGACTTCCTGGAGACGCAGTTTACGCCTAATCCGACCGCGAATGTGCAGCACGTAGAGACCATCGAGCGACAGGTGAAGGATTACTTCGAACCGCCGATACCACCGACAGAAGACCCCGTCGTGTTCTCTCCTGGACGAGTCCAAAGGATGATTCGACGAACTAAACTACGCAAAGCCCCCGGCCCGGACCGAGTCACCAATGAAGCCCTGCGTCACCTTCCTCCGCGAGCCATCGCGACGCTGACGCGGCTCTTTAACGGAATCCTCCGTACCGGGCACTTTCCATCTCCGTGGAAGCTCGGCCGAGTCATCCTACTTCCCAAACAAGGTAAAAATATCTTGCTACCCGAGAGCTACCGTCCCATCACCCTTCTGTCGTCAACCTCGAAAGTCTTCGAGAAGCTACTGCTGCTGCACATGACGCCCCACCTTCAGCCACGCGACGAACAGTTCGGTTTCCGCGCCGAACACTCCACCACTCTACAAGTGGCGAGAGTACTGCACCACCTCGCTGCCGCCTACAACAAGCGAGAACAATCGGTTGCAGTACTCCTCGATATGGAGAAAGCGTTCGACCGCGTATGGCACACCGGACTCATCTACAAGCTGTCCACGTCTACTACTCCGCGTCGAGTAGTTAAGACTGTGGCCACCTTCCTGCAAGACAGACGTTTTCAAGTGGCGGTTGAAAATGCTCTGTCCACAGAGCGCCCCATCCGAGCCGGTGTGCCCCAGGGAAGCTGCCTGTCGCCCGTCTGCTATAGCAGATACACGGACGACA
This sequence comes from Colias philodice, assembly GCF_061535455.1. Classification (NCBI taxonomy): domain Eukaryota; kingdom Metazoa; phylum Arthropoda; class Insecta; order Lepidoptera; family Pieridae; genus Colias; species Colias philodice. Next base: position 58,353 of record NC_143104.1, read on the forward strand.
TCCCAGTCGCTGGCGGAGCCATCCTAGCGTTGTATGCCGACGACGCTGCGTTTATTACCACCTCGCTGAACGCCAAGCATGCATCGGTAAAGATGCAGCGAGCACTGGATGCACTTCCCTCATGGCTGGAGGACTGGAGACTCAAGGTCAACGTGGGGAAAACTCAGGCGATTTCCATCGGACGGGCGCGCCTTCTGCCGCCCCCGGTGTCTCTCATGGGCGAGAACGTCGAATGGTCACCGACGGCCAAGTACCTTGGTGTGACCATTGACAAGACACTCTCGATGCGGCCCCATGTGAAGAACGTGGTTGCCCAGACGCGCGCCGTGCGGAACATACTCCGCCCCATGCTGGCGTCTCACCTGCCTCTCCGTACGAAGCTGTGCATTTACAAAGCCTACGTTCGCACGCGACTCACCTATGCGGCCCCTGCGTGGTTCGCGCTGACCAATGAGACGGACCGCAAGTCGCTGCGAGCGCAGCAGTCGCTAGCGCTCCGCACCATCTCCGGAGCACCACGCTTCGTACGGAATCAGGTCATCTCCAGGGACCTGCGCATGGAGAGCCTGGACGACTTCGTTCGTCGCCTGAGTTCCTCTATGTTCGCGCGCGCCGACGGAGCGCGATCCCAGCATTTGCAGGGCATCGCGCCATACCATCGGAGACCGCCGGACATAAGAGGCCTACCACGTGACCTAGTCTCCTAGGACACGACCGCTTCCTCGCCGCTGGCTGATGGGCGCCCCCCGGCACCTTGCCGGCGGGCTCGACCTCGCTAAGTGGCGGGTGGCTTCACCCACGGACATTCCTCCCTGCAGCAGCTAGCAGATCGCCCGCGATACCACGCGGGCTCGATCGCACTGCAGCAGGACACCTCCCGGACACGACACCTCGGACCATTAGGTCCCACCCAGTGCCCCGCCTGTAGTTGCAGGCGGCGTTGCCACCACTGAAAGGGGCCGTCGCCCCGAACAGTTACCCCGAGGCCTGTGAAGGCCTGCGTGGAAGACCCCGCGACTCCGAAAATAAAAGTTAGGTTGGTTCTTTGGTTCATTGGCTCTTTGGTTTGGTGATTGGACTTTGGTTTCTGGTTCTTTGGTCTTTGCCCTTTGGTTCTTTGGTTTCGTTGTTACTTGTTCTGGGTTGATTGGTCTAAATTTAAAATGTCGTTGCCTACTTGTTAGGGTTCCGTAGCCAAAATGGCAAAAACGGAACCCTTATAGTTTCGTCATGTCCGTCTGTCCGTCTGTCCGTCTGTCCGTCTGTCACAGCCGATTTACTCGGAAACTATAAGTACTACAGTGATGAAATTTGATGGGAATATGTGTTGTATGAACCGCTACAAAAATATGACACTAAATAGTAAAAAAAAGAATTGGGGGTGGGGCCCCCCATACATGTAACTGAGGGATGAAATTTTTTTTTTCGATGTACATACCCGTGTGGGGTATCAATGGAAAGGTCTTTTAAAATGATATAAAGTTTTCTAAAAAACATTTTTCTTAAAGTGAACGGTTTTTGAGATATCAGCTCTCAAAGTCGTAAAAAGTATGTCCCCCCCCTCTATTTTTATAACTACGGGGTATAAAATTCTAAAAAAAATAGAGGTGATGCATGCTAATTAACTCTTTCAACGATTTTTGGTTTGATCAAAGTATCTCTTATAGTTTTTGAGATAGGTTGATTTAACTGTAATTTATTATATTTGCTGCTACGGAACCCTTTGTGCGCGAGCCCGACTCGCACTTGGCCGGTTTTTCTTTTTAAATTAGACATGCGCAAAACAGTACGTCAAATAGTAATGCAACATCACGCATCTCTTCCACGGAAGTGATATTACTCCGTAACATCACACATTACCCGATCGATTTTTAATGAAATGATGACCGAGTAATATTTAAGGTGATATGTGAAGTATTACAGATCATATTGAAAAATAGCAATAATAACTGCAATACTTATTAGTTATTACGTATCGTAAAATTACAATTTAAGTGAATATTTAAAAAATGTAGTTGATTTTCCTTCATACTTGGCCACGTACTTTATGTTGTTTGATAATAATTGTAATGAACGCAAGCAAATGTAAAACAAAATAAAAAAAAGTGAGTGATGCGAGTGATGTTTGTAACTGATGCGTAATGCATGATGTTGCATTACGTGTCAAAGTGATATTACTTTTGTACTATTACACGCATTACCTACCCATGTCTATTTTAAATATAGGAAAATATATGAAATAGGAAAAGAGCGTTGCTCAACGCGTACCGTCCGGCATGTGCCACAGAGCAATAATTAATTTAGGTAATACCGGCCGTTTCTTAGCGCGAGCACGATAATCGATATTACGATAATGTATATTGTACTACTGTGGCACGAGTTCATTTCAAGCCGTATTTAGAAAAATTAGAATATTTTTAAATAATTCGTTGTAAAAAAAATACACATTTGTTTACTAAAATTTTATTTACCCTAGTATAAGTCTGACATAACCGAGTTATAACATATCTTTTAGTACATTGTGCTGTGTTTTACAAGTGTTAGAAGCAATTTTAAATCTAAATTTGAGATAATAGCAATGAGTAATACGAGAAGTAGAAAAAGTTGAGCAAATTAATAATTTCATTACGTACCTATTGAAATGGAAAATTTTGTATGAAATGTCAAAATATACGAAATTATGAAAAACCCTTTTGATAATTATAATGATTTATTTATTTACAACATGCGCCAAACCATACAAACATAAAACTTATTTCTAAACTTATCACAATAATATACACTTTCGTTGAAAATATAAATCTTTTAAGCCTGGAGTTGTATGTTTTGAGTACCAGTTATTTGGCAACTCTCTATCTCAAGGTGGGTTTATCTTCTGTTCTCCAGATATTGGATAGCGTTATCTATCATTTGCTTGCATATTTAATGATATATTTAAATTATTTCCAATAAATATTTAAAAAATAAATAAACAGAACATCGTATGATGAAACTTCACAACAAATTCGACGAAGTCAAACGAGCGTCAGCAAAATGACAGCACCAAGGCTTAACCGTAGACAATTTCAATGTTTTTCATAATTATTTTGTGAATGAATTGCGACGTTGCCGCTTCGCGCCTATTGCATGGCTTGAGCATAGTTACATCGACGTTATTCCAAATTTATTTGTAAGAAATTATGTCATCCTTATTCTTTATTTATTCTTATTAGGGATGTAACGATACATGATTTTGCCGATACGATACCGATACCGATATTTGTAGTAATGTATCGGCGATACCGATACCGATACCGATATCGATGGCTTGGTAGAAAAATAAATAGTGAATTATGCATAAAAAGTTACCAACATTTAACAGAGACAACTGTTAATCGTATTCTTTTAAATAAAAATGCCAAATCAAAAAACAACAAAACCATTTATTTTAGTATTATTTTACGAAGTCAGTTAAACTTTAAGTAATACACATACAATCAGTACCTAATAAAAGTTTACTATAAATTGGTAGAGTTTTTTCAGAAAACAAAGTGCGCACGCGCGGGCGGCCTCCCGCATCGTTCATTGGGCGCGGATTTTTGAATTATTTGATATCAAAAAAATTGGTTGTTTGTAAAGTAGGTTTACGATCGAGATGTTTACGTGATAACATAATGCAGTGGCAGCGCTCGAGATGAAACGGGAGATCGGTCCGTCTCTCTCTCGTTATACCTGCGATCGCGCTCGTGAGGTTTTGGTGTGACACAAGTTTATGAACATGTCACCCGACTAAAACGATTTTAAAAACGTTATCACGTTAAAAATTAAAAAAATTCAAAATTATTTATTTCTTTCCTTTACATAAACAAATTTGTGATTTGAACACTCCTACTAAGCAAAATATAAAATGCTTGTGTCAGGAGGTTCCGCTCTTCCTTAACACTATTACAGAAACAGAAATAAAACAATATGAATGAATACAATGCAAAAACATAAAAGAAAAGAAAGAATTTAATAAAAAAATATCGGTATCGGTTGATTTATTATCGGCGATACCGATATATCGGCTTGCCGATATATCGGTATCGGTATCGGTATCGTTACATCCCTAATTCTTATCATATCTATGCATTGCATAAGGTTTGAATAAGCAAGTTTTTATTTGTACGGCTGTTAATATTTAGGTCATTTTTTTGAAACTGCATTTCTAGACCAGGGTAGAAGCCTTTAAAAATAATAAAAAGTGAAAAAAAATCGCAGTAGGATGAAACCCATTAGAAAAGGAGGAAAATATGATAAAAATGCAAGGAAAAATAAATTACAGTCAATCCGAATTCGGGAAGTAGGAGGGGGGGAGCTTTTAAGAGAAAAAAATGGTCTCTCTCTATTTCCGACAAAACTACAAGTCCTACGGAAAAAAGTTCAATGGCAAAGTTGTAGGTAATAAAAAGATCTATAAATTTTTTCATATATAACCTCAAAATTTAGGTGAAAAATTCAAAAACCAAGTTTTTGGTTTTTTTATTTTTATCTACTGCAAAATTTTTTTTTCTACGAAATTTGGTGGAAACTTACTTTATTATGTCCCAAATATGTACACTATAATTTATTTGATTGAAAATATTTATTTTTTCGGCTTATTTTGAATTAATACCAAAACAATGTTGTGAGGTTTTATGAAACCACGGTAAAAGTGAAACTTAGGCACAAAATTATCGTATTTGTACGATAATTATCGTACGGTTCCGAACACTGCTTTATACCTACTCGGCAGCCGACCGTCACGCGACATGCGCTACACAGACCAAAAAGTTTGAGACGATGTAGGTAATAAAAGTTTCACTTTAAAAAAAATGTTGTGTGGTTTTATGAAACCACGGTAAAAGTGAAACTTACGATAATTATCGTATTTGTACGATAATTATCGTACGTCACGTGACATGCGCTACACAGACCAAAAAGTTTGAGACGATGTAATAAAAGTTTCACTTTAACAACCTAATTTTCAATCGAAAACTCACCCGTCAAACTTGTATAATGTACAATACACTCCGTAGGACTTGTAGTGTTGTCGGAAATCGAGAGAGAGACCATTTTTTTCTCTTAAAAGCTCCCTCCCTCCCACTTCCCGAACTCGGATTGACCGTAATTTATTTTTCCTTACATTTTTATCATATTTTCCTCCTTTTCTAATGGGTTTCATTCTACTGCAATTTTTTGTTGTTTCAAAAATTATCGGCTTTGGTGTACCGGCTATAATCAGATTCTAGGGCATGAACGCTCTTAAGAATAACTTATCAAATGAAACAATGTGTATCGTATATCCGTATATTTAAAATTTAAATAGATCTTTTAGTATTCAAGTGAATTTATATTCTAGCCCGTATCCAGCTGAGGTATGACGTCACGCGCGCGTAGCCCGCGGGCAGGCCGGACTGGCAACCTCGCCCCGCCACGAACGATGTCACACCATTCTGGAAAAATAGACATTGAGAAATGTGGCAACAACTAATTTGTGCTGCCCATTGACTGATTTATGATACATTATGTTAGGAAAACTGATCTTTGTATAAATATTCTGGGCTTCTGCTCCGGACAGATAAACAAAATCGTAAAATGCGTTCAGGTGGCACGCACCAGGTAGCGCACGCCGCTGAAGGTGAAGTCGAGCGAGCCGCCCGAGTCCCCGCTGCAGGGCCCGACGCCGCCGCGCCCGCTCGTGCACAGGTTGGAGTTCAGCACCGAGCTGGGCCCGTACACGTCGATGCACTCGAAGTTGGCGATCACCAGCAGGTTCACGTGCCGGAGAGCCTCGTTGTTGTTGCTGGCTGTTGATGAAAATGAGTATTAGAGACTAGCGTTTAAAGCTTGACTCATCTCGGTAGTCGGAGCTAATTCGCGCGGGAATGAGAATAGTATGTTTGTTGCTTATTGTTATTATTTGTACTAGTATGACAAGCATTTCCATTTTACAAATGTTAACATTTAATTATTAAATAAATAAGGAAACTTTTAACGCAAGAAAACATATTTTGATGTTTAGTTTTATAGCATTCAAATGGTTCATTAATGAAAAGCAAAAGAGTATTCAAAAAGTTCTATCAAGAGACGGGATTCGAACCCGCGTTTCTAATTTCGCAAGATAAATATTTCTAGTCTTTAAAAATGTTGAAATAAATGAAAATAATAAATAAAAATAATAATACTTATTACTTAGAGTCCCTGGTACTTCCGCTGTTCCGAAGCGCGCTCCGCCTCTCCCTGGAATGAGAAATGTTCCAGCAGGCCCGACAGCAGCGCGATAAAAAAGAAATTATAAAAAAAGAATAAATAATGATAAATGAATAAATAATAATAATAAATATTTTTTGAAGTGAACTTCTTTAGGCGCGTGAAGGGTAGGTTAGTAGGTTTAGGTAGGAAACGTTAGTATTTTCTGTTGCATACGTTTTTCTTAGATCGTGTGCATATTAATTGCAGAAAATTTCATTACTCTTCAACATTTAATTCATTTTTTGTCTGTTTTATTACTTACAAATGATACAGACATGTAATGTAGCTACTAGTAAGTAGGTAGTAATTATTCTGTGGTAATGTGTTATTTTGACAATCGTATAGATATGTATAGCCATAGGACAGGATAGTTAATCAATAATGTTAGAACACGCGAAGGCCGACGACCGGGCACAGTGACGGCCACGTCACACGACACTCGAGAGCGCGTATCGCTCGCCTCGCACGTGGACACATGGAGGCGACGCCGGTGAGCGCACTGCGCACGAGGCGCGAGGCGGCGTGCGCGACCGTGTGCCGCGAGCGGCTCGCGCTGGGCGGCGGCGACGGCGCGGTGCTGCTGCTGCGCTGGCAGGCCGGGCTCGGCTGGGTGGAGGTGGCCGAGCGGCAGCGCGCGCACCGCTACGGCACGGTGGCCGCGGCCTTCTCGCCCGCCGGCCTGCTGCTGGCCACGGGCGGCGGCGACGGCGCGGCGCGCGTGTGGGCCGCCGCCGACCTGGCCGCGCGCCGAGAGCTGGCGGCCCCGCAGGTACCCGCACCGACTTATCAATCAATCGAACAATCCTAACACGCTGAACGCGGTTTAATTTCTCATACTTGCTTCATTTATGATATTTAGGGCCTGTGATTTAGCCTTAGGTTTATAACTGTAGTGAAAATATGAAAGAAAAGTAAGTTAGCACCATAATTACCTACGACGCTCCGTGTGGGATCGATATCCATAATACGAACGAAGGACAAAGTTAATGGTGTTTGTAAGTTAGCTTTAAGTTTGAAATTAAACAGGTACCTACCTATTATGTAGTAAAGTCAAGAGGAAATTTTTAATAAACGGTCAGTGTGGGTGGTGTCGTTACTAAAGCCCTTCTGTATTCGATAACACTAAATTCAGGTGAAGCAACGGTTTACCTACACGGTCATAAATTGGATGAGTTACAATTTTTTGCAGTTATTGTTTAACTAAGTTTATTATTGAAGATGCGAATTACAAATTCAGTTAATTAATTCTGTGGTATCTGGGAGACACCTGTTAACTCCAAAAAGTTAAATTTTCAGGAGAAGCAATTTAAAAAAATATTTGGCTGCTAAAAATCGGATATAAGATATAAATGAATTATGTCATATTATAATGAAATATCATAATATATTAACCCTTTTTTTGCTTGTACAGTTTACAAAATTGACGCAGTAGTTTAGCGAATAATGTGACTTATCAGATTTTAACCAAAAAATAATAATATTGCAGTGGAATGGACTTATCTCAAAATGAGCAAAATAAAAATAATGATTATTTCATTGCTATTCATTTAATTAAAACAATTTTACGTTATTTTTGTTATATTTCTTTATTTATAAGTTAATTTCACAATGGAATCACTCTTGGCTAATTTTAATAAAAGTATGGACTTAACAGGAGTGTACCTACATGCAACGAAAAATTTAAATAAAGGCACATATCAAATAAATACCAAAACAAAAGAATCACTCATTTGGATACTAATCATAATTTTCTTAGCTATCTGAGTAGTTTTCCAAAACAGAAGCTGATTGGTTTAAATTAGAATAGAAATCGCGATATACTGGATCAATGAATTGCATAATATCCATTAAATCTTTAAACTTTTTGGTTAAAGATTTAATGGATCAATCGCCAATCCTCCGACATAATTATGCCTGTTCAGGCCGGAGTAATGTTTCTAAACAAAATATACTTTGAAAAAGTAATGCTATTCAACTCCTTTCTTACGCAGCTCTACGACATTCACGCTCCAGCACGCCCGGTGAAGCTAAAACACTTGCCTGCACCTTGGCTCACTGAGGAAATTAAATCGCAACTGAATTTAAAAAACCAAGCCAAATCTCAATTAAAATCGTGTCCTTCTGATGAGGCGAGGGAGAGGTATGTGAGACTGAGGAATCGTTGCAATACTGTGTGCCGGGATGCACAGCGCCGCCATATTCATTCATCCATTGAAAATGGCGATCCATGTTTTGTGTGGAAATTTCTTAAAACGATTGGAGTAGGCAAACAACCTAAAGTGTCATCTACGAACCTGAATATCGACCAGTTAAATGCACACTTTTCCACTCCTCCTGTCCTATTTGACAGTGTCGATAAACAGGCTACCCTTAATTTCCTTTCATCCTTACCTTATTCTCCTGTAAATCCTTTTAACATCTCACCTTTCACCGAATGCGATGTTAAGAAGAACATATTATCCATATCTTCTAAAGCTGTCGGTTGTGACAATATTAGCCGTGCTATGATCGTTCCTATCCTTGACATCATCCTTCCTACAATCACCAACATCCTAAACCACTCTATTTCATCCAGCACATTCCCTGAAGTTTGGAAAGACGCCAATGTTATCCCACTTCCAAAGAAATCGAATGCTAGCTCACTGTCTGATTACCGTCCCATATCCATTCTTCCTTTCCTCTCCAAAGTTCTTGAAAGACTTATCCATCACCAATTAAGTATTTTCCTAAACTCCAACTCCATACTCAATCCTCTACAATCCGGTTTCCGCCCCGGGCATAGTACGGCTACTGCTTTAGTAAAAATAACTGATGACATTCGGTTAGGTATGGATAATAAGCAGCTCACGATACTAACATTACTAGATTTTAGTAATGCATTTAATTGTATTGACTATGACGTGCTTTTGAGTGTGCTGCGTTCTATTAACATATCTGCGTCGGTGTTAGAGTGGTTCCGTAGCTTTTTGCATGGTCGCCGGCAGAGGATAAAGCTAGACGAGTCTATCTCATCTTGGAGTTATCTGACTGCTGGTGTACCACAAGGCGGTGTCCTCTCTCCTCTTCTTTTCTCACTTTTCATTAACTCCATTACGAGCAACATTTCATCCCGGTACCACATGTATGCTGATGATCTCCAGATTTACACACATTCTCCTTTGTCGGATTTGCCTGCAGCCATTCACTCAACTAATACTGATCTCGATTTTATCGTTAGGTGGAGCAAGCTGTATGGCCTTAAAATTAATCCCCACAAAACGCAAACTATTATTATTGGAAGTCCGCAGTTTATGTCAAAAATTGTATGGGATAATTTACCATCTGTTTACGTTGACGACACTAAAATCCCTTTCAGTCAGTCTGTTAAAAACCTAGGTGTCCATATAGATTCTACACTTTCCTGGCATGAACACATGAAACATGTTAGTAAAAAGTTATTTGCGGCATACCACTCCCTTAAGCGATTACGAAACTTTCTTCCGATTCCGACCAAAATTTTGCTAGCGCAATCACTCCTTCTTCCCATCCTCGACTACGCTGATGTCAGTTTCTGTGACCTAACTGGAATACAGCTTGACAAGCTTGAGCGATTTCAGAACTTGTGCATCCGTTTTATCTTTGGACTGCGCAAGTTTGACCACGTCTCCGCTTATCGTCACAGGCTGAAATGGCTGCCTATCAGATATCGCCGGGATGCTCATGTGCTGCATCTATTGTTTGGAATTTTATTCGATCCCAGAACCCCGCCCTATTTAAAAAATAATTTTGAATACGCTCATAATCATGGGTTGAATTTGAGATCGAACGATACTTGCCTCCTTAATGTACCTATACATAAAACAAATTTTTTTAACACCTCTTTCACTGTCAAAGCTATAAGACTATGGAATCAATTACCAATAGCCATACGCAAAGCTAGATCCATTGATGTTTTCAAACATATGCTTTTTGATTACCACATGTCCTTAATTAAGTGATGACTTTATATATTCTTTCTCTTATCTGTATTTAATTATTTTATTGTATATTATTTTATAATATATTATTTTCTTTATTGTTGTAAATTATGTATTATTTATATTCCTACTTTCTTGGTATTACTATAATATTATTATTGTATATATTGCTTTGGTATGCACCACCTACTTGTATTCGTTCTTTGTTACTGTTCTGCTTGGTTGGGTTACCTGGAAGAGATGGCTCTGTAGCCATAAGGTCGCCTATTGTGCAATTTATGTATATTTTACTTAATGTTATTTCATTATTTTGGTGTGTACAATAAAGCTTTCATTCATTCATTCATTCATTCATACTTTGCCTTCCTCTTCTTTTCATTGAAAATGTCCTAAAAGGCTCTGATTTCTCCAATGAATATTTAAAACTTACTTCCGCTGATTTTTTTTCAAATTTTAGCCAGAAAATACTTTTCCAAGCAAAAGATTGTTTTGAAATGTCAATATTTTTTTTGACAAAATTCTTAGTAGTTTCGAAAAACCGTAAAATTCGGTTTGTGTCATAAATTTCACCGAGAAATTTTTGCTTGTCATTTTTATAACATTCAACTGCAATATTCGGGTTGTACATGATCACCACAATGATCACCGTCACACTCTAATAAAATAAGTGTGACCTGGCACGAGAAACTTGTGGTGGATTTCTTTAAGGGTAGATTTTTGAGCCAATGCAATACAATACATAACAGGTAATATACAGGTTGGTTCTAAATTACGTTGACAAATTTGAAAATAATAAATTAAAAAAATGGGACATGCTGCGTTGCTCTTTTTTTTAATTATTATTTTCAGTTATTTGTGAAGAGAATAAATTAAAAATTAGTAATTTTTTGCAATAATATCCTTATATGGTAAGCGGCAGTGCGAGATACTGCGACTTTAATACGATGCTTGGCCATCTTGGTGATCGTCCGGGAAGAGGCAGAAAAATAACTCTGAGGACGCCTAGGCTTCGACATATCGTCAAACAAAGATTGACCCGCAATCCACAAGCCAAGGTAAAAAAAAATGGCTCGAGATTTAGGTGTAAGTCATTCAACGTTGCTACGAGTTGTTAAAAATGAGCTCAAGTTAACAGCATACAAGCTGCGAAAAGCGCAGCGGTTGGGTGATAAAGATAAAAAAATACTCCTTGAAATAGTAATATGTCGCTTACTGAAAGCGCGCTCCGCTGGTGAAGCGTGGAAAAATATTTTTTTCACAGATGAAGAAATTTTTCCGATTGAACAGTCTCATAACCGCCATAACGATAGAGTTTACTCTCCTAGTCGCCCTGGAGCCACATCAATTATCCCCCATCGGCAAAATGGTGGTTATTTTGAAAATAAATAGATATTTACATTACAATAACACTGTATTTTAATTATTTAGTAGTCACCGTTATATATACCAAATTGGAAATATAAATCCAAATCTGATAAGTTGTAATAATTAACATGTAGGTATCTCATGTTTTTGGTACATACGCGGTAACTGGGACTTAACAAGTTTTAGTCCATAGGCATAAAGCTTGGAATTAACATTTATGTACTTGTTATATTAGTTATCAGGTTTGGCATCAAAAGTTACTATGATATATTAATGATAATTATAATATATCTTGATTGTAGCAAAAAATCTTGGATTTAACAGGAGTGTACAATTTTTTTTCATTTACTTCCCGTGGACGTAGAGATATCACGCCTGGATCAAAAAAATCTGCGCTTTCTGTACCTACTTATCAAACATGTATCTAACAAAATTTTGCCAAAAATGGAGTTAACAGGTGTCTCCCAGATGCCACAGAATTTATTTATTTATTTATTTACTTGGAGCACCAACAGCTTATACATACAAGATATACATAATATGTAGCAGTTCGGATAAATACATAAAGCCAATTAAAGATTCTCACGTATAGAGATTACATAAAAAAGGCATTAGGCCTGTGAGGGCATTAAGAGAAAAGTTGTTAACACGTCAAACTCATCTTAGAACTAAACACTTATCCCGAAAAGAAACCTGCACTCAAACGATGCCGTACTACCATAGACACTACCGAACTACCGTAGCAACACTGGTGGTAAAAAGATCAAAATCGTATTGGTTGCAAACAAGGTTGCAAAGCTTGTTAAAAAGGCTACACACTCGTGGCATGAAAGAATTTTGTCGATAGTAAGTACTGGTGGATAGAATACATACAACGATTAAAACGCGGTCCATAAGAAGGAACATTGAATGGTAGTTCCGTACAAGTTATGTCACCTGATATAATTTTTAATAGAAATGTTACATCAGCTAACCGTGCGACGTGCGGCGTTTGCGACGTGTAGATAGCGGCCGAAAGTGAAACTTTTTACAGAGATTAAAGTAATTATTTGAGTCAAACCATCGAGATATATGTACTACGTACTAGAGGGGTTATTCCAAACAAAAACATTGCGCGCGGCCGTTGTGGTGGGGTACGTGTGGAACGAGCGAGGCGTGGCTTCAAGTTCAAAGATTCACGACATCTCACCAGGGGGGGAGGGAGTTGCAGAAAATTTAAAAAAACACCTCACGTAATTTATGGACGCCCCCTTACTCGATCACAATTTTTGTAACGAATGTGAAAGACGAAACAATAAATACGCAAAGCGGCTTTTACTATAAACGGAACTACATTTAAAAATATACTTTTATTTATTGAGTTATAAGGTTGCTTCCATTCTGTTTATTTACATTCTCAAAAACATCAATCGCGGCAGAGGCGGCTTGCGACAAAGGCGGCTTGTGTCAAAGGCCTCGGCGATATCATTTAAGAACATAATATTATGTACTTTAGGCAAACTTGTAATAAGATCTATTTTACTTTCTTATTAGTCCATTTGACAAGGATATTGGGAAAGATACCTATTGGAATAATTTTATTATTATGTATGTACTTATTAAATCCGCGAATATAGAAATTGGGTCGCATTTTTTTAATCCGCGAATAGTGAAAACGCGAATAAAGGAAGCGCGATAAAGGAACTTTTACTGTATTAGTTTCTGTGAATGTTGTGTTTATTTGTAATTGTTAGGTTAGTTAGTTAAATAGGTAAATAAATAAATATTACTTAATATAACCTACCGTTTTACTTTGCGTAGTCGGGTAAAAGTATAAATATTTAGGTACTACACCACGGTAATCTTTCCTAGTATATATTGTATATTCATAGTTAAAAAATCCAGTTACATTTTTTTAACAGACTCATCGATAATGTCACGTCTGTGCTGTTAGTCTATGAAAAATGGCGCGAAACGCAGAACGCGTGGTGATTTTTCGCAAAATGATAACAATATTAGTAAAATGCATGACTTACTCATAATAAGGAAACTTACTGGTGAAAAGTCACTCCTCGGGCTTTGTTTGTATCATAGGAACTGTTAAAACAATATCTTAGCACACACGAAGGCATTTTGAACAGAGCAATAACACGTGTTGACGCGGCAAGCGGGGGGCACAGTCCGGCACAGACTATAGAGACTTGTGATTCTTGCCTCTAGCTCGTGTTAAAGAGAGTGTAGTAGCGATCGCCTCTCTAGTACGTAGTACATACTATCTCGATGAGTCAAACTGAGTTCCTGAACGAAAACAGAGGTAGCGTATAAACTTCATCTGAACTCTCTCTATTCTCTCGGAATAAATTTTGTATCGAGGATTCCAGATTTGTGAAGCATACTTATTACTCAAGAATACTTCGAACGTAGGTACAATAAAGTATTTTCATAGTTTTAATTTTCTTAAAATTTGCATTTAGCAATTAGAAAGAAAGAAAGAAAAAAAAATTATTTATCAAGGAGACAAGGACAGCACAACACCCACACACACACACACACGTACATCGACATTAAAACAAAAAACCGTAACAGTTAAATAAGAAAACACCACAACAAGAAATAGTAACAACAAAAGAGGCAAACACTTACAGCCGTACAAATAAACGAGTTATAACATTTTATGCAAAGAATAAACTAAGAATAAGGAAAAATCATACAAATAAACACGAAATAAATGTAACCTAGTATAACTTCGTAATAAGTATTCATACTAATGCTATTCCGTCCTTATTACGGCTACCACCCTAGTATAAGTCTGACATAACCGAGTTATAACATATCTTTTAGTACATTGTGCTGTGTTTTACAAGTTTTAGAAGCAATTTTCAATCTAAATTTGAGATAATAGCAATGAGAGTAATACTAGAAGTAGAAAAAGTTGAGCAAATTAATAATTTCATTACGTACCTATTGAAATGGAAAATTTTGTATGAAATGTCAAAATATACGAAATTATGAAAAACTCTTTTGATATTTATAATGATTTATTTATTTACAACATGCGCCAAACCATACATACATAAAACTTATTTCTAAACTTATCACAATAATATACACTTTCGTTGAAAATATAAATCTTCTAAGCCTGGAGTTGTATGTTTTGAGTACCAGTTATTTGGCAACTCTCTATCTCAAGGTGGGTTTATCTTCGTATAGCGGATCGCGTTATCTATCATTTGCTTGCATATTTAATGATATATTTAAATTATTTCCAATAAATATTTAAAAAATAAATAAACAGAACATCGTATGATGAAACTTCACAACAAATTCGACGAAGTCAAACGAGCGTCAGCAAAATGACAGCACCAAGGCTTAACCGTAGACAATTTCAATGTTTTTCATAATTTTGTGAATGAATTGCGACGTTGCCGCTTCGCGCCTATTGCATAGCGTGAGCATAGATACATCGACGTTATTCCAAATTTATTTGTAAGAAATTATGACATCCTTATTCTTTATTTATTCTTATCATATCTATGCATTGCATAAGATTTGAATAAGCAAGTTTTTATTTGTACGGCTGTTAAATTATTAACATAAAAACACGAACAAAAAATAAAATGATAACTATGTTTATTAATGTGTGTCATACGTCGTGCAAACGACCCTGACAAAAAGGAGACAGCTCAGCATAATATGCTGCAACGTTCAGGAACATTGGCAGCGCTGTTTTTCAGTGCCCCCCTTTATAATTAAGGCTTCGAGTTGGGACGAAAGGAGTAACACAGGACTACATAATATATATTATATAAATACATAAAAATAAATAAATGAGATATATAATAAACTTATAGATAGATCATACGACGATATAACTCGACAAAACGGCTAATGTAAATACATACTTAATAAATACATAAATAACAAATATTTCAGGACAATTTACACGTTAATTTTAATTTACCACTAAATCTGGATTTGGTGAGCTAATAAAATACTTTTAAATTTAGATTTAAAAGTATATAGTGTTTAGAAAGAAAGAAAGAAAACGTTTATTCAATGGCACATACAAACTTATATGGTATTAAATTACAATTACATATAATTAGAAAACAGTACTTACATGGTATTCAAATACACATTGAATGTGCACATTACAAAATAATTGTCTGTCGAGGGTAGTTAAAAATATTATTTTTATTTTTATTTTATTTATTGAGGTCATCCAACACTTGTCACAACAATACTTATTATATAGGTACAAGTTACAATAAAAAATTTTGATAATTGTGACAAACAATTATAGGACAACACAACATGGAAAAAAAAATAATAATATCTAATAATTACGTTTGAGTCAAGTCACGTCACAAAAGGAAAAGAATACAAACCAAATCAAGACAAATCTTTGAAATATTTACGTATTCTATGACAGTTGTCGTGAAAAATATCAATACAATTGGCATACTCATTGACTAGTTTACTTAATCTACAGACGGGGGAATTTCGGCCAAAAACGGTCCTACGCAGAGGAGGAACCAAAGGTGTAATTTTATTGCGCGGGTATCTAGAAGGAACTCTGAGATTAAATTTATTTAACAATTGCGGACAATCAATTTTATTCTGAAAAATTTTGGCTACAAAAACAATATCTGAAAATATGTAACGATTTTCGAGGGATGAAATGTCAAAATGCGACAAGCGCCTTTGGTAAGAGGTGAGCCTTTTATGAGATAACCTGCTGGAGTAACTCAGGTGCCATAAGAATTTCTTTTGTATGCGTTCCAGTCTTAAAACGTGAGTCGCGTAATGTGGTCTCCAGACAACCGAGCAATATTCAAGAATACTACGTACGAGACTGTTGTATAACATAATCTTAGTTTTGGAGTTATGAAATCCTTTAGAATTTCTTACAATAAAACCCAACATCTTTGAAGCACGATTCGTAACATATTCAAGGTGATTAACAAAAGTTAGTTTACTGTCAAATAGCACTCCCAAGTCTTTAGTAACAGAATTCTCCTGGATTTCCATATTGTTTATGTGATATTTGAAAGGAATAGTTTTAGACTTTCTAGCATAGCGGATGGAAAAACATTTTTCAGTGTTCAATTCCATACCATTCCTACAGCACCATAATGCTAACTTATCAAGGTCCTCTTGTAGTTTCAGTGCATCTTCAAAGCAATCAATAATTCTACAGAACTTAAGGTCATCAGCATACATGAAACAACGTGAATTAACTAATATTTCTGGAATGTCATTAACGAAGAAGTTAAAAAGAACAGGACCTAGGTGTGAACCTTGAGGAACTCCCGAAGTAACATTGTGTGGCAAAGCATCAAACCCGTTAACAGCTACAAAAAATGAACGATCGCTTAGATAGGACTTTATCCACTTCAAAAACAAAGGTGAGAGTCCATATCTACATAATTTCTGCAGCAAGATGTGATGTGGAACTCTGTCAAAAGCTTTGCTAAAGTCAGCGTAAATAGTGTCAATTTGTTTATTTGAATCTAGCTCGTCGATAATCGTTTCAGTAAAATCTGTCAAGTTGGTCATAGTAGATCTATGCTGAACAAAACCATGTTGGTGAGAAGAGAGGAATTGTTTGAAATGCCTAGTGAGAGATGGACAAATGAAAGACTCAAATATCTTGGCAAAGGTGGAAAGAATTGATATGGGCCTATAATTATTTATTAGTTCTTTTGAACCAGACTTATGAATAGGTATGACCTTAGCCACCTTCCAGTTTGTAGGGAAGAAACCATAACTCAAGGAAAGGTTAAAGATTCTCAAAAGTGGCTGTACCAGATTTTCAGCACATGCAACAATGAACTTAGGATGTATGCCATCTGGTCCAGCGCCCTTAAAAACATCGACAGCCTTGAGTTTCTTTAAAAGAGGCTCATACTCAATACGCGGTAACGTCAGGAGAAGGTCGTTATTCACGGAAATTATAGTTGATGGCTGCTGTTCTTCAACATCGGGATCTCTCTTCGAATAAACAGACCCAAAATATTTAGAGAAAAGCTCGCATACACGAACACTATCTGAGGAGGCTTCATCACCTAGAGACATGGAAGGTGGATATGCACTATTACCTCCTCGTTTGGACTTAATGTAAGACCAAAAGTATTTAGGGTTAGAATGAATTTTATCTTCTACAGATCTAATGTATAGATTATAGCAAATATTTGCAGTTTTAGAACATCTAGTGCTAATTATGTGCAATTCGATTTTATCTCTAGGATTGTTGTATCTCCTGTAACGCTGTCTTAATTTGAACTTCTCCTTTAACATTTTTTTAAGATTATTATTGAACCAAGGAGGATATTTATTATTTTTGGACTTAATTTTAGGCACGTATTTATGAATGGTATTCCTAATCTTAGCATATAAAATATCCAACATTGAATCTACGTTATCAAGGTCACAAAACAGTTCATTCCAATCACAAGTGCTAAGTTCGTTGTTAATAGACTCATAATCTGCTTTAAAGAAATTAAATTTACAAGCAAACCTATTATAAGGAAGTTTAGCTTCAATTTTATTGGTAACTACTATATCGAGAGGAGGATGATACTTATCAAGGTTACACAGTGGAGATACAGACTCAATGACGCTGCAAAGCGGCACGTTATTAGAGATCACTAAATCCAAAATTCTATTTGTTGAATTAAGGACATTGTTGTGCTGCTTTAAGTGGTTTAGAAATAAGAAGTCGAGTAAAATTTGACAATGGTTGGGCGCAATGTATTCATGTGTACCAACTAAGTCCCAATTAATATGACCTAGATTAAAGTCTCCAAGTATTAAGTGACCATACGACAATTCAAGTAACCTATTACAATTATCTAAGAAATGTTCCAGTATCGAACGATCCACCGGAGGAGGCAAATAAACGGCACATATTGCAATATGATGAACCGATTGCGACAAAGGCCAGTCCAGTATAACCCAGAGATCTTCAAGCTTAGTTTCCCATTC
The DNA here is from genome assembly GCF_061535455.1 of Colias philodice. Classification (NCBI taxonomy): domain Eukaryota; kingdom Metazoa; phylum Arthropoda; class Insecta; order Lepidoptera; family Pieridae; genus Colias; species Colias philodice. The sequence continues at coordinate 76,892 of NC_143104.1, forward strand.
AGGCTTACGCCTCGAAGTTAATTTTGAAGAAACAGCAATAAGTACCCCACCTCCATCTTTTTTTGATGAGAAACTGGAATCGCACCTATCCTTTCGATAGACAGTATAACGGTCGTCAAAAAGCTCACTACTTTTGATATTATCATTTAACCAGGTCTCTGTAAGTATAATTAAGTCATAATTAGAGCATGCCAATTGTCTGAAAAATTCGTGCGTTTTAGTTCGTAAGCCTCTAGTGTTTTGATAATACAGATTTAAAGTACCAAATATAAATAAAAAACAATCCACATGCATGAATAAAAACAGAAAAGAAAGAAAAAAAAAATATATATATGCACTAGTTCTTAATCTAACTTATCTAAAACATTAAAGTTCTGGACAAGGATATATGGGGCTTCCTCGTTCTTCCTCATAAAAATACGTCCACCTCGTATCCAGACAAACTTGTATCCCTTTTCCTTTGCCCTCAGTCGAGCTGCTGCGTGTAACCCTTTATAGAAAGGTGATAAATGCTCACTAACAAATATAGGTGATGGATTTCCTGAAACCCCAATGAGTCCGCTGTTTATTCTATTTTTTTCGTTTTTTTTATTATAATTTTGAACCGAAGCTATGAATTGATCACGAAGTCTTGTAGAGGACAATTGAACAATAACGGATCTAGGACGAGGACTAGTCTTATTAATCTTTGAGATGCGGGTACAATGAATAATGCTTTCATCTTCTAAGGGGCAACCAACAACATTTCCAAGATTTTTAATTATTTGCAACAAGTTCTCATTTTTATTTTCGGGTATGCATTGTATTTCTATATTATTCTGACGAAGCTGTTGTTCAATTTGGTTACAGCGATGCTCAAGACTAGAAACTGTATGTAGCAAGCCATCATTTTCTTTCTCAAGAGCGGAAATTTTTAATTGAGACGCATCATGATTCTTCTTAATATCTTCGTATTGATCACTAATAAACATCATAGAATTCTTAAGAGCGGTAATTTCATCCTTTAGCGGTTTTAATTCACTATTAATTGCGTTCACAATGTTATCATTCATTTTTGCGAACAAATTATTTAAGGTATCCTTTAAAACCTCCTGTACGACATCCTTAATATCTTCGCGTGTAATAGTGGGAGACACATTAACCATCGGGGGAGAGTTGACAGCCTGTCTTTTATTGCCTCTGACGGTTGAAACGTTACGTAGGGGGGTATTATCATTATTTGATGCTCTCGGAATTGCCCGCACACAGTCGGGACAGCTCCAAACGGAGCGCATTTCAGGACTAAGCGAGGCTTCATCAAGGCCCATACAAGCAAAATGATAATTTTTCTCACATTTCACACAAACAATATAAGGATCTTTATTTTTTTGATGCGGTGTACAGCATCCCCAAATATTATTATTACTCATATTTGTAATGATTTTATAGCCACTATTTAGTACGTAAAAATAAGATACGCGTCTTGAAAAATGATGTCTATGACGCTGTCAAAAAGACTTGTATCTGTACCGTCGTTGATTGTTTTAAAGTAACTTGACAGATTCAAACAGCGTTATGACAGGTGACATTTAACAGAAACTGATTGTGTTGTAAACAACCATCAAAAATAAATTCATACCAGTATGGGGCTTCGGTACACTGGTGATAAAACTTGAATTCCTTGGCTCAGCATGCAGGCGAAGATATCGCCAAAATATGGAACTGCCCGCAGTTGATTTTCGGTAAAATGTATCTTCGAAAAGTTTATACACTTTCTGCCGAGTTGTTCGACGTTCCGATTTGAAGATTATTATAGGAAAGTATCAACTCCTCAACACCAAACAATCTCCACCCAACAGCAAGCCAAACAAAGGTAAAAAACACAGTTTTTAAGGTAATTAAACACAGAGCGTGGTGAACTTGACAGACGAGAAAAATGGGTTTTATATAATATTATAAACTAGTACCCGACAGACCATAGATAATACTGTATATATAGGCGACAGACGTTGTCCTGTCAGTGCGCATCACAGAACATAATATAATATTATATAGGTACTCGGGTTTGACATCGTCACTCGTCACTCGTTTAGATTTCTCATTTTTTTGCGCAAATTTCTTAAGTTTTTCCTCTTATAAGGTCCTCCTCTCGACAATAACGAATAATAATTATTAAAACAAAGAATTATCGAAAATGGTCTTAAGACCAATAATCTGAAAATCTCTGTAAGAAGTAAGCGTTCAAAAGTAAATGTAGCTCGGTATATCGGACAGTCGGCTCGCAGGCGACGGCGGTGCGCGCGCTGGCGTGGGCGACGGGCGCGCGGCTGGTGGCGGCGCACGAGGACGGCGGCGTGCGCGTGTGGCGCGCGCGGGCCGGCGCCTTGCTGGCCGTGCTGCGCGCGCACCACGACGCCGTGCGCGGCCTGGCAGTGCTCGCGCGGGGCGCCTTGTTGCTCACTGCGGCTTCCGACGGCGTCGTTAAAGTCTATAACTTTGATGGTAATTTTATGCGTTCCACACGAATAGAGAGCCTAAGCTTTTCTTATTAATATCTGCACGTTTAAAAAGTTAAAATATTTTTTTTAATTTACCATTTATTAACACTATAATATAACCTTAACAAATTTTCGCCAAACTGTAAAACAGTTTGTTGGCGATGCGCTCCTACTTACTATAGATTACCCTGGGTCATACATTGCCAAATTAGTTGATAAACATACACTTAAATACCGCTATAAATGAGATACATAGTATAAAACAAAGTTTACATAGTATTTAAATCTATAAAACTATTCGGATTTCAATACTCTTTTATTGAAAATGTTTGTATCGGCGAAAACAAGGAACTATGGACTATGGAATAATTTATCGTCTGTAGTCCCTCTTAAGACTATTGTATTATAATACAACGTCGTACACTAACAAATGCAGCGGTATGCCGCGCCGGGCTGGAGGGCGAGGCGGAGCCGCCGCCGCTGCTGTGCGAGAACAGCGCACACGACCTGGGCGCGCTGTGCGCGGACGGCGCGGGCGACGCGGCAGCCACGGGCGGGTACGATGGCCGCGTGCGCCTGTGGCACGTGACCGGCGAGGGCGTGCGCGCGGGCCGCTCGCTGCGCGGGCACGCGGGCGCGGTGACGGCGATGCGGCTGGCGCGCGGCGTGCTGGCGAGCGGCGCGCAGGACGGCACGGCGCGCTTGTGGAGCGTGCCGGCCGGCGCTTGCCTGCGCGTACTGCACGCGCACACCAGATACCTCACCTGCGTGGCGCTCCCGGCCGACTTGCGCTTCCTTGTTACAGGTGTTTACAGTTTTCAAATCCATAATATTGTCACATAAGAATGTTCTCCATAAGAAAGCTAGACATTCCCCGAGTAATATAATATGCATGTTTAAACTTGGTACATAATATTTTACATACTATTAAGAGTTTTCAAAATTCGGAATATTAAGAGTTCCCAGAATTTCCTCACGTAGCACATACACGTTTGAAGTCACTCCCTGCAACAAAAATTATGCCAAGAATGCCTATAAAAGAAGAGCATCTAAATCCTTTAATGAGAATAATTATTTACCTATTAGATATTGATATTTTTCAACGTTCATGTTATAATTATTGTAGAAGTCAATTTAGGAATATAATTTTATATAGGTACCTAACGTACCTATAAAATTGATATAATATAATTTTTTCTAAGTTTGTAAAAATGTTATTTGCAAATATTTGTCTTTCTTAATGAAATGTGGGCTTTCTTACATAGATACAAAAATATTTATATTAAAATTATAGAACATTCATGTTTTTACTATAACTTCATAGCATACAATAATAAATTATTAATTCACAAAATTAACTTTGAATGATTAGTTACAAAATATGTACCTAATGTAGTAATAAGTCAGGAGTATCGCTTCACTGTTCACAAGTTCACACAGTCCGTCAAAATATAGCAAAATCATCTCCATTATACTCGGGTACCACCAGAAGGAACACGGTCTTTTGGAAGGATTACGTGGGGACACGGATCCAACACGCAAGGGCCTCCCTTTTGAGAGTTTTAATGTGTTATGGGACACCAGCCGCAGCCTGCCCATGACTGCACTATATAGAGATACAGCCCTGGGCAGTCCGTGGCCGATGTAGGACTATTACAGAAAATGGAAATAAATAACTGGACTATGGAAAGCTATGTGGACAGGTTACTGGGTCTATAGAAACTGTGGCGTCTGCCTTTCTAAAACAAAGTTTGTAAAAATATATTGGCTGAGGGGTGACTCGCCCTCTCACAGATGGGCCCTCTAAAAGTCGCTGTAACATAGCAACAAGAGGGCAACAAGTCGTGAGCAGCTAAGGGTGGAGAGGCGTACCTGGAGTTTAAACGACGATCACGCGAACTCTACCTAATCATAATTTTTTTTTCATACAAAGAGTATGATCTGCTTAACCTTGTAACAATATAAAGCGCAATCTCGGACACAATCTAGGATCTAACGACAAGACGGTGCGGGTCTGGTCACTCGGCGACTTCTCACTGGATTCCACTTTACAGCCTCCTTGCTCCCCGCTCTCGCACTTCGCTCTCGGCGATCTAGAGGTCGGTATATAATATTTGCTTTATAAATACATCCTACTATCCTACTAATATTATAATATGCGAAAGTTTGTGAGGATGTCTGTGTGTTTGTTACTCTTTCACGCAAATTCTATGGAACCGATTACAATGAAATTTAGCACACATAATATAGAGTGAGGGTAACTTGGATTAACACATAGGATAGTTTTTATCACGGAAATCCACGGGAACGGGAACTATGCGGGTTTTTCTTTGAAAACGGGCGGGCGGAAATCTAGACCTTCCTACTAATATCCTATCCTACTTAATAATATTATAAATGCGAAAGTTTGTGAGGATGTGTGTGTGTTTGTTACTCTTTCACGCAAAATCTACTGAACCGATTACAATGAAATTAAGCACACATATAGAAGGTAACTTGGATTAAAACATAGGATAGTTTTTATCCCGGAAATCCCACGGGAACGGGAACTATGCGGGGTTTTCCTTTGAAAATGAATGAATTCATCACACACTACAATGACACAAATGTAATGTAACACGTTTTTTTTATTAGTAAATTCCAACCTTAAATAAAAGGGCTTCAACTAACTGAAAAGAAAATGTTTCGCAATTCGATTAAGCGAATTCAAGCTTTGGGTATTTTCCACTTTTAATAGAGTCTAATTAGGGTATAGCGCCGCCGGACGACGTGGACGTGGAGGACGCGGCCGAGGGGGCAGGCGCAGGCGGGGCGGGTGGCTCGGGCGGCGCGCTGCGCGTTTGGGCCGCGCGCGTGCACCACGGGCCCGTCAACTGCATCGCCGCGACTGACGAGTACCTCGCCACTTGTTCCAGGTACCGACTCGTCTCTTTCAAAGTTATTCAAGCTAATTTTTCTTCAATTCTTTATGCAAATTACGAGCACACTTTATACCGAAGCGAAACACATTCAATATGTCGAAGCGAAACATTCGTGTACCTATATTATATTATTCTAATAGGGATGTATCATAATATCTTCTTCTTATATATAAAAATGAATCGCAAAATGTGTTGGTAAGCGCATAACTCGAGAACGGCTGAACCGATTTCGATAATTCTTTTTTTATTATATTCCTTGAAGTACGAGGATGGTTTTTATGTAGATAAAACGTAAATATGTACCACGGGCGAAGCCGGGGCGGACCGCTAGTTATATATATAATAATGAATCGCAAAATGTGTTGGTAAGCGCATAACTCGAGAACGGCTGAACCGATTTCGATAATTCTTTTTTTATTATATTCCTTGAAGTACGAGGATGGTTCTTATGTAGAGAAAACGTAAATATTATGTACCACTGTCGAAGCCGGGGCGGACCGCTAGTTTATTATAATATTATGTGTCGCCACATGTGTCGCAGACGAATTCTATAATTTCGCCGTTACAAACGACCTCTTGACACTTCAGTGGAGTTCGTTTGTATCGGCGAAATGTCGGCGACGTTTGTAAACAGACACGCGCAAGTGTAGACCAGGGTCGATAATTTTTGAAACAAAAAAAAATAGTAGTAGGATGAAACCCATTAGAAAAGGAGGGGAATGTGATAAAAAATAAAGGAAAAATAAATAACAGACAATCCGAGTTCGGGAAGTGGGAGGGGGGGGGGCTTCTAAGGCTAAAAAATGGCTTCTCTTGATTTCCGACAAAGTTGTAGGTAGTAAAAAGTTCTACAACTTTTGTATTCGCAATTTTTTCACATAAATCGTTTTGGAAGGGATTGGCCCTGGTGTAGTGGTACAGTGGAGGGTTGTATTCCGCAGTGACGGCTCGGTGCACGTGTACCGGGACAGCCCGTCGGGCCCGGCGCGCGCGGCGGCGGCGCGGGCGCACGGCTACCCCGCGCTGGCGGCGCACTTCGACGCGAGCGGCCGCCTGCTGCTCAGCGCGGGGCTCGACGGCCGCGCCGTGCTCACCGATGTGCAGGCCCGTGCGCTAACCTTCACTTACATGAACCGTGACAGTCAAACATTGGAGAGAAAAAATACTAAAAATAAGAAAAAATATTATTAACCACACAACGCGAAGCGTGTGGGTGGTGTGTTCTACTCTTGAAAAAAATCACTGAAATAATCAAAATTAGAAATACTCAAATTTGTCTTTATCGCTTGCCGATAATATTATATGTAGTAGACTACTTTTCTGAAGCCGATATTTTTCTTATTTCCCGCTTAATAATAATTGAATTTACATTTCTTCTACTTTTTTATCTTACGGTTACCTGTTTGTAGTATATAATATGTTACAGTCAAAACCCTAAACCAGTCAATAACCTTATTGACCGGTAAAATTAGTCAATAAGGTTATTGACTGAGGGTGTCGGTCAATATCCTTTATCAGATAAAATCAGTCAATAAGGATTCGGTTCTGGGTCGCAGTTCGCAGGGTCGCAGCTCAAACCTAACCTAACCTACTGAGTCGAATTACATTTAAACTTTCTAAGTAAAACAATAGCGAGTTTTACTTGCCCATTACAGAAAGATTTAAGTGTTAAAATCTATTCAGTACGTTGGTTAAAACCTATATTGACTGAATGTCTGCTCTTTAAATAAGTCAATAAGGTTATTGACTGAGGGTGTCGGTCAATAACCTTATTGACTAATTGTACCGGTCAATAAGGTTATTGACTGGTTCAGGGTTTTGACTGTACATATATAAATGTTTCTTTTATTGCTATAAGTATTAATTAAAGTTATACCTTTTAACGTGGACTGATATAGTCTGGTATAGAAGTAGCGTCACTGTACGTGGGCGCCGGCGCGGGGGACGATGCGGGCGGTGCTGGGAGTCCGGGGGGCGGCGGCGTGCGGGACGCGCGCCTCGCGCCTGCGCCGCCGCTGCGCGCGCTGCTCGCCACCGACGACGGGAATGCCGTCTTGTGGACACTTGACGAGAACCTCGCCGAATCGACACGGTATTTATCGTTTTTAATATTATACCTATTTTATTTAAAGACTGTTAAATTCAGATTTTTTTAGTTACACACCTTTTTACAGTACTCCCAAACTGATAATGCGCATAGAAAAATTCGTCACTGTTCGGCAACTGTCATATTCCCCGAGCCTCCGAAGACGATATGTATATAGAGTGGTTAAATGTATTTTCTTCATGCATAGCTGATTAGAATTATGAGTTTTATTGTGATTTTATGGTAAAAGAGATAAGTAACGAAATTTGTTTCGACAATTCAATGTAAGTTAATAGCGAGGATAAGCCACACGATTGTGAATATACTATATTTGTTGTATTGATTTACTTGGAAAATTCTATACTTAGAACTTGTATACGTGGTATATTATTATTAGTCTGTGCTTAGAACTATTAAAGTGTCTTACTGAAGCTGGCGTAATGATGGATGTATGGGATGTTAAAATAAGACAAAGTTTATATTAAAAAAATATATTTTCAAACACTGGTTTACATTTAAATTGTGAAATCTAATCATTAAAATCTTAGTCCAAAGGATTTACAGAATCAGGGATTATATTCTCTATTTCTGATATCGTAGAATGATCAGAACTTTCATTATGCTCTTATTAATTTTCACTTTCCCCACTGCTATCTGCTACCTGTGTAAATAATCATTTTAGCGGAAAATTCAACTTTGTAACAAAACTAAGAAATGTAACAGCAGCTCTATATAATTCCATAAAGAGATAATACGTGCGGTCACCACCAATATATAAAGACGACTGACGGATTTTTGAATTTTTTGACTGACAGGCTACCGTCACCTATCGCCCGAATTGTTTTCGATTGTGTATGACTCTGAATTGACTCCTATTTCTTTCGAACAAGGTGCAAGATGCAAGTGCATTGTTTAGGGCACTTACGATTCAATGATTCGGTTTGATTCGGGTGTTTCTGGAAATACGATAATCAGCGAAGATCTAAAAAAAAAATTCATTTAATTCAGGCCACATAGCCCATAAAGTGTTAGTAAAATCTTATCCTAGTGTAAGTATTACAATTACCTATTACCTACATACATTTATTACTACAGCTTAATTTACAAATCCAATGCTTACTGATGATATTATCCGAATAATTTAACACCTTTAACACAATATTTGAATTTTTACGGTCTCTAATAGAAAAAAATTTTTTTTCTCATAATTGCATAAAAGTCATTTACTCTATATAATGCAAACATCAAGGAAGCACTACAGTAACGCGGCAGGCCCATAAACATCCTAAAAGCATTGTTATATTGAACTCTTAGAATGTTCATGGTCCTACGCGTATAATTAACCCAGAGGTTGCTCGTATTTAAAAAGACTGACAATACGAGGTAAAAAGAAGCTTTTTAACATTTCTACTGCACTGCTTAAATCTTCTTATAATCATATTAGATCGTACAGCTAAACCTCGCCTTTCTCTCTCTATGTCAACTTCGTCGCTTAGAGTACTGGTGACAACACAGACATGTATCTGTGGGTGACAAAGTGACCTAAATATTTAAAATTTTCTACAATGGCTAGTTTCGTTCCGTTCAAATAAATAGGTGGGATGTTATCGGGACCCTTTCCCGAGCGAAATACCAAGACATTACTTTTCTTCTCATTGTACATTAACCCGTGTTCGCTAGCAAAATTTTGACATATATCTACCAGTACTCTAAGACCCTTGATCGAGGGGCTAAGATCTGCATGCGCATTATTAATTTTGGAGTACTGTACAATATTATGTATTTAAAAACTCAATACAACCGTTTTAGTAATAGTTTAAAGATAAACATAATGATTCTTATCCCCTGAATTGTGAGCGAACGTATCGGTGCCATGAGTGCGTGTTTCGTGGTGTGCAGCGCGTGGGGCGGGCTGGAGGACAGCGCCACGTGCTGCGCGTGGAGCAGCGACGCGCGCGCGGCTGCGCTGGGCGCGGCCACGGGCGAGTTGCGCGTGCTGGCCCCGTGCGAGTTCGCCCCGCTGTGCCTGCAGCCCGACGCGCACGACCTCGGTCACTAGCTTTATGGTTCCTTCTCATCTACACTAAAATTATAAAGAGGAAAACTTTGTTTGTTTGATTGTAATGAATAGACTCATAAACTACTGGACCAATTTTGATGAAATTTGGCACAGATAATCTTTAGACCCTGAGAAAGAACATAGGCTATCTTTTATTGCGAAATATGTACCACGGGCGAAGCCGGGGTGGACCGCTAGTCTTGTATATGTTTATTATTTTGTCGTTTCTGTATATGTAGGAGCTATTGTTAAAACTATACCGTTATTTTCTGAAATAAAGCTTTTTATTATAATTGCCATCTCATTCTCGTTTTCGTTTTTGTTTTCATTTTCCTTATCGTTTCCATTTACATTTGTAGCGACACCTCGCTCTGAATCGGGCAAGCGAAATGTTTTCGCTACAGAGCATATATGCAACTTTCCGACATCATCCATTGGGGCCTTCACGGCCGGCCAGTCGAGTAGACTGGTCGAGGATCCTCCCTTTTTTGATGGAGAAATTCCACCTTCCTTCCTCCACACATTTGTGTTTCCATTTCTCGCTCTCTTTCACACTCTCGCACACTGTCACAATTTTAATTTTTCAATTTTAGGCGTCCTGAGCTGTGATTTCGCTCCTTCGTCCTTATTTTCTGCATCCGAAGATACCGCCCAATGTTACACGTTGGCGACGGGTGGCCGAGACGCCCTCATTAAATTGTGGCGATTGACACTCACCGAAGACGAAACGGTAGGTTTATGTTTTTAATTTTAATCTTTCTCTAAATATAAATCTTAATAGACGCTCAGAATAAAGTTGCAATGACGTAAAATGAGATTCGTATTACATAATATGAGTGTCGCAGGGATCGAGCGGGTTGCTGGAGCTGGTGCGTGCGGTGAGTGCGCACGAGGGCGCGGTGCAGTGCGTGCGCTGGCGGGTCGACGGGCGCGCGCTGGCTAGCGGCGGGGCCGACCGCTGGGCGCGCGTGTGGACGCTGCACTCCGACGGCGATGGCGTGGAGGTGTGCCTCATTAATCGACTTCAAAAAAAAGGAGAAGGTTTTTTTTTTCTTTTAATGTATACGCCGAGGTTTCTGAACCGATTTACGTGATTCTCTTTTTGTTTGATGCAGAATGGTTTCGAATTAGTCCCATAAAAAAATCATTCGGGTAGGTTTTTATTTTCTGAGCATTTTTGTTTGATCTCAATGACATAATTAAAAATCTAGCAAGTAACTTTGATTCACTTCCCGGTTACCGATTGAGCTGAAATTTTGTATACGTATGTAAATTGGATAGCGATGAAAAATTATCATGTCATAGGGCTGATTTGATGATGGAATCGGAAGGTGGTCATAGGAACTCAGTAATTAATTGTCTCAACTTTATCAAGTTTGGGCTCGTTTGATTCGTGTTGAAAAATACACTAAAAGTATTAAATAAAAATAACTGTGTTAAAAAAAACCGACTTCAAAAACGAAAAAGTAAAAAATAAATCAGATTTGATATTATTAATTACTACATATTATTTAGATATGCTATAGAAATAGGTTTGAAGTCGGTGACAAGCACACTTAGTATTAAGACCGTGGAAGCCGGTAAGTTTTACATTGGCTTGGTACCAACATCAACCCTTGTACGGGCCTATCCCGTACTTGTGTATAATTAATCCATACTAATATTATAATTAATGCGAAAGTAACTCTGTCTGTCTGTCTGTTACTCAATCACGCCTAAACTATTGACCCAATTTTCATGAAATTTGGTATGGAGATATTTTGATACCCGAGAAAGGACATAGGCTACTTTTTATCCCGGGAAAATGACGTAATCCCGGAAATCCCACGGGAACGGGAACTATGCGGGTTTTTCTTTGAATGCGCGGGCGAAGCCGCGGGCGGAAACCTAGTTAATCCATACTAATATTATAAATGCGAAAGTAACTCTGTCTGTCTGTCTGTTACTCAATCACGCCTTAACTACTGAACCAATTTGCATGAAATTTGGTATAGAGATATTTTGATACTCGAGAAAGGACATAGGATAGGTTTTATCCCGGAAATCCTACGGGAACGGGTTTTTCTTTGAAAACGCGGGCGAAGCCGCGGGCGGAAAGCTAGTATAATATAAAGTTTAAAATATTGGAAACAATTTGAGTTACGCAATTTGCAAGCAAAGCGCCTTATTGCACTTTGGACCTGCTTGCTCGTACAACCCTATTTAATAATTAGCTCATCTAAATAATATGTCGTAATTAATAATATCAAATCTTATATTTATTTTTTACTTTTCCGTTTTTGAAGTCGGTTTTTAGGGTTCCGTACCTCAAAAGGAAAAATTACGAAAACCATAAATTTTTAGTTACATCACATAATATATATTTTTTTAATAATTTTAAACTTACTACCCATTTCCTCATAAACGCGTAGAGGTATTAAATTGAAATTCATACCAAATACTCAGGTCTATAATACCTTAAAGCTGTAACAAAATCAAACTTCTATGTCAACGCAATCAAAAGAAACAGCAATTTAAGGTTTGTACGGAACCCTCGGTGCGCGAGTCCGACTCGCACTTGGCCGGTTTTTTTTAACGCAGAATTTCGGTAAGAAGCTTACTCTTTTATTTTTGTTTCATAACCGATAATAACATTGAAGTTTAATTGGAACGATCGAATAACGACAGTCACCAAAACGCGTGCAGTTGCGGGCGCTAGCGACGGTGAGCGCGGGCGGCGCGGGCGGCGCGGCGGTGGCGCTGCTGGCGCGCGGCCGCCTCGCCGTGGGCGCGCTCGACGGCACGCTCGCGCTCTGGCAGCTGCCGGTAAGGAATGTGTTGAGGTCTTAAAACGTTGCATAGTAATAAGAATAAGCTCATTGCTGGTCTAAACCACTGTTGACTGCAAAATTCATTCGAAAGTTTTTTGACCGATTTCATCAGTCAAAAAAGGTTTTGGCCGGCAATGAGCTTTATAACATAAAAAACTCAAACTCAAACATTTATTTATTCAATTAGACTTCTTCTAGAAGCACTTTTGAAACGTATTTTTAACATTTACCACCGATTCGGAAAGCAGTATCTACGGAGAAGAACCGGCAAGAAACTCCATAGTTGCTCTTTTTAATCATGTCAGTTTTACAATTTTACAAAATACATAATATTTTGTAACATTATTATCATAATAATATGCCAAAGAACTGTCCTGTGGTTTTTACGCGACAACCCTCCATGGGTTTTTAATTATCGTCCATATTATATTCCTTAATACTGTAATGGGCTCTCTGAACTAGTACATTTTTTATATAAGTTTTAAATTTAGAACTACTAAACTCTTTAATATTATGAGGAATTCTGTTGTAAAAGCGTATACCTAAAAAAATGTATATAATATACCTAAAAAAATGTATGTGTAAAAAATGATCTGTTTATGTGTAAATGGTCTGTTTATGTATTTTTATTGTATATTTCTTTCTGTATAATATGACTGTTTGTTTCTAAAATAAATAATATATCTATATCAGGATCACGATATAATAGTTGTCGACTGTCGTTTATAGGAACAAGACAGTTGGCAAGCCGCCGACGACGAGGACGCGGCGCCGCGCTGCTGGGGGCTCGCCGGCGTCTTGCGCTGGCTGCGGGAGTACGTCACCAGGTGCCCGGGTCGGTGAAGATAAATCTGTAATCGGTTAATATTTAAAAACGGTCTTCGATTCGTTATGGCCACGCCCAGACACAATATCTTACTAAAATAAAAACCATAATATAAAAAGTAAATGTAATATGTATAATCTATACTGTTCGGAATAGGTATAAATAAAATGAGGGTAGCGCACGAAGTAACTATTCTCTAATCTGTGGTAGCGCGTGACGCGATATATTTTACTTAGACATGATTTTATTTATTACATTGATCTTATTATTTATTTATTGCACTCTACCGTTATATCCTTAACTTCATGATCTAAGATCCACAAACACTCTCTCTCTCACACATACACACACACGCACACACACATACACATACGCACACACATAATATACTACCTACATAATATACAGATTTAACATTTATTTTAAATGAAATAATACTAATCAACAGCTAATCTAATAATTATTTTAGAAATTTATTGTATATTTGCAAATTGGTTAACAGAATTACATTGTTTTAAATAGATTTTCTTTTTTGTATTGCTAATGAACTTTTGTATATGTATAGTGTATCGGGAAGGCACAGGCTCCTGAAACACAGCGAAAGCTATATGTATCAGGAGTCTGGGGTCCTCTTTTTTGTGCAATGTATACCTACTGGTTCAATAAATGATTTTTTTTATTTATTTTTATTCAATCGGCCAATGGGATTGGTGGGATGAGCGGTATTAGAATTCGTTGTTCTGACTCGAGATATTGCAGTAATCACGCGCGGATCGCGTTTTGTTTAATTTGATACGGAGTATCAAAAGCACTTCTCGGGAAGTTTTGGTTGCTTCTAATTGTGTTAATCATAATAACGCCACGGTTCCCAGTACATAACGCGAGAATTGTTCGTTATATGAAACATCAAACAAGTATTTAGTGGCGACGTAGTGTGCCTGGCTGTACAACGGTGGTGACGTACATCGTAAATTGTATCCTTTTATATAATCTTTTGTTTAATCTATTATTCCCGTAAATATAGTTTCCTGTACGCCATTGTCTTTAATCTGTATACATATAATATTAAGGTTATTAACACAGGTTAGGGTTACCACGTTGCGTATAAGAGGTGTACCTAGGGTTTGATCTCGGTAATATTCAATTATTGTTATTTTGGAAAGTGCGTAAGGATTTTGACCTTGATCAGTAACCTTATTGACTAATTTTACCGGTCAATAAGGTTATTGACTGGTTAAGGGTTTTGACTGTAACATATATGCTAATATTATAAAGCCGAAGAGTTTGTTTGTTTGTTTGTTTGTTTGTTTGATTGATTGAACGCGCTATTCTCAAGAACTACTGGTCCGGTTCGAAAAATTATTTCGGTGTTAGATAGCCCATTTATCGAGGGAGGCTATAGGCTATATATTATCATCACGCTAAGACCAATAGGAGCGGAGCACAGCGAGTAAAACCGCGGAGCACAGCCAGTAAAATATAAATGAATGTAGGTGGTGCCGCAAGCGCGCGCGAGGAGGCGGCGCTGGAGCGGCGCGCGCGGGCGGCGGGCGCGAGCGGCGCGCGGCTGCTCGGCGCCGCGCTGCGGGACGCCGCCGGCCTCTTCCTGCGCTCCGGTACGCATGTACATTCCAATGTCCTCTCACACCTCTTCTTATTTCCTTCTTGCTGTGGTTCTCGTTTAAGAGATCGTCTGGTGGATTTCCTCACTTTGCATGATTTCACTCAGCGCAATGGATTTAAAAATTCTCAAAGTAAAGTCCTTGATTTAGTACTCTCAGACATTGATTGCATTGATATAACAGTATGCCCTAGTCCTATAAGAGAAGTTGACAGGTACCATCCCCCTTTAGTTATCACACCTAATACTAAAATTACCAGAAAATGTAAACCGAAGCCCTCACATCGTTACAACTTTTTTAAAGCAGATTACAATACAATAATTAACACTCTCGACTGCATTAACTGGAAACATGAACTGAATTTAACAGAGGGAATAGATGTTATTGTTGATAATTTTTATGCTGTTATCAGTAATGTTATTAAACAACATATACCGATGACTTTTCGATACCAAGGTGGTTATCCTCCTTGGTACTCAAATCATCTTATAAAAGTGCTTAAAAAGAAATTAAAACTACGTAAGAAGGTAAAAAAATATGGTAATCCGCTAGACGTTCTTGAATTTAGTTATCTGCGTAAGGAAGGTGCCACCTTAATTAAAGTTTGCTACAAAAACTACTTAGACAAGATTGAAAAGGCGGTTAAAACTCAGCCTAAAATTTTTTGGACTCATATTAAGAACTTGCGGAAAGGCGGATCCACTTATCCCTCGCAGATGGTTTTGAATTCAGAAGTCACCAACAATCCTACTGATATCGCTAATTTATTTGCAAAGCAATTTTCTTCTGTATTTGATCCAACACATACTTCACCCGATTATTCTTCATCCAATGATGTTTCCCTTATTAAAATCACAAATTCTTTTAACATATCTCAACATGCTGTCTACAGAGCACTCTTAAAATTAGATAAGTCCAAGGGCGCGGGACCTGATAATATACCGCCTTTTTTCTTGACGTCTTGCGCTCGAGCTTTGTCCTTGCCACTTTCGTATATATTCAACGCCTCACTTGAGAAGGGAATATTTCCGTCAAAGTGGAAACTGGCTCGAATTGTACCCATATACAAAAATGGCAAACGTGAATTGGTTTCTAATTACCGTCCAATTTCTATTCTCTCCACAATGGCAAAAGTTTTCGAGTCCCTTGTATATAGCCATTTATATTCCACTGTCCAGAGCGCTTTATCCATCAATCAACATGGTTTTGTCAACAAGAGATCTACGAACACCAACCTAGTTGCCTTCATAAGCGATGTGTCAGATGCCGTAGACCGAGGTTTCCAAGTTGACGCTATCTACACCGACTTTTCTAAGGCTTTTGATAAAGTCAGCCACCGCATATTGGTTGACAAGTTGAAACACGCCGGAATTACAGGAAATATTTTGAATTGGTGCAAGTCTTATTTAGGTGGAAGAAGGTCGTCGGTAGTTCTGGATGGAGTTCAGTCCGAGTATTTCTTAGCGACATCAGGAGTGCCTCAAGGGTCAACCCTGGGCCCATTATTTTTTAACATATTTATTAATGATTTGCCTGATATTTTCCAGCACAGTACACCATTTTTATTTGCTGACGATTTGAAATTAATTCGTCAAATAAATTCTCGTGCTGATTCCGATTTAATACAATCTGACCTGGACAGACTGACTAATTGGTGCGAAAGAAACGCAATGTATCTGAATTGTGGCAAGTGTTACCAGATATCTTTTACTCGTTCCCAAAATAGAATACTCTCCAAATATCACATTAAGGGTAACATGCTAATGGAAGTGTCTACGATTCGCGATCTGGGAGTGCACTTGGATTGTAAGCTACGTTTTATAGAACATTATGATGTTGTCATCGCAGCGGCGTACCGTTCTCTTGGATTTATTCTGCGTTGTTCAAAGGAATTTAAAAACACCTCTACTGCTCTACTTCTTTATAATAGCTTCGTGCGCACTCGTTTGGAGTATTGCAGTATAGTTTGGAACCCCTGTTATCAGATTCACAAAAATAGAATTGAAAATATTCAGAGGAGACTTGTACGCCATCTTGCTTACCGAGCTGGTATCGCAAGATCCATAAGATCTTATGAAGGCAGGCTTAAACACTTTAGCATGACATCTCTCGAATCGCGTCGCACTATAGCTGATCTTTCGTTCTTATACAAATTGTTGAATAACGGTCTCGACTGTCCAGCATTACTTAGTAGGCTCTGTATCAATGTACCGTCTAGACTCCCCCGTCAACCCCGTTCCCTCCTGAGTGCGCCTTCATATAGGACAAATCTTGGCAAAAATTCACCCATAGTGAGACTCTCCCACGAGTATAATAAGCTCACGAGTATCTCGGGAGACATAGACATCTTCGGTCAATCATTAACGAAATTTAAATCGTTAATCCTCAAAATCTGTTATTGAATGACTGTAAAAATGTTATTGAATCCGACAATTATTTTTGACAATATTGTTTTCACATTGCTCTACATCTAACATTTTTTTTTCTGTGTATAATTATTTAGATTAAATATTAAATTCAATCCAATTCTTAAGTAATGCTGTATGTACCTATAATTAGTAGCCAATTTAGATTAAGACTTTATGTACGATTATTTATATAATGTTACAAATTGAGTTACTGTTGGTGCATCATAAATAAATAAATAAATAAATAAATAAATAAATAAATGTCAATGGTTCTATTTTTATTATTATTTAGGTATTCTAATCAAACTCGAACTCAAACTTATTTTTTCAATTAGACTTCTTCTAGAAGCACTTTTGAATCGTCATAAAGTATTTTTTAAATTCACAATCGATTCGGAAAGCTATATCTATGGAGAAGATACGTCAAAAAACATAATTTTACAAAGATATAATTATGTTGCTGCATTTATCATAATATGCCAAAGAACTGGCCTGTGGTTCTTGACAACCCCCATGGGTTTTCATCTTCTTATTAATTATTAATTATTATATTTGTGGTTCAGAGGAGATCGAAGGCGACGCGAGCGCCGAGCCGGGCGAGCTCAGCGCGAGCACGCGGCGCCGCCTGCTCGACGAGCTGCGCTGGCTCCGATGGATACACAACGACGCGCCGGTATCAATATATTTTTTAACACAAATAGCGTAAATAATTCGAATTATTTTAAGGAGGTAAATTATATTGTAATTTATACGAGCAATTCTTGTTTTTAGGAATCCCAAAAGGCAAAAACGGAACACTTTGTTGTCCGTCTGACTGTCTGTCTGTCAAGCTGAAATTTATATCGAACACTTCTGTTTACGGTTCCTTGATGCTGTGAAAAAATAAAACGTATATAAGCCAATGCAATCAAAAGATACAGCTTTAAATGCTGAAATTTTTCGCCTAACACCTAAACCTACAGGGTTAGTTCCCGTGTAGTCCGTGTACACAAAATATTTTTTAAAATATTCAACTTACAACTCTTTTACTCATGAACGCTCACATGTATTAAATTGATATTCACACCAAAACTTAAGTCTATACTACCTTTAAGCAGTAATAAAAACTTTTATTTCAACGTAATTAGAAGAAATATTCGGAAACTTTCATCTACTTGCAACTTGCAAGGTTATCAAAACCTACAGGGTTAGTTCCCGTGTATACAGTCTTTAAATTTGGTTAACATTTTCGCTTATAACTTTTTATTTATAGTTCTACAACAAAAACTTACTGGACCAAAGTTGTAGAGAATTTAATTTGCAACAAATAATGTTAACAATTTTTTTTATCGGACAAATAGTTTAAGATATATATCGTAAAAACCATTTCAATCGCTATTTTCAAGATGGCGGCCGTGGGACAAGGGTGGCGACCCCACAAACTTGGTTTTAGCTTCACACTGACCTATACACATCAAAAAAATAAAATTGCGTCCTCTAAAAAACGCAACCCCAAATGTAACTTTTCAATAGACTAACATATTTTATTGAATTTGATATTTTTGGTTTTACGGCATTCAAAATATGCTTTATAAATATTCATTCAGATGGCGCGCGGTGTGTCCCTTAGACACATAAAATTGAAATAATAGAATAAATTCGATCGCTCTGGCGGGTCACGACTCACGAGTGACTGAGTTGGTTAGGCATCCGCCCCGGTTTGGCGCGAAAGGATGCGGGTTCGAGTCCCGTCTCGTGATCAAATTTTTTTGAAGTGAAAACTTCTTTAGCGGCGTTGGGTATAAAATCTTAAACTCGCGTCAGGACACGTGACCTGATCGAAAAAGCGTAAGACGGATGGATATCAAACATGCTCAACGTTAATAATCAAGTTTTCACTTCTGCCGGCACTCCCGGAGTGCAACCCGTCTTTTTTTATTCTTTATAAATTTATCCATATTTTATGTACAATTTTGACTTTCCTACGATTTTATAATATATTATGTATTGTTAGACGTAAGTTTTGATTTAATATTTTTGTGGATGAATAGTGGTCAATGTAGTGTCATTATTTCAAATCTGAACATGCTTAGCTGTCGAATACTATAAAAAGCCGCTTTCCTTTGACTCGTGGCGCATTCGTACGAATCGTGAGGGGCTCAGAGTGATCAGACGTTGTTTATACGACGTTTGACCCAACTACCCTCACTTTGCTAATAGTCGCTGACTTGCTGCGATTTGTTATCAACTACCTACATCAATTAGGCATTTGCGTAGAATCGCAGTACATTCTTATTAAATTCAAACTTATAAGTTAAATATATTTAACCAGGCCTCGCGTGTTACTTCTAATAGTATAGACTAGCTTTTCGTCAGCACTCAGCATAGTTCAAATTCAAAGTCAAAGGAAACTCCATATTATCTGCGTTCAAAGTAATTCAAAGATACAAGAGACAGAATATTATATTATAGCATGTTAAAAATAAACCGGTCAAGTGCAGGTCGTAGTGTGAACCAAATATTTTTTTCACCCATATTATAAAATTTTATTCAAAAGTTTTTCTAAAATAATCTAACGCTATCATTGCATTGCAATGCATCATGCTGCAAGTAGGGTCTATGCGCACCTACGCGAATGCATGAGGCAGATTTTTAGCGACGCGTTTTTTTCTACACGTTAATATGCGCGTGTTTGTGGATCACAGGGGGTCTTTTGTGCATTCGAAGCCGTCCGCTAGTCTTCAATGAACCCGCGTGGATGGAAATGCTCAATACTAGCAATACGTATTCACGCGCTACGCTGCGTGGGGCGTGGCGGGAGGATTTTTATGCAAGATTGTGTTATCGTGCTTAGGAGGAGGTGGCGGTGGGGCACGCGCTGCGCTGCCCACTGACGCACGAGCCGCTGCGCGAGCCGGTGCGCGCGCCCGACGGCTACACGTACGAGCGCGCCGCGCTGCTCGAGCACCGCCTCGCCGCGCACGCGCCCGGTAGCCTCACGCACACACACACGTACAAACACACGCGCCCGACGGCTACACGTACGAGCGCGCCGCGCTGCTCGAGCACCGCCTCGCCGCGCACGCGCCCGGTAGCCTCACGCACACACACACGTACAAACACACGCGCCCGACGGCTACACGTACGAGCGCGCCGCGCTGCTCGAGCACCGCCTCGCCGCGCACGCGCCCGGTAGCCTCACGCACACACACACGTACAAACACACGCGCCCGACGGCTACACGTACGAGCGCGCCGCGCTGCTCGAGCACCGCCTCGCCGCGCACGCGCCCGGTAGCCTCACGCACACACACACGTACAAACACACGCGCCCGACGGCTACACGTACGAGCGCGCCGCGCTGCTCGAGCACCGCCTCGCCGCGCACGCGCCCGGTAGCCTCACGCACACACACACGTACAAACACACGCGCCCGACGGCTACACGTACGAGCGCGCCGCGCTGCTCGAGCACCGCCTCGCCGCGCACGCGCCCGGTAGCCTCACGCACACACACACGTACAAACACACGCGCCCGACGGCTACACGTACGAGCGCGCCGCGCTGCTCGAGCACCGCCTCGCCGCGCACGCGCCCGGTAGCCTCACGCACACACACAAACACTACAAATACACGTACACACACACACACGTACATACTATAATATTATTTTAATGGGTGAGATGATGAGATCTGAACCACGTAATGTGGATTGTATGTGAAATAAAAGATCAGTATAAAATCAATCAATATAAGATCAGTATCAAATAATGTTTCAAAATTGTAATTATTCTCCTAAAAAGTCCCGCTCCCGCAAATTACCCAAATCTAATTAATTTGTTTTACATGTAGATACATCGCCGATGACGCAGCGCCGGCTGCACAGCACACAACTGTCGCCCAACTATCGCCTTCGAGACCAAATCCGCGAGTTCCACGGATGGAACTCTGCTGCAGATTATTCGACCGAGTGACGTTTTACGGAACAAGTGTTTGTGTTTAATGATATTATAGCAATACAAATCTTCTTTTATTTCATTTCCTTTAGATTAGTCGTGAGAATTTATTTTTATAGAATTTAATTTTTTAGATACTTTGCTTTTCATTGTAATCGGTTCAGTAGTATTTGCGTGAAAGAGTAACTGGTGTGAGTTGGCGTGATTTGGCGTGATTTGGCGTGAGTGGGCGTGAGTTGGCGACTGGCGTTAGTTCGCGTGAGACGTGAGTTAGCCTGAGTTAGCGTGAGTGATCCTGAGTAAGCGTGAGTGATCCTGAGTTAGCGTGAGTGAGCGTGAGTTACCCTGAGTGAGCGTGAGTTAGCCTGAGTTAGCGTGAGTGAGCGTGAGTGATCCTGAGTTAGCGTGAGTTAGCCTGAGTGAGCGTGAGTTAGCCTGAGTGAGCGTGAGTGAGCGTGAGTGGTCCCGAGTTAGCGTGAGTGATCCTGAGTTAGCGTGAGTTAGCCTGAGTGAGCGTGAGTTGGCCTGAGTGAGCGTGAGTGAGCGTGAGTGGTCCCGAGTTAGCGTGAGTGATCCTGAGTTAGCGTGAGTTAGCGTGAGTTAGCGTGAGTTAGCCTGAGTTAGCGTGAGTGATCCTGAGTTAGCGTGAGTGAGCGTGAGTGATCCTGAGTTAGCGTGAGTTAGCCTGGGTTAGCGTGAGTTAGCCTGAGTGAGCGTGAGTTAGCCTGAGTTAGCGTGAGTGTTCCTGAGTTAGCGTGAGTTAGCGTGAGTGAGCGTGAGTTAGCGTGAGTGATCGTGAGTTAGAGTGAGTGAGCGTGAGTTAGCCTGCGTTAGCGTGAGTTAGCCTGATTTAGCGTGAGTGAGCGTAAGTTAGCGTGAGTGAGCATGAGTGAGAGTGAGTTAGCGTGAGTGAGCGTGAGTTAGCCTGAATCAGCTGTTTGGCTGGTTAACGTAAATGCAATTTTGTCTGACGATAAGACATTATTAACCAAACTTTGACATGATCATGAAAGTGAAATGAACAAACAATTTTTCTTATAGATGTAATCATTTCATTTGACTTATATTTTTTTGACGTGACAACGTCTTATAATTCGATTCGAGCCGGCTGCACGCGCGAAAAAACATGACTCATGCGGCGTTACCTCGCTCTGAGCCGTTCCAGATCTTTCCAATTGACTTATACCTACTTAGCTAAATAAGTTTTGAAGATATAGATTTTTTTTTGTAAAAATTTGTCGTGAGAATAAGTGGAATATAAATGTTCATGTTGATTCAGAAATAAATGTGATGCAGTGAAATTGTGTTTTATGTAAAACTAGCGACCCGCCCCGGCTTCGCACGGGTGCAATGGCGGCCGGCCGGTACCACCGCAAACGCTACGTCCCGCAATTTTTAAATCTGTATTATCTTCGAAAATATTCACTTAAATCATACGGTGTAAAGGGCCATATAGATCTATATTAAATGAACAATGTATTCAAGGTATTTAATTCGTTAAGGATTAATGCTGTATTGGTTAAAATCGCTTCGAAAATTAACCATTATTTGTCGTAAAAAGTAATTTTTATTTATTTTTTACTGTAGATAGGGAAACGCTTGACCACAATCTCGCCTGATGGAAAGCTAGATGCGGTCTAAGATGGTACGCGCCTCCCTAGTAGGTACCGGTTCACTCTTCGCTTGAAGACCCCCATATTGTACTCGTCGGGGAACACAGATTCAGGAAGCGCGTTCCAGTCCCTCGCGGTTCGGATGAAGAATGTGGAACCGAACCGCTTAGTCCGGGTACATGGAACGTCCACCATATGGCGATGCCTAGAATCTGTGCGCCTCGACGATCGATGGAAGAACGGGGATGGCGGAACAAGTTCGTGTAGTTCCGCAGCGCACTCACCAAAGTGTATCCGGTAAAAAACCGATAAGCTGGCCACTCTGCGACGATGAGCGAGGCTCTGGAGTTTTTTGCCTACTAGCTCATCGTCGTTTAAATGTAAATGTAATGACAAAAAAAAGTTATTGTGGGTTATCCATAAGAGATAGACATATACCATCGCGGACTTTTCTGTAGACCTTTTCAATGTGTACAATACTTAGTACATTATTTTGATAAAACTCGTAGGGTTTAGCCTGCGTTTGCAATGTAAGCGGAAAAAATGTAATTATTTACGACATCACATTAGAAACCTCAAAAATAGCAATACTTCTCCACTATTTAATGGATGTTATTATGCATATAAACCTTGCTCTTGTATCACTCTATCTATTAAAAAAATCGCATCAAAATCCGTTACTTACGTAGTTTCAAAGATTTAAGCGTACAAAGGGACATAAGCACATAGGGACAGAGAAAGCGACTTTGTTTTATACTATGTAGTGATAAATAAAAAGGACGTGTCACTTTGTTTGTCCGCGATAGACTCCAAAGCTACTGTACCGATTTTAAGTCTGATTTACACCCCGTATGATGTTTGATCTAACTCAAAAGATAGGATAGGTTACCTATCAGTCAGTACAGAGGAAGTATACAATAGTCTAATACTAGATGGCGTTATATAATATTAGATAATTAGAATTATTTACGGGTTTGACTGTTCCGTAACTAAAACAGGACAATGCTTGTTGGGTCAGCTAGTCTACATATATAAAAATGAAACCCGTTTCGCGTTGGCATCACGCGTGAACAACTGAATCGATTTTGATAATTCTTTTTGATGCATTCGATATGGTCCTATCGTGAATCACGAGACGACTATTCGTGCTAAGACACAACATCAGACGGGTACAGCCATCGATTTTGGGATTGAATAACAAGGTGAAAATAAAACGGCAATATAATTTCAACGATGTCTGTTTATTTATATTACTTACAATAATATATTTACAGTGAGGCAGTAACAGTGTCAACGAATAAACATCGGCTGCGGCTGAGCGCGGCTCACTCGCTATGTTACGCTCGCGGCGCCGTCTGCACATAACCACCGACTTGCATACCTACATACATTACATAATTAAACGGTGGCCGATTGGCCACGCCACTTTATACTAATTAACAATAAAATAACAGTCGAATCTTATCTTCCTACCGTGTCTTTAATATTAGAGAAGCTAAGTATATTAGGTTGTACTATTTTTTTTCCTCAACGAGAACTAGTTCTCGGTTAGTCTTTGTGATTATAAAATAAAAAAATGTTGTTATGTTTCAAATTGTAAAACAATAATTCTTAATTTGTATGAATGTCAATAATGCGGGTTACGTGCAGACGTCGCTCGCAGTAGAATGAAGGACGTGAGGTTCGCGCGTCGCTAGGCGACGGGCCGCACGCCGGGCGCGGGCTGCGAACGGATGATTCGATGTGACGGACGCGCGCGCCCCCCTCCCCCACCACACACACACTATGTACACCACGTGACCACACGCGTCACGCAAGCCCAGCGATCGCACAACAGCTATGTGACTTGCAAAGTTGCAATTCAATGTTATGTTGTCAATTGTCATCAATCAGTGTGATTAAATTTTACTTTGCGGTTTGACTTTATATTTTTTTACTATGTAATAATATGTATAATATAGAGTGATTCAGTATTATAATTATTACTGAATTATTTGTACATTGTCGAAAGTATGCATGTATAGCATGCATCATGTCTTAACTCTAACAAATTGAAAACCAGTTTTTGACTATAAACATTTTAGGGCAAACAAGTCACAATTGTTGCACGATCTCTCGGTTTATAATAGAAATTTAACAGATTTAGATTATAATATTATGATTTATGACTCTCACTTTTGTTAAGATTAGCTACTTTGAAAATATGCGCCGAATAGTCTATGAAATATGAATACAGCTAACCGGGAGGCTCAGGCGCGGCGCGTCAACGCGTTTATATTCATGAATCGCGTGCAATATTTTATTCGAAAGATATATATTATTATTTAACTATTCATAATATTTACAACTTTACAAATGCCCCGTCGCGGGCAGAGTCAAAGAGTAAAACGTATATAATATATAACAGAAGTCGTCGAGCGCAGGCGGCTGCGACGCAACGGGAGGATGGTCCATGTATTGTACTTCGAAAGGGTCGCTGCTCGTTAATTGACTAAAGGAACCTTAAGCTAGTTCGATCGGGAGTGGTGCGGCGCGAGCTCGCGGGGACGTAACCTACGGGCGGAGGCCACTGCGGCTCCCGAATAGAAAACACGGCCTTATATTACCATACAATTATGATATATTAAAAATTCAATTAAAAATACTATTTACACATCACATGTGGTGTTCTTTTAGTTATAAGTTATTTGGTATTTCTTTGGAAGTACAATAGCATACGAGTTAAGAGTTCTTCGCGGGGGGAGGGGCGAGGGGGTGGAACTGTCGCTTTGCAGCTCGCCGAACGCTATTTGGGCTCGTCCTCGTCGTGACACTGTAACCTGAAATGTAAATAAAAGTTAATTTTAATAAATGGAACGAACAGAAGAGACGGCATGAATTATTACTTTGTGGTGATAATATGTCTGCTACTTTAACGTAAGTGAAATATCTGAAATTTCGCTAATGTCAAACTGAAACAACAACAATCGTGCCACGAATAAAGACAAAGTTTTAATTAGATAGCAGATATTGTGCATCCATCGAACAAGAGTCAATATAAGCTTATAGTCGAATTAGCTGCAATATGATGAATTGAAGGATGAAGTGAGGTGGATGCAATATAGAGATACAACGACTTTAGCAAGGCTTTTGATACAGTAAACCTCATTTTGCTACTTAAAAAACTTGCTAATTACGGGATTGGAGGACGATTATTGAAATGGCTAGATTCCTATCTTGCAATCGGCCTCATTCGGTGGCTGTTGGTAACTCTAGCTCCGCATCGTACGTTGCGCGAACCAGTGTACCACAGGGCTCTCATCTCGGACCTTTTTCTTATTTTCGTGAATGATATAAATTACCGCATAAAATATTGTAAAGCATCAATGTTTGCCGATGATTTAAAAATCTACAAAACTATAATTTAAAACTTTGATACTATTCTTGTTCAAGAAGATCTTAATAACATTAAAGAGTAGTGCCATCTAAATGGTATGACTCTTATTGCAGCTAAATGCTTTCCTATTAAATATACCAGAGAGAAAAAAACCACTTGCTTGTACGAGCTTGACGGCGCACAATTAAAAGAAGTTAGCGAAATTCGTGATCTGGGTTTAATTATAGACAAAATGTTAACGTTTAGGAGATAATATTTTGAAACATTTAAACATTCATGTACCACTTACATTCCCAAGGACACGAATCAACAAACAACAAGGTGCACAGGCTCCCCTCGTACGTATTCTTAAGGAATACAATAAACTCAATGGTAGTTAGTAGGTATTTCGGGTCTTGATATATTTTGTAGCCAGCTATCTCTATTTAAAAGATGTATTTTTAAATTCTTACGTACTCAAAGAAATAGAATAATTACCTAGTATTATAATTATTACCTTTAGTTTTTTTTCCATAATTTAATTTTAGCATATTATAAATATATTGTTAAATTTTGTTATCTAGTTTTCGTGAAGAAACTTGTAATATTCATTAAAAAAAATATATAATGTTATAGATAAAGTTATGTACGCCATTATTGTCATACATGTTAGATACTATGTTCAATGATTATTCTTGTAATGTTTCGTATTATGTATGATGTGGTGTTACTCAATTTAAAAAAAAAGACGGGTTGCACTCCGGGAGTGCCGGCAGAAGTGAAAACTTGATTATTAACGTTGAGCATGTTTGATATCCATCCGTCTTACGCTTTTTCGATCCCTGACGCGAGTTTAAGATTTTATACCCAACGCCGCTAAAGAAGTTTTCACTTCAAAAATGAACTAAACCTAGCGTATGATACTGTATACGCACATGATCAGTAAGGCGAGCGCGAGGGCGGGCGCTAGGCGTGCGGGGCGCGGCGCGGCGCCGAGTGCGGCGCACAGCGCGGCCGCCATCAGCGACACCCGTGCGCCGCGCCGCGCCGCCGCGTTGCCGTGCTGCATGGCCGCCGGCTGCTCGCCTGTTGTGCACAATACGTACATTACAATAGTTAATCATTAATGTGATCGAGTCAAATATAACGATTAAAAGCTTTACTGACCGCTGAGGACGTGCAACACGACGGAGGCCGAGTCGAGGTTGGAGGGCGCGCAGGAGTAGTTGCCGGAGTCCTCGCGCACGGGGTTGTGTATGACGAGGTGGCCGACCGTGGTGTCGGGCGCGGGGCGCTCCACGCGGATGTCCCGCAGGCCGCGCCGGTAGCTCAGCACGCGCTCCTCGTTGTGGTACCAGAAGATGTAGGCCGGCTCCTCCAGCGCCTGCGTGATCACGCACTTCAGGCTCACCGTGCTGCCCGCCTTCACGTAGATCTCGCTCTCACCGGCGATCTCGATCTTGGGGACTGCAATGTTGGACGGTCGCTTTGAAATACATTGGAAGTTGGAACTAAACATTACGTCGCTTCAGAATTGTACCTTATGAAAATTGATGTACATAAATATAACAATTCAGTTATTGAAATCCCTACATTCCTGTTAAACAAACACAAGCCAGTGCATAAAATTTAAATAAACGAGCTACTACGCGATATTTGTTGAAATTGGACAAGCTATATCACGCATAGCAAAGCCAGAAGAGCTCGGCAGTTGGATGGCGGTTGGCAGGCGGCACTCACCGACGACGTTGAGCTGCACAAAGTGGCTCATCTTCGGCTCGGTGCCGACCTGGCACTCGTACACACCGGCGTCTCGCGCCTGCACGTACTTCACCTGAAAACGATTGGTGCTTCTGTTATTGACGCTATTCTCTCTTTAATCAATTCACTAACTGATAACAGTTATTCTTTTGTTCATCTTATTTGTCGCTAGTACATCTACTTTGTATTCACAGTTAAGTTTAAATCAGAATTCGTATAATATTACATTATTTTGTTGCTATTTAATTTCAAATTCATAGATTCGTTCAAGAAGTTGTTTACGTTTGCCTGTTGCTGTTATAATGACGACAAACAATTAATGTCCAGAGGTTTTAAAAAACCACAAGAATTTTAATTATCACCAATAACTTCATATCCATATTATACCAAGTTGCGAATTACACAGACCTGTAGCGTCCAGGTGTCAGTGGCCTCGACGAGGAAAGCCTGGAAGCGCTCGTCGGCGATGAACGTGAAGCGGTCCACCGTGAGGATGTGCGCGTCGCGGCGCCGTATCCACGACACCGACTTGTTGCTCAGCTGCCGCACCTGGAATGCCAGATGATGATGATTAGAGATTTTTTCTAGGAATACTTCAATAGTACTATGAACTTGTAGTCAGTACTGTAAATGCATCTCCTGGTTCACGCTATTTCCGCAAGTCGTTGATGAGATTAGAATATTCTTTAGAATAGTAGTAGTAGTAAAAATAACATATTATTGTGATCAGGGTAGGTGAAGAAAAGAATCTAATACTTTTTCAGAAATGCGGAGTCTGCCATGTTTCCTGAGATTTGTCGGTTCGGTCGTTCTTGGATGCGTAATCGACACATCCTACGTATGAGCCAGTAAGTGAATAACGCCATTTTTATAGGAGAGCCAATACAAAGTTATCATAAGTTGGTTCGAGTTACTGTGTCGAGACTCTTATTGCTGTCGAACAATTTTACATAAACATAATTAAGTCATATTTATTTTTCGTGTTTTATGTTATACCTATATTTATTGAATAGGTAGTTAAAGAAATATTGCAGATACGACAGGAATTAAAAATTTCAATATTACTTAACTGGTAGTTACGGCCAAGGTAAAGCAATAATTAATTGCCAATTGGCAAATACATTTATGATATATAATAATATTATGATAAGAATGTGTAACTACATAATATTCTTATGAAGCTCGCAGACTTTGTTTCACTTATAAATTTTCCAATAATTTTGGTCTCTTGGAAGCCATTATATATATATAAAAAAAAACTAATTAAATATATTTTAACGTGTGCATGTTGTCAAACTCCGGCACATAAATGAGCAAGTGTCAGATACAGGTGGCTGACAATACTCCTAAGCCGCTAAAAAGTGCGAAACTGGCAGATATAGGCTTTTTGAAAGAAAGAAAGAAAGAAAACATTTATTCCAACACACACAACACACATATAAAATAGCATTGTAAATTTTAAATAATATGTAATAGAAGAAATAAATATATGTGTGGTTGCATGCGCTAAAAAAGGAAGCCACTCAGGATACCTGAGGCATAATACCTCAGCACTTTTGCTCGAAGTTGCTTTTGCACGGAGTTACGCTTAGCATATCTCGGCGGGAAACATACTTTTTGATATTTTTTTATTTTTATAGAATCTAGATTTAACCACTTATCTACCCAATTCAGGCGTTACAGGTGCTCTGCCGGCTTTATAAAGAGCCAGTAGTGGAAATATCAGGAAGCAATGTTACCTTGCATGGCAGGTAGGCGTGCGTGCCGAGCTGCGCCGTGATGTTGTTGGGCGCGGACGGATCGAAGTAGGGCCCCGTGTAGAGCCCCACGTAGCGCCGCGCGCGCCCGCCGCCGCCCGTCTCGCCGCACGATAACACTGCAACAAACACATCACATCATTAGTGTCATATGTCATAAGTCAAACTTTTGTGTGGAGATGTGTGGAGCACATTTTATGGATAGCTGCAACCCTCTTTAAAAAATTAAAAATCTTGCCATTACCTTGTCTATACATTTTGGAAATATGTTTATTTGTTAAAAAAATATGATCTTCTTATTTCATATTTATTTGAAATAATGCGTATTGCATGGCCATAACTATTTATAATCACTTACCTTACCTTTACTTATAAAAATTAAAGAATTGACTTTGAATTTTTTCAAAAATAAACTGTATAGACTGCTACAAGCTAAAAATTATTATAGTGTTAAGGAATATTTAAATGATCGTGACATTAAAACATGAATCTTAATTTAATTTAATTCTAATTTTATGTGTAATTTTTGTAATTGTGTATTTTGTGTGTAATTTTGTAATTGTCTATTAATGTATTTTATAATTTGACTGTATTAATTTAATGTATTAATTTGTAAATTTTTGCACGCCATTTAAAATGGCAGTATATGCGATAAAAGAAATTTGTGTAACACCCTTATGAACCATATACGAGCAAATAAATATATTTGAATTTGAATTTGAATTTTACATTTAACATTTATTCATACCATTAAACTTTTTCTAGAAGCACTTTGAAATTATTGTCCTAACATATTTTTCAATTACCACCGATCCATGTCCATTCGGTAAACTCTTTTTGTCCTTTAGGAAGCTCAATATAAACGTAGCGGCTAGCGAAACCAGAAAGCGGTGCATTTCATTAAATCCACGACTTAAACTATAGAAGAGGTAACCTCTGAGCCTCTGATCCAATCAGTTGTCCAATATTTGTAAAATATTGTAATTAATTCCTCTCAGAATAACTAGGTCTGCATTCGAGCCGACCTTTTGAGTTCATTTCTATATTCTGATAAAGTCTTTGAATAAAATATACTTCATGATAATTGTGTATAAATGAAGAAGTGGATAATTAAAGCAAAATATTTTATGAAATTATTTGCTTTGATTTGAGTCGAATTAACAAAGAAGAATGTTCAATAAGAGACGACGCAAGTGCCTTATTCAGTTTCATAATAATGTTGTTTCAAGTAGTTTTTCAAGTAGTTTGCATCGAATTGAATTTCAGTAATACTATAATGCCGTTTTTTAATTGCGTTAACAGAAAGTGATGAATAAATTCGAACGTGGAATGGTTGGCGAAACCCTGAACATTGCGGCTGAGTTCGCTAGCTCTACGTACAGGACATGTGGCGTGTTTCCGCACAAGATGGCATTAGCCGCAGGCTGCGCCGCCGACCCCGGTGTGCGGCTGCGGGCGGTGCAGGTCCCAATACACGTTCGATCGTCCACCTTCATTTCCATTTTAGATTTCCTGTGGGGCGAGCCAATAAAAAGGAGATTTATGGGCGCGCGGTCCGCTCGGGTCGGGCGGGCGGCGTGGGGCGGGCGCGGGGCGCGGGCTTTAATTAATGTTAACAAGAAGCGACGCGACGGCGCCTCGCGAGCGTTTTACGAGCGTTTTATAGCGATATCGTAATCACACGCGCGGTCGTGCTGCGTAAGCGATGGGGGATAGTAAGGTTTTACCCTGTGGTTACCATAAGGTTGTAAAAATGGGTCATATTTTGTTATGACATTTTAATTCAAAGGCTTAAAAGTCATGTCCAAATGTTTTTTGCAATAACATTATTAAAATCATTCAGTAATATTGGACATTATACATGAAATTAAAGGTTTCCGAATATACATATTATATTCATTGTTGTTCAAAATTGAGTTCAGAAATAGGATTAATAAATATATAGTATTATATATTATTTTATAATATATATATTATTTTATTATTATTTATTAACATATATATGGGCGGATGGCCATAATCATCAGAATCACCCATATCTTCAGTAAATTATAATGTTGGTAGAAACAAATGGATCATCAATGTTACAAACAAATGTTATGTAATCGCACAAATCTATGCGCTAGTAATTAGGGAATCACTTGATCAATCGCTTTTAATTAGTTTCGATACAACAATGCACCAGATTACTCGGAACAATAGCGATTCGTCGCAAACGTGGTGCTCTAGCCGTTCTTCGTTTGTAACTAAGCAACGTCTGCCGCCGACCATCGACGCGACGCTCCGCTAGATCGACAGTTGTCAAATCTCGTTCCGATGTAATTCTCATCAGCCAGTAATACTTCTACCAGCCAGTAATACTCCTACATATATTTAGAAAATATTTAGTTATGCGTAATTACTCTCCTATTTATACTTTAGACAAAAATTATTCATTGCTTCTGTTTCTTTTATGTTATTTTAACAAGTATGTGAGTAACATTTCCGGAATTCTAAAAAAGTACTCACGACGCACAATAAGCTCAAAAAAGTAATAAGTGTGTGCCTTTTAATGTGAGGTAATATTGTATAATGTGTTTATTTCGTCATATTACGTGTGGGTAGTTTAGCTGTTAATGAATGCAACGATTAGCGAGCGAGGCGCGGCCCGCGGGACCGGACCTCATTACCGGGAGTGACTGCGAGCAGCGGCGCCCTGCCGCTTGCTGCGAATCGCACTCGTTGCTCTTCACGAGAAATCGTCTTTCAATATATACGTATGAATATAAACATATACGTCATAATTATACACATATTATCATCATAAAACATTCCGGTATTACCTACATCTGTAAAATTCTTACAAAAATGTTGATAAAGTTGATATACTTAGTCACGGGCGACAGCCTTCTAATTTTAAGTCATAGTATATTAAGAAAGGATAATAGTAATATCTGCCTAAACATAAATCGTACCAAATTCATTGTA
The DNA here is from genome assembly GCF_061535455.1 of Colias philodice. Taxonomy (NCBI): domain Eukaryota; kingdom Metazoa; phylum Arthropoda; class Insecta; order Lepidoptera; family Pieridae; genus Colias; species Colias philodice. The sequence continues at coordinate 109,487 of NC_143104.1, forward strand.
TTAATCGGACTTGTTTACATATTATGCGATATACATAATTACACGGGCGCTTGACAGCGCCTGTGCATTGTGCAATGCTGCTACTTACAATTGTCACGGAATGATTAACAAGGCAACATTATCGCCGGCTACAGCTGGCTGTTCATTAAGCCGCTCAGATGCTAGTCATGCGATCGCAGTAATTGTGGGTCCAATCAGTTAGCGCTGTCTAACGTCGCAGCAAGCGGCAGTGTCGCCGCCGATAGCCTGACGCGTGACGCGTGTCGCCGTGACACCGGCCCGCTGCGTGTCATCAATCAATACACAATAGCACAGTAATCGTGTGCGTAATTACGTGACTGGTGTCGCATTGTGTACCTGAGACTCGCATTGTGGCCGCAGCTGAGTTTGATGTGGTTGCTAGTGGCGCAAATATTATGTCGAGCTTAGTGCATTCTGTTGACGAAAGTGTTGATTTTCTTTGTTGTTCATGAATGCTAATAGTTAAGTGGAAACTATTTAATATTTTGATAGTGTATTGTACAGAGTATTTTAATTTGAAATGGAATGATTTCATGAGTTGCTCTTTGAAATTTAGTAATTGATTTATCTATACAGGAAAAAAAATAACTCTTTTTTTACATAGTTATATACTACATAGTAGTAGTTATACATAATATACTACATTGCGATAGTTTGAATTTTGGCCGAAATATGCGATGAGAATATTTTTCGTAATTTTGATAAGCTGAAGAACGTTGCAGTTTCAGGTATGTAAATAAGTGAGAACTAGCCGGTCCCCCCCTCCTCCCTCCCCGCCGGGCCCGCGGGTAGCCATTTAGCCGGCGCTCTCATTGCGAGTGGCTTAAGCAGTTTCAATAAATCTGGGCAAGGTGTTGCGGTTAGAGACGAGTAGTATTTCAAAACGAAGCTCCGAGTCGCATTCATTATGTAGGAGCGACGGCGAGCGCGGTCGCCATTGAATATGCAGAATACAGATGTACTGGATAGACGGCCGAATCTGCAGAACTCATTTACAGATTTAACCATTAGGTTTGCGTACTTTGAAATTTACTGTTAAATAATTATGCGATTGTGTTAAATTTCAATCTCATCTTTACATAAAATACTCTATCTATTTTGGTCTATTTTGCAGACGTTTGCGTGTTCAATGCTCTAAGGCACATGTTATATATTTAGTTTATTGCACATTCTCGCAGTTTCGTGTGAATACGTAGAGCTATTAAACAGCGAGCGAGCCTCAGAGCCGACGTCGAATCACAAGAAGCCTGTATTATCCCGTGACGTCAGACTTGCATGCACAATTTTGAACAATGACATAATTTCATGCGCCGTAATTAGCGAGGAGCTTATCTGAGTATTTAAATCGTTGCTACGCTTTATGAAGCGAAGTTTTTGAATTTCGGAAAGGAGATGCAAAATCATTTATAAGGCTTCGAAATGAACTGGGTCAAGCTGACACTAGACTTGCTTTCAGACACCAAAACACGAACAGGAATCTTCTTTTAGACTTGTGGATAGGATCGCTCGCTTGTGTAATCCTTTTTGTGAGTGGATCAAGGCGGAGATGAATTAGATTTTAGAATCCAGGGTTTTGTCGAAAAATATTGCGTAAGATTTTTTTTGTGTTCAGGTTTTGGCAATATTTTATATGATACGTGAAACAAATAGACATGAACTTGCAGAAGCCTATCACGTGTTGTTGACCATCACGTCACGTAAAACGTCCGCGTGTTTGTTCACCGAGTTACATGTAAATACTCACACAAGATTGACTTCCGCAAGCTATTTGTTAATCATAAGTAGGTAGATATAATATATTTGCGTCAAATATTTATCCCGAATTCTTAGTTCGCACAACTTTTGATGTTATAATATTATAACAATATTATAACGAACACAAATATTATTTTCCTGTCACAGATTTAATATAGAAACGGATATAAAAATAATAATCTTCTGAACTACACAAAAATAATAAATATTGCCAGCGGCACAGTGAACAAATCGGGTCATATTTTGTGCTCTCCAATAATTTATAGATGTGTGTGTGAATTTTCTTTGTGACATCACAGTGACATGTCACGCACGAGGCATACGAGGTATGATAACATAAACATTTACTGAGTGTAAATGAATGCCAATCGCAGCGGCATTGTTCCCACAACATCGTGGACAATTATTAGATATCATGTAAAATAACTAAATAAACGACAGTGTTTATGTCAATTACATCGTCGTATTTCATTCTTATAAGGGTTATTGAAATAAAATTCAGTTGTTGAATGGTATTATAGGGAACTACATAGCTTTATTCCCGCGGCTTCGCCCGCGTTTTCAAAGAAAAACCTGCATAGTTCCCGCTCCCGTGGGATGTCCGGGATAAAACCGATCAGATGTGTTAATGCAAGTTACCTTCTATATGTGTGCTAAATTTCATTGTAATCGGTTCAGTAGTATTTGCGTGAAAGAGTAACAAACATACGTATACATACACATACATATACCTACATCCATCCTCACAAACTTTCGTATTTATAATATTAGTAGGATATGACAGGATATTATGTGGGCATTATCATATAACATTGAAATGACTTGACAATAACGCCAGACGGACAATCTATGCAATTTTGATTGCGTTTGCTTGCAACTTTCTAACATTATTAAGACTATAAAAATGTAGAAGACCTCAGATGCTAAAAGAAGGTAGAAAGTGTATCCTATTATGTCTTCGAGTTTATTTTCTGAAGTGAAATGCAAGTTGTTTTGTCGTCGGACAATAACAATCCAAATTATTGCAAATAAAACCTGAATTTACTTTCTTAATTGGTGAGACGTGATAAGAATAAAAGATAAAAGTTTTTGCAATAAACATGGTAACGTAGAGAAATGCAAATGTCACAGTTTTTATCTCAATATAATAAAGTCCAAGAACAAGGCTGAGACAACAAAAGAATGAATCGTGAGTGTCGAGGAGGCGATACTCTCCGTCACCCTGACCTAATTAGTCACTCGTTCTAACTCAATTTACTCGCGCCGTTACGTTTCAATCTTCAATCAAAATATCCGCAAATGAACGAGCGGCGCGTGAAAGAACGCGACGCTCGCGCCGCCGCGCCGCGCGCCGCCAGCGAACCGAAAGCGATCATTGCTCGTACCTATAATTGTAGATAATTAAAGCCTTGACCTAATGCGTACGCTTCAATACTTTTCTATATTATCACATTTCCGAACATATTCCATAGAATTTGTCAATAAGGTAAATATTAAATACATATTATATTATGCTAATCAATTGCGTAGGCTTAGGACACATTTTATTTAATTAAACATTTTAAAAGTATGTATTACACGCGGTGGAGTTGTCGAGAATAAGGCGACAGGCAAGCTTCCCGCCGTGTCCGGGACGCGACGTATGGCGGTATGCAAATGCGTGCACTTGGGCCGTGTCGGCGTATTGCCGTATCGCGCTTGTCGGCGAGTTCGGCCGCACTCGTAAAGCAGATGTCGCGATACGCGGCGCGTCCGGCGCGACACGCGACACGCAACACGCGACGCGACGCTACACGCGCGCGATTCGTCAGCTGCCCGCGCCGTGACGCTTTTGGCGCACATCCAATGCGGTCACGATCATTATTACGGCCATAAACGCTGATGGCAATACAATAAAGACGTAGCAGATATGGAGCCTTATTTTATTGTTAAGTTTCAATTGCTGATTGATTCAGAAGATGAAAGAGCTAACCGCCATTACATCATATTATTATTTACTACAAGCTGTGCCCCGCGATTTTTGTTTTCAAATCGGGGGTTCCTGATATAAGCGCGTTCAATCAAACAAAAACCTCTTAAGATTTATAAAAGTGTGTAATGGTTGTTTAAAAATGACTTTAGTCGTAATTGTTAAAGTTTCGAACAATAATATTGTTAGACGTAACTTTTGATTTAGGTAATATTTTTGTGGATGAATAGTTGTCAATATAAGGTACGTAAAGCTGGCGATGAAAAATTAGCGAAATTAAAAAAAAACAACACCAGAATTTGTTGCTTATTTGTTGCTAATTAGTTGCTATAATGACGATTTTGTTGCTCAACCCGTTCGCTGAAAATCAGCAACAGTTCTAGCTTAACGTTAAGGTAGCGTGCAGAAATCGGAAAAAGGGATGGATCGTTGCAAAAATGCAGATGAATTTGTTGCTAATTTGTTGCTGCATAAAAACAGTGAAAATTTTGAATTTTTTTCATTGGCGCCAAAAATAACACTGGCCACGTCAACTTAATTGTCGATTTTCGGTAGTGAAACATAAAAAAAAATTTGTTGCTCCTCACATCGTTCACTGGCAAAGTGTACAGAGCCAGCAACAAAATAGAAACCGGAAGTAGAGTTAATTTTGAAACCGGTTTGCTAGAAAATCGTCCACGCCAGCTTAACTGTCGATTTTCGGTAGTGAAACATAAAAAAATAATTTGTTGCTCCTCACATCGTTCACTGGCACAGTGTACAGAGCCAGCAACAAAATAGAAACCGGAGGTAGAGTTAATTTTGAAACCGGTTTGCTAGAAAATCGTCCACGCCAGCTTAACTGTCGATTTTCGGTAGTGAAACATAAAAAAAAATTTGTTGCTCCTCACACCGTTCACCGGCACAGTGTACAGAGCCAGCAACAAAATAGAAACCGGAAGTAGAGTTAATTTTGAAACCGGTTTGCTAGAATATCGTCCACGGCAGCTTAACTGTCGATTTTCGGTAGTAAAACATAAAAAAATAATTTGTTGCTCCTCACATCGTTCACTGGCACTGTGTACAGAGCCAGCAACAAAATAGAAACCGGAAGTAGAGTTAATTTTGAAACCGGTTTGCTAGAAAATCGTCCACGCCAGCTTAACTGTCGATTTTCGGTAGTGAAACATAAAAAAAAAATTTGTTGCTCCTCACATCGTTCACTGGCACAGTGTACAGAGCCAGCAACAAAATAGAAACCGGAAGTAGAGTTAATTTTGAAACCGGTTTGCTAGAAAATCGTCCACGCCAGCTTAACTGTCGATTTTCGGTAGTGAAATATAAAAAAACAATTTGTTGCTCCACACATTGTTCACCGGCACAGTGAACAGAGCCAGCAACAAAATAGAAACCGGAAGTAGAGTTAATTTTGAAACCGGTTTGCTAGAAAATCGTCCACGCCAGCTTAACTGTCGATTTTCGGTAGTGAAACATAAAAAAAAAATTTGTTGCTCCTCACATCGTTTACCAGCACAGTGTAAAGAGCCAGCAAATAAATAGAAACCGGAGGTAGAGTTAATTTTGAAACCGGTTTGCTAGAAAATCGTCCACGCCAGCTTAACTGTCGATTTTCGGTAGTGAAACATAAAAATAAATTTGTTGCTCCTCACATCGTTCACCGGCACAGTGTACAGAGCCAGCAACAAAATAGAAACCGGAGGTAGAGTTAATTTTGAAACCGGTTTGCTAGAAAATCGTCCACGCCAGCTTAACTGTCGATTTTCGGTAGTGAAACATAAAAAAAAAATTGTTGCTCCTCATATCGTTCACCGGCACAGTGTACAGAGCCAGCAACAAAATAGAAACCGGAGGTAGAGTAAAACCGGTAAATTTTTTTTTATGTTTCACTACCGAAAATCGACAGTTAAGCTGGCGTGGACGATTTTCTAGCAAACCGGTTTCAAAATTAACTCTACCTCCGGTTTCTATTTTGTTGCTGGCTCTGTACACTGTGCCAGTGAACGATATGAGGAGCAACAATTTTTTTTTTATGTTTCACTACCGAAAATCGACAGTTAAGCTGGCGTGGACGATTTTCTAGCAAACCGGTATCAAAATTAACTCTACTTCCGGTTTCTATTTTGTTGCTGGCTCTGTACACTGTGCCAGTGAACGATGTGAGGAGCAACAAATTTTTTTTTTATGTTTCACTACCGAAAATCGACAGTTAAGCTGGCGTGGACGATTTTCTAGCAAACCGGTTTCAAAATTAACTCTACCTCCGGTTTCTATTTTGTTGCTGGCTCTGTACACTGTGCCAGTGAACGATATGAGGAGCAACAATTTTTTTTTTATGTTTCACTACCGAAAATCGACAGTTAAGCTGGCGTGGACGATTTTCTAGCAAACCGGTATCAAAATTAACTCTACTTCCGGTTTCTATTTTGTTGCTGGCTCTGTACACTGTGCCAGTGAACGATGTGAGGAGCAACAAATTTTTTTTTTTATGTTTCACTACCGAAAATCGACAGTTAAGCTGGCGTGGACGATTTTCTAGCAAACCGGTTTCAAAATTAACTCTACTTCCGGTTTCTATTTTGTTGCTGGCTCTGTACACTTTGCCAGTGAACGATGTGAGGAGCAACAAATTTTTTTTTATGTTTCACTACCGAAAATCGACAATTAAGTTGACGTGGCCAGTGTTATTTTTGGCGCCAATGAAAAAAATTCAAAATTTTCACTGTTTTTATGCAGCAACAAATTAGCAACAAATTCATCTGCATTTTTGCAACGATCCATCCCTTTTTACGATTTCTGCACGCTACCTTAACGTTAAGCTAGAACTGTTGCTGATTTTCAGCGAACGGGTTGAGCAACAAAATCGTCATTATAGCAACTAATTAGCAACAAATAAGCAACAAATTCTGGTGTTGTTTTTTTTTAATTTCGCTAATTTTTCATCGCCAGCTTTACGTACCTGTCAATATAGATGTCACTGTCACCTGTCAGAACATGCTTAGCTGTCGAATACTATAAATTGCCGCTTTCCTTTGACTCGGCGCGTAATCGTACGGATCGTGCCTAGGGGCTCGGACGTTGTTTATACGACGTTTGACCCAACTACCTTCACTTTGCTAATAGTCGTTGACTTGCTGCGATTTGTTAATCAATTAGGTAGCTGTGTAGAATCGCAGTACATTCTAATCACATTTTAAACTAATATTTAACCCAGTCTCGCGTGTAATTTCTATTAATATTATATTTCTTCAAACACACTTAAATGGATACAGAAACGAAAATTATAACACTATTTCAATACTACTAAAGTAAACAGTCTGTCACAATGCTACTCTACAGATAGACACACGATATAACAAGCAAATTCATAAATTATTCACATGCAGCCTCGGCAATTGTTTATTCTTCTTAATTACGCGGGAGTATCTAATTAGCTACAATTACGTTAGAAGTGAGCGGCGCGTCACGTCGCGTGGTGGCGCGTGTTGGCACGTGTTGTCGCGTCAGCAGCCGCTCGAGACACTCCACTGTAGCGTTTACACGGTGACTGCGTAATGCTTGCTATGATTGGAATAAATTACAGCAGGAATGCGCATAGCTTATTGTGTTTGTAACATATTTAGCAGGGTTTAGTGTAAGAAGTTGAGACCTTTATCAGATTTCTTAGCATAGTTCTGTTACTTACTAATTTTTGTTATTCGGAATGATAGGAACAACGTCATAGTAATCGAAGAAAAAGAAGAAAGCCTTGGACAAAATTTAGATGAATTGAAAATTGATTAAAAGAACAAGGAGACTCAAGGATTTTGTGTTTCGTAAAATGTTTCATTGTTCTTTTGTTTGTAATTAGTTTGTTTGAAAATAGCAACCAAATATGTAACGGGAAGAATGCGAAACTTTTACAAGTTGTTGCTCAAACTGTACAAGCGTGGAAAGTGTTTAAAACAAATTCTACGAAGCAGACGGAACGCTCAAATTTATGTACCATAATATATTATAACAAACAATAACTATACTTTATAAAAGTTTATTCAGTAGCTTGGCGTCATTGCGAGGAAATATTTATATTTTGTTTAGTGGTCTGTAAATTCTGTTTATAAAATTTATCTGATACAGTATATAATCTGATACAAATAAGGGGTTTTAGCTATTACTTCAAAATGAATAAAAATTAAACGATCGTATACACAATACACATAATATTTTCTAAAATGTCAATTCGTACGGCTTAAAATCATTATTTAGTTGAGATTTTGTAGTTAAAATCACAATCAAATAAATAAAATATCATGAATTTTTAAAAAATATATAAGATACGAAATATTTGGCTTAATATGATTTAAGTTCTATCAATACATTTTGTTAAAATGAAAAAGGAAATGCTGGGCCGTCACAAGTGTCGCATGTAGGGAGCACGGTAATAGTTCGGTAGCTGGTCTCTGGCTCCCTAAGAGCATCTACAGACGCTCCGATTTGGTTGGTGCCAACCATCCGACCACGACCAAATCGGAAAGTGTAGAGAGCGGTCGGTCCGACATAATTATTATTAATATTGGTTTGACGTGGTCGGATGCGCCAGCAATACCGACCAAACCAACTTCCTATCCGATCCAACCAAATTGGAACGTTTGGAAGCTTTGTTCCGACCAAATCGGCTCATTCCATAGAGTAATATAGGTAATTGGCTCATTCACATTTGCAACGCCGCCGGTGTAGGACGTCAACATGAACGCCGAGGGAGTTACGGTCACCGAACGTGACATATTAATAAAATTACTGGAACTATATAAAGACTTTCCCTGTTTGTGGGACTTAAGTAACAAAGATTACGCAAATAGAGATGCCAGAAATCAAGCGTATTTTATTATGTTAGAAGTATTAGAAAAATTGACAGTGCGGCTACATTAAAAACCTTAAAAAATAAGTTATAAGAGCCGCATATGACTGTAATTTTCTCTATTTCTATAGTAGAATTTAGCCCATTCTCTTCGTACTATGGTCAACTGACATATTACTCTATGGTCAACTGACAGTTGGAAGGCCAACCGTCGGACAATCTGTAGCAATGTTGGAATGGTTGCCATGTCGGTTCCAATATGGTTGGCACCAACCAAATCGGAGCGTCTGTAGATACACTAATAGAGCTGTCACAGAGCAAGGCGCCGCTACCGCCCTCCGCTCGCCGAGCGCACTTGAAAATTCGATCAAATAACAAATAATGACATTTCCTTGAACAAACATCTTATACAACCACAAATAAGCAATAATACAGGCCATACGTCTGCAGAGAATTACTATTTTTATTTGTAAAATAAGCTTATTTGATTGGAACGTTTCAATTTACGTTTGAATAAATTATTTAAATGTAAATTGCTCCGGGCGTGCGCTAATAAATATAAATTTGTGAAATTTTTTGAACCAATTTGAATTCTTATTGGTATTCCTAAAGAAAACGCTGTAATTTTAATAATCACAGGGACGCAATTTGTTCTACAGCATGTTTTTTAGCAAAGTCATTTACGAATGAGTGGTCCAAAAACTTATTACATAAATAGTTCGGGTTTCTATCCTTCAAATGGCAAATATATTGTTAGTGGCCGGTCGGCCACTAACATTAACACAATATAGTGCGGCGGGTTGGCAGGAAATGTCGGCGGTTTAATTCAGTACATATTGCAGTTTTGCGAAATGTTAAAAATGTGGAGAGCGCGGCGCTCGGGGGTTGTCTTCAGCATGCGAGCTGCGACGTGTCCTCGCTCGCTACGAAATAATACTTGACAACCTTCATATTTAATATTGTATTCTTTATCGTATTTTCGTTCACGTCTTTTAAATTATTTATGAATCGGGGTGCATACATTTATTTACTTAGACTTAGATATAATTTTACACAGATTTTTATAAAAATTCCCTTAGATTTGATCGTACGTAATATGTATTTTCTTCTTTAGCAGATCGGAAGTATATAACTAATGGTCATACGACGTAAAAAGTTTATATTGATGATTTCGAAAGACGTAAACTTCACTAAATTATTTAAATTAAGTATTTTAAAAATAGACTGATAGAAAGATATCTGCATGTCTGATGTTCTGTATATATGATTTCAAGACTATGTAATTGTAAAATGCTTTCGTTTATGTAATTCTCCGAGCAGTGTCCCGCCTTGTCCCGCTGCCGGCGGCTAATCGAGCACGTGACACGGCGTGCAAGCCGCGCTCGAGCGTGTCAATGTGACACTGACACGCTCTCACACTATTTATTATTTTAGACAGATACATTTGAAAAAATGTTGGCTGTTCTATATCAGTTTGGATACTTTGCAATGACACGAATTTTGATAAATTGCACTTTATATTTAGTTTCATTTTAGGCGTGCTTTAAGACTTGATCAATTTGCTTTGCATTTTTTCAAGATGCTCAAATTATTTAGCAAGTATTTACTAAATTGAATATAGGAAGTTTGAAGAAATAGCAAGGAAGAAAGAAAAGATAAATCTTTACGTTTTCATTATTATTAAAAATATGAACACATATTATTATGCACTTTTGGTAATTCTCAGTCAACACAGATATCCCAGATCACATTCTATAATCCAACATAAATAAAACAAAATAATGTAACCGATTAAATTTAATCCAAAACCGAAAAGTAAAATAGAAGGTATTTTAATAAGAGAGCAGCAGGAACGGTAATGATTGTGCACAAGCGGGTGACACACATCGCAACTTGCAGCAATAACCACGCTCACCGAACCCCATTTACGTTACATATTGGGGCAGGCGATATTGGCATCTCTGACAGGCCAATACAGTGTAATTTGGCGTGCGGGGAGCGGCCCCGGCAGACAATGTCGCTGATTGTTGGCGAACAATCGAGGCGTCTTCGGGAGGCGACAAGTGTGACACCAGATTAACATGTCGCCTGTGATTTACCGGCCGACATATTGTTTATTGCCGTCTATAAACTATGCGATATCGACAAGCTATGAACTACATTATGAATCTCTTCCTAATGATAAATCAGCAATAGCTCAACCGTCAACAAGTATACTGAAGCTTGGAACTGGATTAATATGTACAAAAACTAATTTAAAATATTATGTATGTAGGTATAGGGAATCCATAATATGAGTGAGGAGAGAAAACATCGCGTTTTCACGTAGGTACTGAGCTAAGCTACCAATGACACGTGCATGGAGATAAATCGGCTTAATTAAATGTATATTTTTCCCTAAAACTCGTTTTATTCACTGTAAATTCAATAGCTTTAAAATCTAAATGACATATTAAGTACAGGAAATATACGACTACTTCACATCATGTATAATAATGAATATATTTACTTTTAAACAAAAATACAATGATAATACATTCCGATATTTTCCCATTATATTTGCAGAACAAACCAAATAAAATGTTGCAGTCATAAAATTAATTATGTTTGTAAGATAAAATGTTTTAAACATACATTTTATTAATTTAAAGCTCGTTGATTTAATACACTCGGAACAGATTAATCAACAAAATGGAAGAGTAATTATAATTAAAACAGTTATTGTAATAATATTACTGTTCGAGCACTTGAGAGCTATCGCGTGACGGTTTCATCTCATTATTAATGGTATATTATTACGTCTACATAGCTTAAACATAAGAAATTTTAATTTAGAAATAATTGAATCATAGATATTATGCATAAAAAAGGAAAATTCTTATATCTATTTATTTATTTATTTATTTATTTATTCATACTTTATTGCTCTGACAAAACTTAACTAGGAACTTAATCTAATTATAAATTAAAACAAATGGCGGTCTTATCGCTAATTAATAGCGATATATCTTATATATAATACATCGATGAGATTCTGAGGCTTGTTTATACAAGTGGTTATACAATACCACGACAATTCTTAAAATATAAAAATCTGTACTTTGATAGAAAATACTCAAACCTTGTAACATACGTAAGTGTAAGAATTTCCATTTCCCAAAACATTTTGTCACTCGTCACTCAAGCAAAACTTCTAGAAATGTTTTTATAGCAGCTCGTCTGTGGAAGCGACAACCGTTGACGATAAAATCCGCCTCAATCGGTGACGCATGTCGGGCTGTAAATAGAGATTGAACACCAGTATAGCGCTCGACGCTTCCCGCTCGCGATGTAATACGCGGAACTTTATAGCGCACTAACTTCCTTTCAAACCTGGTGTTATCCTTTTTCTTAACTAGGATACTGTAAAATCACTGTCTGGGCAATGGAGATATCAGACCCTTGAATGTTTTATAAAGAACTAGATTTCCGCCCGCGGCTTCGCCCGCGTTTGCAAAGGAAAACCCGCATAGTTCCCGTTCCCGTGGGATTTCCGGGATAAAAACTATCCTATGTGTTAATCCAAGTTACCCTCTATATGTGTGCTAAATTTCATTGTAATCGGTTCAGTAGTTTTTACGTGAAAGAGTAACAAACATCCATACATCCATACATCCATACAAACTTTCGCCTTTATAATATATATATTTAATATATTTAATTTATAATATATATTAGATAAGAAACACTTTTCAATAATAATAAAGACGATAACTTTTGTACTTATTACTCTTTAATAAAACTATGCATGGGAAAAACAATGTATATAAAATATAATATAGATCAGCGGCATTATCACTTAGAAGTGATTTATATTATATATCACTTCTAAGTGATAATGCCGCTGAGTATAAGTACAATATTGTGAAAAAAAAAACGTGTACTAACATTGGCATAAAAATCAAGTATCTAACTTTGCGCACTTACTTCCTCGTAATATTATATTAACTGATCTATCTATACATTTTTAAATTCAGACGATTTAAAGTTGTACTTGTTGTTAAGTCACGTACTAACAATGTTCTCTGAGAAGGTGCAGAATCAACAAAGGTTATGTTATAACGCTACGAAGTGCTGTTCGCGCGAGGTGACGTAGCGGTGTGCTCGTAGCTCGTAGCGCGCTCGTAGCTCGTAACCGTTGGAGAGCGGTTAGCACTCAACACTATGGTTGTCAGCTTATAGTTTCACAGAAAAAACCTTTTTGAAAAATCATTAGTGTGTTTGAACTTATTATGGCTTATCCTTTAATTAGGTCAATGAATTTTGAAATATAATTTAGTCAAATTATTAAAACCTCTAGTTTTAGATTTTTTTATAGATAAAAATATGAAAAGTACAACTACAGTAATAAAATCTTTAACTCAGACTATGTAGCAATTGTGACGTCTTCGTCAGTTCGTCAGTCTTCCGTAACGGAAATTGTTATGAAAATGTTTGAATATACAGGAAATGTTTTAATATTAGCAATGTAATGAGTAAATTCGTTTAAAATTTCGTAATAATTCGGCTGAATTGTTAAAATACAACTTATTTATTAACGAAGGACCCTTTCTTTATTCGCTAAATTGGTTGAGTAATTTACAAAGTTAGGAATTTCTAGCTACATCTCTATGTAGTTGTTGCTCCTGGCAACCCTATTTAGATCCTCAAAACACTTGACGGACCCTCATTCACGTGAATGGGCTCAATGGGGCATAGCAAGTGTTATGAACTAACTTTAATATAAATGTTACAAGTAATGTAATAATATTGTTTATTTTCAACTTCCCCGAGGGGATCGACGCATGATGGGATCCAATTTAAGTTGTGTAGAGCTGACCTCACTCGTGTGAACTTGGAGTGGGATTACATTATCGGGAAGACATTATCAATTTGCTGGTCTTTTAAGCGATGACAAGCAAGACGCGGTTGCAGGTTGCATTGAATACGATTTTAATCTTTTTAGTATCTTTTTATTTCACTGTCCGCACGAAATACGTTGACGCGATGACGCTATTAAACATTTCGCATCATCTCTTACTCTCTCACTGATTTAATTTTTTTGGGTAGCACATTTCACTCCTTCGAATTGAAAACTTACGTCAAGAGCCATTGATCCTTCACCATTTTAAATTTAAGAGTTTTATAAAACATGTAGACAAAAGACAGTTGTTAATTGCTTAGACATTTTCAGAGTGAAGTTAAAATTGATAATATAGTCATAAGCGAAGTGATCTCGTGTCGGCGTCACACGCCAGCGCGGTTATTAATTTATTGTCCGCAAGACGTCGCGACGAGCTTCACTCGATTCATACTTAAGCCCCTGTGGCAGCTTTGTAGTCAACATTTTAGAGCTCATACTTTAAATTTGAGACGTGGTTAATGTCTTGTTATTTTAGAACAAGTTTTAAGAAGAATATTAACTTTTGAAGTTGACTTAAATGTTTCTACATTAAAAGGAGTGATAAAATAAGTACAATAAAAACATATTCAGTTGGCTTAATAAGAATATATTTTATGCTGTTACTGCTTTTTATTGATTAATCAAATTTAACTCCTACCATATTTTACAATAATTAATAAATACCTTAAATTCTTGTTACTACAAAATAACAAGAATGTTATTTTGTAGTAACAAGGTTCGAATGTTAATCTTTAAACAAAATTGTAACGCCGTTGACATTTCTGAAGGTTCTTAAAAGTTCAGCAGCGTAATTGATTTGTTTATTTATTATTAATGAAAACTTACAGCACACTTACATATTTTATAGTACAAGATATAAATAAAAACACAAAGACCAAAAAGTTTTCGCTTACTATGTAACCTTATAGAAAAGATCGACTGAAATTGAAGTTATTCTTATCACAGTATTATAGATAAAAAAGGTAATGTCCAATGTCCATACTCTTCTTTAACTTTCATCATCAGCTCATAATTGTTCCAGGGACCTCGTACCTCCTATGAGTCTTAATATACTACTCTGGCCAAGTGTGGGTTGGTCTCTATTAATTTTATCCATTGCAAATTAGTAAAGCTGTGCCTTTAACCACATCACCTATAGCTCAGCGTGTGTGTACGCTGCAGGCAGCGCGGGCGCCTCCCCTCGCCCCGCACCCCGCCCTGCGCCCCGCCGAGCCCCTCACCGCTCGATTCCACCGCAACTTTCACAATTTCCTCGCCACGAGATAATTTCCTGTCGTAACAATATTATATTTTAAACGTTCACTAAACTTCGTTCGAGTATCTCATCTCGCTCGGATTATGTGTGACCTACTTTAGCAAAAATCGACAATCCAGTCTCTAGGCGACGCTGAATAGGCTTTTAGGCTAGTGTGTTTTAATTAGGCCAGAGTTTCTTTCTTCTAAGAAATCGCGAATCGTGTCGAGGATTTAAATATGAAATAACTTCGATTTGAAGACAGAATCAAATCCGTAACGTGGATGATATCATAGTTTTAATAACAGGAATGATTTTCAAAATTCAGATGTCGATTCCTACTAATATAAATACAAAATGCGTGTCCATAGAACTATCTATACTGGTGCTAGTCGCCGACTTCATTTGTCATGTATTGACGTCGCTTCGATGAAAATCGCTTTTTCAGTTTAAGCACGGGATTAAGTTTCTTTTGTTAATCGTGATTATCAGTTTTATTTATAGCTCGGCTATTATGAGTTGAAGTTGTTGTAAGGTAATAATATATTGTGATATTGAACGCGTAAAGTAAAAAAAAAATCAATTATTATTTTAATGTTTTTATGTTATAATTGGCAGTAACCGTGACCTTTAGAAAATTAAAGACTCAATCGGTTCTTATACTAATCTTAAGTTTCTATGTGTAAATACTAATTTAAAATCAGACGCCTCAGTAAAAACTAACAATTGAAGTCAATTATCTCTTGAAAAATGTTAATCGAGCAAATACCTAACACGAGTTCCGACAGTCTCGTTGACAAGTTTAACATAATGAATGCAAGATGTTGAAGGCAACAACACAACAGCTCTCATTATGGAGAAGTGCGTTTGAAGTCCTAAAAGACGCGCCGAGAGAGCTCCACATTACCTGTCTCCATCAGATCCAGCCGACCGTAAAGGACGAGGAACCTTTGTGACTCAGCGGACTGACGAGCGTTCAGAGATAAGGTCATTGAAACGCGCCCGTAATTCACTGGAAAAGTTTATTTTTACTACAAATTACGTGAACGAATGGTGATGAGGGCGCTTTCACTGTAAATTATTACTTGTTGGTCTTCGGCCGGTCGCGCGCGGCGAGGAGCTTCCGCTCGCTCCGAGCTATATTTTAACTATTTACGATTTAAGTAGCGCACCGTGGGAATTTCCGAACGAACTATGTGTTCAGCGCAGAATAAATGTAGCATTTTATTTCGTGCATTTAGTTTAGGATTAAATGTAAACATAAATGAGGATTTTCTAGTTGGTCGGGTTATCAAATGAAAAGTCTGCACAGTGAGATAACTAGGGACAAAAATAAAGATAAACTTCGTTTATATAGACCTTTGAAACACGCCACTGTCGAGCGTGGTCACGGTACAACAGAATACAATCGTATTGTAATCGAAAAATCGTATAAAAGTAGTCGCTTCAGTAAATTTCATTATTTGAAACATCCATTGTTACCGATTGTCAAATTCAATGTAATTTATTGAAGCGTGTTTGTTTTGAGAATGTCTCTAAAATGTAACTTACATTCAAGCGTGTTCTATCGACATGAAAAGTGCTTCTGAAATAAATACAAATAAAATGGGAGAAATGCTACATGTCCGTCACGTCGATTAAGCATACGAAGTGCGGTTACAGATCATCCGTGTAACTAGTATTTCAGATAACACACGCAGGAGCGGCGGTCGACGGGCAGACGGCTGCGGATTGTTATTCAATACGTAATTATGCAAACTGTCGCCACGCAGCCACACACATTCGCGTTGTTGGCTTGCTTTGCATCATTCTATCCGTTTTGACAAATGTATGAAAAGAAATACAAACTTCTATTATTAAGACATTTTTAGCATTCAGCAGGTTGTATTGATTATATAATTATTATTTATTCATAACGTTCATTATTTGACTTAAACTAATAATAGGGAATAATTAATGTTAATAATATTTAACACGAGTCGTAATTAAATCCGAAATCATTTGATAAAGTTTGTTACGAGTTGTATAAATAAGTCGTTAGTCGACTAATTCGAGTCGAGTCGGCGATGAATCCGACTACTAATGAAATGTGTTTAAACGGTTTTACAGATCTCAAAAGTAAATTAAAACTTTTCTCATCTAAGCGAAAACTGAGATCGCAATTAATGTTAAATAGCGCGGCCGTGAACGAGTCTAAATAGGCCGTATATAAATGTGGATTAAAAAACTGTGCACATTCAGGGCTGTATAGAATTTGTGTCAATTCGTAGTTTTAGTGCGGGCTTACGTAACTGTCTGCAGTGCGTCGCGCGGGCTGCACCGTGCGGCGCGGGCTCACGGGCCAGAGTCGCGCGGCGCCGCACAATCTACTTACCGGAGCTGTATGCACCACTACATCTATACCACTTAAATAACGAAGATACAGGAAACAAAACGATCATTTTATTTTTCCCTTTCGTGCTCGAATTATTTTGGCTCGCGACAATAATCTTTGTTACGACGCAGTTTGAGCGGTCTTTAAACTGGAAATATACAAGGAAAATAATTTCTCTTGTCTTTGCCTACCTAGCTTGGGATAAACTCAAAACAGAATATAGCTTTGTTACGATTGTTAAAATGAAGACTTTTGTATTTGACGATGAGTGACGATAATGACATCTAAAAACTTGAGACACAATCAAAATTATCAAAAGAGGTTAAAGTTGTAAATAAAAATCCAATAAATATGATATTTCCCAATCATAAAAAAACTAGCGGTCCGCCCCGGCTTCGCCCGTGGTACACATTTCGCAATAAAAAGTAGCCTATGTCCTTTCTCGGGTATCAAAATATCTCCATACCAAATTTCATGCAAATTGGTTCAGTAGTTTAGGCGTGATTGAGTAACAGACAGACAGACAGAGTTACTTTCGCATTTATAATATTAGTATGGATTTAAATGATTAAAATACCAAATAAAACGAATATCAATATTCAGTTCACACGTTGCTCATCGCTCGAGAATTATACTATCAATTAGAAACTATTTTTTATGAATTTCTTCTTATGTATGTTTGTATATTAAAATTAAATGATTTTATTCAATTAACAGTCGATAAACAATCAAGGGCAACGACAACAAGCCAATTATTTGATATTTTATGTGTTATTAAAAAACAACGTCCAACAAAATATCGTAGCAACCGTGAAAATGCTGCAAAAGTGAAAGTTTTCACTAAATCCCTTGTATGCTCTAACAAGGACAAAAGTAAAATCGCTTTACAAAGTGCGGAGCCTAATTTCGTCTGTGCATAGATTTGGTTAAGCTTTAAACTGCAAAACTGCAGTGAAACTCGAAAAAACGACATATTTAACGAGAAATGAGCACAATGAGTCTCAGTCGCGCCGCGCCCGCCGCCTGCCCGCTCGCGCCGCCGACCGCCTACAATCGACATTGTAGTTTGTTTTCCTTAACACCAATACACCGCAGTCAACAAAATGGTGCATTGACTTTTATTTTCACTTTTTATTTACGCTTAAACCGCCGCGTTCAAGTGTTTCGCTACAACTTTTTTGGAAATAAATGTTGATTGGAAAAATTTTCGATAGCGAGCGATGCCAAGTTTTTGTTATATTCAAGATTAACAAAATATTAAAAACGAAACGTTGAATATGCATTATTGCAAGAATACACAACTTACATATAAACATTACCGCCCGTTGTAATAACATATTGTTGTAGTTGAAAATATCCCTGAACGTACCTGAAACAATTAATAACACGTTATAAAATATTTCATTATTTCTGAGGCAGAATATAACTTAAAACATTCAATATTCCCTTTAATTAAATGAAACACTATAGGAGCCTTATTTAAATAAAACCATATTAAAATAAGTCCCACTATTATAACTTTCCTTTATTTTGTATTTACTGTGGGCGGTTCGCAGGAATGAGAATGTAAATGAGAAATACTTAAGGAATTACTCGAACAATGTGAAATAGAAAATAGTTTGAACTAGAGCGAATGCGGCAGGCAATATACATTTTCTTCTTAATTTATTATCCGTAGATTACAGCTATGATGCTACGGCCGTTACGAGTGCTACGCTTCATCACCTACGAGTTCGTAGCAAGCAATCCGAGTGTATTATTTTTGGGTATCGATAATTATGTTGATATTATTTTTATGTTCTGTACTTAGTCATTTTATTTGCATTGGCATAAACATTAAATATAATCTTTCCAAAGCTTTATTTGCAAATTAATCCGCATATGCATAATATTAGTTTAAAACACGTAAAAATTCTGAAAAGCAAATAGCAAATTAAATAAAAGTACTAAATTAGTCTCAAATTGTAAGCTGCAAAAAGTGGAATGTTTAAAAATCACAAAGCGACTAACTATTGTTAGCGGTAATTGTAAAACGTTTATGAAGTTGTTCAAATTACAATGCTCATAATGTGGTAGCTGGTAAGCGGTAAGCGGTGAGCGGTGAGCGGGAACAGCGGTGCCGTGACGTTAGTAATTAGTAATTAGTGACTATGTTGCGGCGGGCTGCCGGAATGCTCTAACAACTACTCAATGAAATCTAGCCTGCAATTATTGTATTGTGTTTTTGTTACCTTTTATTATTTACATATTTTTGTAAAGCGCAATGTTGTGCACACACAAGCACACTTATAATAAATTAGTTATGTTAGTTATTACATCGCCATTAATAAGTCTTATTCCTGTCTGCCAAAATATAACATATTAGGGGTTTAGTACCGATCAGTCATCACTTGTACATTCAATTTATTGACTGTAAAATATGTGAAATGTTATGATGTATCTATTGAAGCAAGTTAACAGTAATTGTTGAGGAACATTTAACGCAGAGCACGAAAGTTGTAGCGAATTGTGCGATGTAACATGAAAACTAATTCAATAGTCAATAGATAGTTACTCGTGTATGATGTATATTCATTATTTTTGGGAAGTTAGGGACTAAAATTCATGTAACTGTTTCAGTTCTGTTTAATATGGAAATTAATGAGAAAGGCTCACCATAACGATTCTTTAAGAACATTATACTTTGTAAAATTATATTATTAGTACGTTTAGCTTAGTAGTAAGTTCATCGTTTACATATTGAACTTTTATTCTTGGAGTTTAATTTCGAAATGTTCTTTAACAAGCTAGAACATTGTTCTGTATTCAACAACTTTGAACTGTCAGGACTTGTAAGTATTGTTGTGAGAAGTTCCCGGCGCGGTCAGCTGCAGCCCGCAGGCCGCCCGCCATCCGCTCGCTGCCGACGGCGCGAGCGAAGCGAACTCGGCAAGGCTGCGTTTGTAATAAATCGGAGCCTCGGCACATTTTCATTAGAAGCGTAATCAGATTGGCGCGGAATTCATTAGCCGTAACGAGTGATTCGGCGAACTAATATATCGCTGAAGCCGCCTAAATTTACGCTGAAACTATAAATAGGAGCTGATTTAATGAGATAATACGCCCCTCGGACTAAATGAGGTGCTCGGATGTCTCGAATTAATGTTAAATCCTTTGCCCTCCGCTATATTGGATTTCGTGAACGTATTTCAATTAGTTGTTCTAGTAGGTAACGTTTTAAACGCGAAATGAAGGAGGCTTTTGTACTGAAAGGGTGATAAGTTATTTCTTAGAAAGTAAATCGTAAATTTTCGCCTGTAATTTTTATAAAATCGTCAAATCACAGTGGTGCGAAAAGAAAGTTGCAAGGAGGTTACTCTAGATAAAAGTTCAAATTTAATTTCCTCTCAAATGTTTAAGCCGCGTAATATATTATTATGATTATGTCACGTCAAGTACAAGCAGATTACGTCACGCGTCGCCCGTCTCCGCGCTGTGCGACGCGGCGCGGCGGGCTGACGGCTCGGTCGGGCGAAAGCGCTTTAATACTGTTCTTTATCGCAAATTCAAACCGTGCCAAACTAATGTGGCTCGACGTTAAATACTTTTGTAACTCGTGCGGAGTTATTAATTATTTCCTTTGAAAATAACTTACGAGGTCGTTACTGTTCTGTTCCGAATAAAACTCAACGTAATCTATACTCCAATTTTACAAAAACAGGAAACGATAATTACCGTTATTACTGTAAACTGGGGATTAGACGTCCTTGAAATTGCGTGTTAATCTGAGCGAAGCTTTTAAAGTAATTAAAATTTTAGAGAGTATAAAATATAATGTAGAAATGTAATATTTCGCGATGTAATATTTTACGGCAATTAGGCACGCCACGGCATCACGTGACATTCGCAATAAAGTACAATAAGTGCAGCGGAGCCGGGACTTGGAGTGATTCCGAGCCGATGTTGTTACAATTACGCAAAGCTAACAAATTATAACTGTGCTCGATCGTTGCGACTCATAATTGATATGAATGCGGGTTTTTCAATCGCATATAATGGTATAAACATATTCTTTCACTGGATAATTATTGTGAAGGTTGTAATATTTTTTTATGAAAATTTTATTATTTGAAATAAAAATATTTCCAATTGGTTTTCTTTTAAATAATATTTATCACTTTAACATAGAGCACATAGAGCAACACGTAGTTAGGTCCTAAACGAAAAGTTACGGAAAATTGAAATAGCGTAACTGTTAGTATAAAATAATAAACAGCGAGAAGTTGTAATCTCTCGGCGGAGCAGTTATGACATGGACACAAGTTGAGAACTCATAAATAAGGCCAATTAATTCGTGCCCTGGACACAAGGGGCGCTCGATCGTTTGACACTTGACGTAATTAACCAGTGATTAAGCGACTCGACTCCATATTGCGGCGATGGAGATGACCTATCTTGGTTCACGATGCTATCACGATTCCCAACTAATTATATTGATTTAGTTTGACATTTGACGGGCTCGTTTAATGGAATTGGTGGCCGCTATTGTGGTGTAATTGCGCTCTTTTGTGTATGTTTTATCTGTAAAGCTGATAAAAGCATTGATGTTTCAATTTAACAATCAATGTTTCAACCTACTGCTTGCGCTATTCAATAATTTTAGGGAATATTTAGTAAGAATAAAATAAGATGATGAATTACATATCACAATAATGACTAGCAACTCAGCAGATAATTATATATTATAAGGTTTTTATTTAATGCATCGTTATAAAAATATAACTACCTTACTTTCGTTTTAGTTTTTCCTATTATCGTACAGATTGGAATCTACACATTCTGTTAGCGTAGCGTTCAATAGAATAGACTACGAATGTATGAGATTGACGTAGGCTGTAGATAAACGTATCTAGGTTACGTCAATCTCATACATTCGTAGTCTATTCTATTGAACGCTACGCTAACAGAAAGCCACTTGACTAGGGGGGCTGATTTCTTTGTCACTTGAGTTGACAGGACAAAAACTCATATTCAATTTAGGTCCTTTTGTGAACATTTCAATCAGGATATAAATAAAAACAATTTCTATTTTATTAAACCCACGCACATCTCTAAAACAATATAAATTTAATATTTCACAAAGTTTTGGAAAATGTTTTGAAATATTTGAGAGCGCAAAGCGTATTTATTAAAAAGAATAAAGCAGTCACGCTCGCGCGGGCTTTCCTGTTCATGTAAATGTGTGCGCTTCCGAGCTGCTTCGGATTTCGCGTGAGATCACCGCGTGCGACAGGCATTCTCTACAAAAAATTGCACAACATGATAACAATGTTTTTGATTTTAATTCTATTATTAACAGACGGCCCGACAGTGAGCATTAACAAAAGCGTGTAAAAAAAGCAGTTACTTTGAATAGTAAATACATTTTAAACGACTTAATGTAGCTTTTTAGAGACAACAATACACAGTACACATAAGTAATGTAATGTGTAGCTAAGAAATAGTGTATTGGAAGACGATTCATCAGACGAAAAGATCAAAATAACATTCCCTATTTAAGATTAAAACACACCTAGTTACAAATCGTCTGTATTACCTTTAATATAGAACGAAGTCCATTAGTAGCATTGCGAATATTGCTCCTAACTCCATGTTTTATAGCTTAATATTACGATATGATATGGCCGATAGCTCAGGCGATGTATTAGTGCTATTGCGTGCGCGAGGGGCGCCCTCTTCCGCCCTATTGCGCGATACACAAATACCAAACCCTCATATTACTCCCATTATAATATTGCCCATAGACTGCTTTCAACATATTATCAGCGTACATTAGATATTACACTGGAATCAAGTCAATCATACAATAAGCGTGTTATGAATGATACCTATTAAATTTTACATAAAAACTTTTCTTCACTCGACACATCATCATCTATGTATATTATCATTAATCTTTACCTAAGTCTTTACTTATATCGTATATCGCAAAGATGACATTTGTTATTTACTATTTATTTCAAAAACTCCTCGACCAATTTTGAAATTTATTTCTTTGACCATAAGAAATTAAGCTTCAACGAGGAATATAATATAGCCCGTGCGAAGCCACAGCAAGCGGCTAGTCAGATATTTTAAATTTAAATTTCATTTAATGTCTTAGATAAAAAAATAATCTGATATACACATTTGAATTGTAAACTTGCAATATCAAATGAAAGGATTATAAAAGTTACATGAAAAGCATATTATATAAAAGTTTGAATGCACTCAATGGAACTTCACGCGATGTAATTTATCAGTTATAAAGTTTTTAACTAAAACTACTTTAAGTTTAAATGCTTTATTGATGTTTCATAATTTACGGTTCATTTAAAAAGCAAAGATAAAAGCTGTGATTTTTTTTTATTAGTTCATAAAATGTGGAATTGTGATCAGAATTAGCGTGCATTGAGGATAAACAGTAAATACCTGTTAAACACGTGGTACATTTATTTCGACTCTATGACGCAAATTTTTCAAACTAATACTAAAGTTTTCAATTATTTTACCTACAAGATATCCTTTATCGAATTAAAGTTTTTTTTACAATGCACCAAACCTACAAAAACCTTTTAATTTGAGTCTATAAACATTGTATCCTACAACCGGAACTGTAAATTGTTTTAAATTTCATTAATAAAGTTACGAAACAAATTTCGACAGTTTTACAAAAAGTTATCAACATTTTAGTTTACCGAAATATTTTAAAACTTTCCCGTTGCGCGTTCCCAAACCTTAAATGAAATAAGCCAACCGTATATAAAGTGTATTTTGCGTAAAACAGCGCGGTTCCACAAAAATAGTTTAGAAGGTCCGTAAATATGTTTCATATTTCATCAAGACGTCTATGAGGATTTATCAATGTTTCAAATGGTATGTTTGCGTAACGAATGCCTGTGAAAGTGAGCTACATTCAGTCGGACAAACCGGGGCAATAAAAGTGTATGATGTGCGGCACGGCACGCCGCCATTAGCGGCCGAGCGGCTGCCGAAAGGTTGCTAAGAACTGGATATACAACTGATATATCATTAAACGCAGACTTATTTGTCCGAATTTGTCTTAAACGTCGAAATATGATACCTAAGGACTAAAGGATGGAGCAATGCAGAATTATAACTTACTAATACTAATCTATGACGTAGTGTTATTACTACGTCGTTTTGGTTTTTTTTATTTGTATTTATAATAAAATAAATGCATTAATTTAAGAGGCTTAACAGAGTGGCCTTTGTTAAGGTTTAGCATTAGAAAGAGCGAGGTGAAAGCTTCTTAAATAATCCCATTACAAGAAATAGTTGTTGGAGTTTCTGTTGCTCGGAATTATCTCCACATTATCGTTATTTTTATTCAATTCCAATTAAAGCGTAATTTCCACGATTCTACGCAGAAAATTATCTAACAATACAATGTAAACGTAATGATGTAGTCTGGTTCATTATGCTCTACGTATGAATGACTTTTTTTATTTACGAAATTTACTAACGAAAACTACCGTCATACATATTATTTTGTGCTGCCTCGCAGTTTGCGGCGGCGGGGGAGGTGCGGAGAGAGGGGTGCGGGGCGCGGGGAGAGGGGAGAGAGGGTTGATATACAGCGCATTTAATATTGCGCAACGAGGCGGAAGGCGCCAGGATTTAGTGCCTGGAGGCTGGCCAGTAACCGGCAAAAAATTGAATACACGGCACGTCATCGCCGAAATGACTGCACAGCTTTCACAGCCCGCCTAAAGGAATAGTGAGGTGAGGTGATACCGGGCTGTAGAGGTTAAGGAGGCAATTGAATGCACATATTTTATTTGTACCATTGTTATAGATAACAGGTCCCTTGCCACAGCACAAGTAGCACTTAAATAATAGATTACGATTTATATCATAATATTATATAGGTACATTGGATTATATACATTTATTCGAATAAATCTGCACATAATTATTTATTTCAATAAATAGCCTTTGTATGAAAGTGATTCTTAACAAACTAAAGCTTAAAAGAAACGATACAGCGGCTAATATCAATTAGTAAAGGCTACAAAAGCGCCACCGCGCGGCGAGCGGCTATTTGAATAACATCGCGTTAACTACATATTTGGGTCCAGTGGAGCGCGGAGATGACAAACAAATGGTAACCGCTAGAGAACTCGATGATACGCGTTTTTTATATTTAATCCTATATAGTTTTATGTGGGGTACATTAACTATTTAGTTTGCGAGTGCGACTGCTGTGATGGACAGGCATCTTAAACATTGAACTTTGTTATTTTTTTTAAACTCATGGTATTTTTACAACCGCGTTCTAAGTAATGTAAATATAGTCTATACTATAAAATGCATTGTTTGAATAAATGTTATGAATAATTAATGTTCGTAAACATTTTTCATAGTAGATAATAAATCGCCTGCAAAGTGAGGAAAAACAAAAAAGTTATGATACTGATTTTTCTAATGTTCTCAATAAAAATGTATGAACTCTAGACTAGATCAAGTAAAACTTGCTGAAGCAAAAGTAAAATTATTCAATTTAAGTAAGTATTTGCGTTTGTTATGTATGAAGTGTGTACGGAAACAAAAGTTTCTATAAACTTCTCGATCGAACATTGTCTTTCCGAAGTAGTCTTCAGGTAGAGTTTGCTCTATTATTACAGGGAACTATAGATAACATTTTATTTTAATTACCATACAAAAATAATTATGCCCCACGATACAGATAAAAACTAAAATTGATTGCGCTATTATTAAGTAACATTTGGAGGTCTTGTTACCTTCACGTATCAAAGGCCGTGCGTAAAGCATTGTCATGATTGCACTTTCCTCCCCGCTTACTTTGAACAATTTGCATAATTTCATTCAGTTTCGTTATAACGCGAACAAATCGCGAGGCGAAGCGTGCACCTGACAGCCACACGGACGCGCACACGGAGAGGGTCCGACCCTAATTATTTAACTTTCCTCGCCCACGTCAGATCCTTATAAATATTCTACGATACCAAATATTTAACCAGACCGTAATCATTTAAGATTCTTACTATACGAATAAAATATTTCTCATTATTCAGAAAGAACTAAAAAGTGTAAAATAAGTTTATTCTAACTGGAGAAATAATTTCCTTCTTTCTTTCCTCGATAAAATTTGTTCTTTGTTAAACTCTTTGCATATTTATTTTATACGAAATTATTAAGTTTATACACTTCAAACTATTTATAACAATATCAAGGTTTTTTTTATTCGATTCAATTTATTTGGTACTAATTGTGTACTCACATGAAAATTTTATTTTATCTATCTAATGATTTGTTAATTTAGAAAATTATAAATCTAAAGTTGTATGTATTATAAAAATCACATCTTTTTAGATCTTTATACGGATTTACAAAGAGGTAGAAAGCAATTATTTTGTAGAAAACATTGAACAACATTTTGTTGTTAAGAGTAAGAAAAGTGTCAAACATAAACCTTAACATTCTCTCTGAATAATTTGTATAACGTAATCTACAAGTGTAGTTCCGTGGGTAATTACAGAACATTTGGGCAGCAAGTTCGTTCGGCGGCAGAAACAGAAACACATCACCTGAAGAGCCATAAACCTCGTCGGAGACAGGACTCGGGACGAAGTTGCCTCGTTTCGTTCTACAACTAAATATACTTTCATTTTATTTCTGCGTCTGTTGAAACTGCCATCGGAAACGGAAGCACCTTCCTTGTTTATGTAGGTTAAACAAACTTAGATACACCAACAATTACGGTCTTGTGTGCGGTGTCGCAAGAGCCAATGTGTTTGTATGTGATAATAATTATTTTTAGTTCTTCTAGTCAACCTATATTTTATAGTGTATTGATTCCAAAACGATAACAAAAATCTTTTATTTACAATAAATCACACCATAATAATATCATGATACCAATTTTAGTTAGATATTCTGCGCAGGTGTCGGGGAGTCATTAAGAAATTAAAATTTAATGTCAAAGCGACAATTAACTTAATTACAAATATCGCTGAAAGCGTCGACGGCTCTCGACAAAGTGCTAAAATCGAATAGACATTGCTATCGTAGTAATGCTATCACACGATAAATTATTTTTTTATATTTGCTGTTTTAATTGAATGTTCGTACTAAAGAGTAATATTCTATTAAAAATACACAACTCCAACAATGAGATAGGTCACTAGGTGTGTGATACGTGATTTACTTTGAATTAAATCGTCAGCCCACGTGATACAATTCTCACGAGTCTTAACTTTTTATACAGCAGGCTTTGAATAAAAGCATCAGAAGTGACAATTGATTTATTTATGCTATGACAATAATCCTTTGTGCGACTGATTTGAATTAGTTGCGTATGTCCTGCAAACTATGTAGAATATAAGGTATGCTAGCGTAATCAGTGATACTTAGATTGATGATAAATTGAACATAGAAATAGAGAACTAAATGAGTTTTGTATTTTCCCCCATTCGATTCCCAACCTCTCAAACCAATCGGATTCGTGGACAACAAATACGCTATTTGTCGTGAAAGGTTAAAAGTGGCAAGTCCTTGAAACATGACATTAACTTACGTTCGCTTTCCTGTGACATAAAAAAGCTCTTCGAAATACAGATAAGGAAGTCAGTTAATCCCGCGGTTTACGTAAACAAGAGAATGGTTTGTTTTCGTGCGATGTATTTCGACTTAACCCGGTTTCCTTAGAAGATGACAATTGGCGGTCATTGAGCGCGCCATCATGTCCGCTCCCCGCTCGCTTCGCTCGCTCGGCGCTCGCCGCTCGAACCGTCATCCATTACCGCTGACGTCAGCATTTCCCCATACTCGTATTGTTATTACATTCACTACACGGAAACAATATTCACATACATTTCAAACCATTATTGCCGCTGTGATGTTTTTAAATGCGAAGACGGAATTTATTTGTTGATGAACGAGATTTTTATGAAAGTGGGCGACCTTTTTATGGAGTCGCAATAATCGCGTTTTATTTTATGCTTTTAATATAACGAGCTTTTGTTTTGTTTTACTTACGTGTTGTTGCCGCGCTATGCACACGCGTTTAACAGAAATATTAATACATTTGTTATCTTCAAAGCATTACTATACTGTCATTTCAATTCGTATCCGCCACATCCAACAAGATCATAAATTATATTTCTAATATTATTATCAGGGTTGGCAACGCTACTGCAACAAAAAATTGCTGATTCTCTTTTACTGTCACCTATTGTGGAATAACGTTATTACAATGTAGGTAAATTACAATGGCATATTTAAACGAACTCCTGGCTAAACATTACGCAATCACAGTACGATGTTTTAACTTTATTTAAATTCCAGTTGAGTTAACTATTGAGGATTTAAGATCTATAATTGTGAGCATTAAATATATATTAACTTGTACACAGTCCCACATTACGCTCTAAATAGCAAAGTTACGAGAACAAGTGAAGTAAGCACTAAAACTTGTACGTTCGGAGTCACAGGTAAAGTTTCAGGCACGCCCTCGCAAGCTCCTTTGCCGATCTGTAGCTACGTAATTTAAGGCTATTGTCTTAAAGGTCAAGTATCTCAATTAAAGTATAATTCAAGTTTAATTTGTATTACGTGTTAGTATTACGTACCGGATCAACAAAAAAATACTCGAAAAGCAAGGTATTACTCTCCCTTTACATCTCGTTCTCGTAATTTAATAAAATTCAATCGGCCGTCGACACGCTTATGAATAGTCACCCCGAGTTCGTGTCGCGAATAAATAAAAATATCGCTAGCAATTTCCTTATCCGACAATAATACAATACCCCTCGAAATTAAATAGTGGGTACGGGGCTCGCTCGGCAATTTTATCATTTTGATTGCAACAAGGCGTTAGATTAAATTATAAAAAGGTCGGCGAAATGAATCCCCGCCGGTGCGTGATGCGAATTGTTGAAAATTCTCCAAATGAAATGTTCGGCGACAGAGGCTGGCAGTCCCGGCGCAGTGCCAGGCGCGCAGTACCCGCCCGAGGTACCAGGCCCGCAGTACATCGCAGGAGGATATTCGTATCTGCTTTTAGACGAATGTTAGTTCTAATTCAACAAAGGAAAAGTTTTAGGTGTGCGTGGGTCGAGAGAGATAACTTTGAAAGTGAAAAAACGGGAAGTTTTTGAAATGTTCTGATGTTTATTTTAAAGCACAAGTTATTAAAATAGACTTTTACTTTTTTTCTTCTGTAAGTTAATCACTTGCTATAAAAAATTAAAAAGTCAGTGTAATAATCATTACGGTGACTTATATACGTAAATAACACTGTATTTCAGTTCTATATATTACTAGCGGTCCGCCCCGGCTTCGCCCGTGGTACATATTTACGTTTTCTCTACATAAAAACCATCCTCGTACTTCAAGGAATATAATAAAAAAAGAATTATCGAAATCGGTTCAGCCGTTCTCGAGTTATGCGCTTACCAACACATTTTGCGATTCATTTTTATATATAAGACTAGCGGTCCGCCCCGGCTTCGCCCGTGGTACATGTTTACGTTTTCTCTACATAAAAACCATCCTCGTACTTCAAGGAATATAATAAAAAAAGAAATATCGAAATCGGTTCAGCCGTTCTCGAGTTATGCGCTTACCAACACATTTTGCGATTCATTTTTATATATAAGATTATCATGATAATATAAAATATTCCTTACAAAACATAAAGGTACGATTTCGATTGAAAATTACAAAAATCTAAAGCTAAAGTAATTAAAAGGACCATCTAAAGAAGACATAAAGTGTAATAGAGCCTTTGGTTTGAAGTAATTCAACATTGTGTGAGGTCGTGGGTTGACAAATGTGCCGGCGCCATATTTCTTACTTAGGCCTTGATGTATCACTCCCTGGTGCGCTAGTGCTCTTTGAAACGAATATTCAAGTCATTAATAGCTTTAATCTCTACAATTATTGTGACTGAACAATTAATCATATTTTTTAACTGATTTAGGTGGATTTATTAATGTTGCTTCTGTAGATAAAAGTAAAATAATGCAAATAGTAATATCGTTTTTAAGTCAAGAGCATAATAATATCCTTAAGATAATATCTGAAGTATTTATTTGATAACGATGACGGATTTTTCTCTAGCTTGTACGGTAGAATGTCTAAATATAAAAATTCATGAAAAATTATGATAAAAATTCATAAGACGGGACGAAGTTTGCCAGGTCAGACTGTTTTAATTAAATAATTTATTTTTCCGTGTTGGAATTGTAATTAATTCGTAAATGATAATTATATTCTGTTACTTAATTTTCAAGACTTTAATTGACCACATTTTCTGAAATATGCGTCTAAGCACAGTTCGCAATGCGTCACTGAACGTAAATTATTGGTTTGTACCGCCAATTGGATGTAAACAATGATTTGTAATTTCTCGCGAGGATGTTATAGAATTTGGTTTGAAATCAGTATTGCGATCGCTTTGATGTCGCTCCGTCGCCCGTGTGTGCGCGCCCTAACGAGGCACATCAGGGATGCCTTAGCTCGATGTTTATAGGATTTAGGCATAGAAATCTAAATAACAAGACACTAGAAGTCGTAAGCGTGCGTGACCTTGTCGCCACTCAGGTGTTTTGCACATCACCAGTGCATTCGTCACTATTCAGTTGCTCTGGAGACGTATGAGTGTATACATGGTGTGTTTCAGCAATTCCCATTGCGGAAATTCTTCCACAAGTTGTAATTATACTTACAAAGGAATAATATTTCATCGGAAAATATTTTTTTTTAGAAATAATGCCGTTTTTCCTTAAAATTATAGAATATTTACAAGTATTACGAGTGTAACCATAGTAATCGAAATAACAATGAATGACACAGTCGACCATTTTTATTATCACGTTTGTTCGTATTGGAGCAAAAAGTCTCATATACTTAGGGATGTTATTCTAAAATAAACCGTAAATTCGTGCGTTAGGATACATATTCAAAAGCTTAATTTAATAGTTAAGTTAGTTTTCACTCAAATCAAGCTGTCCAATAAAAGGCATAGTTTACTTGTGTGTACTGTTTAGCTTTCGGTTTGAATGTGTTGATTTTGGCGACAGCGGTTTTCATACGAATTATGACATTATAGCACTTCTATGTGTCTTGTTATTTAGATTTCTATGGATTTAGGCCATCTTGATGTTTAATAGCTTTATGTTTACGTGAATTTGACTGAACGCGAGTATGGCATAATTAAAAAAAACGTTAGAACATGCTAGTGTTCCTCGAAATGTTGGGTAGATAAAAATAATATAGAAGATTTTTTTTTATCAGAGAGTTATAAAACCGATAACTTAAAATTATTATATTTTCTACCCAAATGAACTTCTGAGAAAAAAATGCTAATGTCGTCGAGTTTCAATAACAGTGTTTTTATTATAATATCTCTGAGGCCGTATCTCAAGAGAGCGCACACTTTGAGGTGGCAGCCCTAGAATGATCAAAGATATCGCTTGTAAAGAAAGCAATTTGGCGCGCGATCGAGTCGTAAACCAAAATTATATAACACATCAATTTTCTTTATACCTCCATTAGAGCCGTTGTTTAATGTTTATTATGGTTCCGTAAAAAAACTTCGGCCGAACTCGCTCCGTTAAAGTGAGTAAGTGCTGTAATGAGAGCATTTATCAGCTCTGCCCTCTCTGCCGGAGTGCACGTGATACTGCGGCTTTCTGAGCCGCACACTATTTTTAACACATTTCGTCTTGATACCCGCGATTTACTTAACTCCTGAATTGTATTAAGTCGTGGAGTGGTCGAACTTAATGTTCCTTTCTTGATTACTTATCATTCTGATATTTACGATGTTCTGTAACGTAACAAAAATTCAATCTTATGCCACTACTTTTTAAAGAGAAACAAAACAATTAACTTGGATATCTTCATTCTTATTTTCTCTTACCTGATTGCAAACTATAAATAATATGAAACAACACTTTTATCTGTAAATGCAGTAGTCAATTTACGTATTTTATTATTTTTAGTGTCTCTTAATACTCAGCGAGTCATTTCGAACGCAGCACTTAACTAAATATTATAACCTGATGATGTTATTACGCTAATCGAACAGCAATAATATATTGACGAAACTCCGCTAGCCCCAAACTGACAGTGAAGCGGAGTCGATCGGAATTGTCACCACATTAGCCATTCAATTTATACGTGGCTGTAAAATTGAACGGAATAAAATAGTAAAACAGGTTACCGAGCGGCGGTGCGATAATGGCACATTATGGGCGTATGTGTGTTCATTGTACAGGTATGGTGGAATGTTGTTGCTGTTTAACTTATTCGTGAATTTATCCAGTAATAGTATATGGAAAAAAAAACATAAAGGGGGTGTAAATGGGAGACACTTTACCATTCTACGATCTGCATTGGTATATACTTAAGTACTAGAAAAACTTAAGGTAGAATCTATGACATCGCTTAGGTAAGTGAATTACTTTTGAACAAATGCAGATGAAAGCGACCTCTTAAATCACATGAAAATACTAACATGACTTTTATATACATACAAGCATCGATAGAATTGTAAAATATTTGTTTATTTCAATTAGAAACAATCCAACTTTTATTCCAAAATTTATTTCCAAACCATCAATCTATTTTTAGCCAACAACAAATCATAACTGTCAATGTCAATTCTGCTTTCTCTTCTAAAATTCGCCTTTTTCGGAATAACGATGAAACAGCAAACAAAAGAAAAAATTTAAATGTTTGAATTCGTTAAATACTTGAATGCAATTACGCCGACCAATTCTGAAACTTAAACTGAAACACTTGAACACAATATTTTGTGAAACCCGCAGGAACCAGGAACACAGCAGTAGTGCGCAGTTTGTCCGCGTAATCACTAGCTATCCTCTCACGTTGGGAACATAAGACGTTTAAACTGCAATTGTAGAGCGGAGAGATAAGAGCGGCCTTAGCCGGCGATGTTACGGTTATAGCGGCTATACGGCCTCTTACACGCCGCTGCGGCCCTGGTACTCGCGATAACAACCATTACACCTATTATTGTTTAATAAATGATTATTATGTATATAGATAGAGCTCTATTGGATTCTGAAGTGTTTTTATTTTATACGAGCATGAGTACCTATGTCGTGTTTACAGGAAATGAATTCACGTAGAAAATTGATGTAAGGAGCTTTTCCACACCGATATGATTCTATCCATATTTCAATAGCCAGATTAAGAGAGAAACACATGAGCAACTAATATATTGGGCCGCGAATATTCACTAGATATTGTAGAATGCGACAAGCATGAACATATTTAAATATATCGTTGCTACATTTGGAGACTCTTGAATGGCTTATTTTTAGTTAATGATGTAGCAACTACACTCGATCGCTATTAAATAGTTGAAGAATTGCTACCAACAAAATAAAAATGGAATTAGCTTTAATTGCCGACATTCTGACACTCCCACATAATGAAAACGGAACTCGATAACTGAATCGCCTCGATCCCTCAAAACACGGCACTCGCTCCTCGCCAACGGCCATTTGTTACCGACTTCGGAAAAGAAAAACAGAATAATTACACACATTACCACAACAATAAAACAGCAAATTACATATGAATAAACACACACTCGTCGACGAATGGAATGATGTAATTATACAAATTAACATAATGTTGTGAGTGCTGAGCGGACTGATTCATATTTTTACTACAAATAAACCGTTTAATCTTTTTGGAATGTCAAACAGTGGATTAAATTTCCATATGCGTAGGTCGAGTACAAAGTACTTAGTGACCAAGCTAAAGCTTTCACTCATTTGTTTATTTGGAGTTTAAATTTACCATCCGATCATCGTCCGTAATAATTTTCAAATATAAATAACATATAAGTTATGTAAAATGAATGAGACAATGTTAGTATAGTTTTCATTAAAATGCTTTGTCTTTTATAATAAGTCCCGAAATGAAAATAGGTCTACCGCGCTCTTGCGGTCGCTTCGTGAATATTTGTGTCTAGAACGCGTGTCATCCAGAAAGGTAGCTTTATCAAAACATATTTTGAATGGAATTTAATAAATTTTTGAGTGTTTCTCAACACGGTAAAAATACAGTACCAACTTCGATTTTGTAAGCTACATCTTCTTTATTTTACGAAGCGATAGAAAATCATAATATAAAACACTCGATACCATGTAGTTAAAATCTAGCCAAACCACGCAACGGTATAAGGTTTTCATATTCGTATAGTGAGCTGTAGTGCACTATATCAGAAAGCATGTGCACGCCGGCTAATAAACCGCATTAAGCCCGACTTTCCACGCACGTCTGCTGGGAGCTAGCGCTGTGAGCACAAAGGGCATTTTTAAAGTTTTTCTACAAACGTACGTGGAAATTTTGTTTAGAGTTTTACAAGCAATACAAGCGACTCGGTGGAGTGCCGCTTTTTATTTCGCTCGCTCTATATTCGTCCTCTGACCTCGTCATGAACGTAAAAGGCAACATCCTTGTAATTCAAGAGCTCCTTCCGAGGCGCGCTCCGCCCGTACGTCGCGGCGCCACTCGCCGCTCCTTCCGATCGGAACTGTATTTCCAAATGACGTTGACGTGACTTTTTGGACATCAATAGCGCCCGCCTTTGCAATTGAAAATAACACGTCAACGAGCGTGATTTATTTTGTGAAGCGAAACTATCTCATGCATAATGCATGTTTTGTGAAGAACTGTAGAACGGGAGCACTCGATTTAATAGAAACATAGTATAACGTGACAGGCGTCTCTTGAATTTTAATGTTTCTGATACGAACGTCTTCGTTTTTTAAAAAACTTTTGTTTGTCGCTATCTCAATTCTCTTAAGTGGCGAGCGAACTAGCAACGAAGAAATTACTGAAAATTATGAATTTTCTTCGCTCGCATCGGAATTGCTGAGGTTCAGACTTTTAAGATAATTGAAAAAATCTAGTATTTATGAAAATATTTTGACAATGAAAGAGTTTGCTTTATAATGAAAATATTTCGAACGAAAAGTTGTTGTAGCAAGTAACATGTATTTTCATATAGACTACGCGTGGAGCAATGATCATTAAGAATGGCATCATTTCTCAAGGAAAGCAGGATGTTGGTGGTGTTTGCTTGAGCCCCGCGTGTAAGCTAGTGAGCAAACACG
Source organism: Colias philodice (assembly GCF_061535455.1). Taxonomy (NCBI): domain Eukaryota; kingdom Metazoa; phylum Arthropoda; class Insecta; order Lepidoptera; family Pieridae; genus Colias; species Colias philodice. The sequence goes on from NC_143104.1 coordinate 144,780, forward strand.
CCATAATTGCAGCGTCGCTGAGCAAACTCTCTGTGAGCTTATAAAGCTCTACTGTTTTCTTTTGCTCATTTAGAGTATTTAACGAAGAGTTTAGGTCGGGCTGCAGTTCATCTTCCGCTTTAAATCTAAGATGAATTTAATTGTGCGGCTGTTGCAACTTTGGCTTTTTAGCTGACATTTTATTTTACTTGTTTTAATTCATCGGATAAAGAATTAGTAATTCTTTTGTTTTCGTTTTGTTCACTGATTTAAAAAATGAACGACCTGAATAATTTATAAATCGTTTTTTATTTTACAACCTTGTAATAGCTTTAAATAAACATGTTTTTGCAAATATTAAAACACAGTTGAATAAGTGAAGCACAATCGTTTGCGCGTTTCGGTGAAAATAAATTTAATAATAGTGAACAATGGACATGATTTATTAATGATAAATGGCATATAAAATTGGATTGAATATGCGTGTATTTCAATTACATGTAATAATATATTAAATAACTAACTGTGCCCGCGGGCTTACCAGAATTCTGGGGAAATTTAACAAGCCCTTGTAAAAAGTTACGTAAATAATATAATGTTGTGTTGTTCTAACATTTTATGTGGTTGTTTGTTTCTATTGTTCAATTATACCTCATTATTTATGAGAAAACCGTTCGTCGATTATAAAGAATTGTTTATGTTGCATGAACGGAGAAAATAAGTTAATGTTGTAATGAAAATATCTTCTTCAAAAAAAAGTGTGTGCGTGTAACCTTTACGCGCGATTGAAGTAAAACTTCTTTGGCGTTGACGACATATATCACTGAAATGATTAAAAAAATGTTGTGTGGTTTTATGAAACCACGGTAAAAGTGAAACTGTTCGAACGGTTCCGAACACTGCTTTGTGTAGCGCATGTCGCGTGTCGGTCGGCTGCCGAGTAGGTATACCTACTCGGCAGCCGCGATACACGCGACATGCGCTACACAGACCAAAAAGTTTGAGACGATGTAATAAAAGTTTCACTTTAATATTAACTTAAATAAATAAATATTATATTATAATTTAATTATATTTATTATTCATGTGCTTTACAAAGATTATTTAAATGTTTTTAAATGTTATATTAATATTATTCATTCGAAACAGGTAATTGAATGTCATAATAATTTCTTACGTACGAAATTATAGGTTTGTGGTAACTATAATGTGAAACATAAATTTTACTCTCTAAATTTGCTACTTTTCTTGAAAATACAGCATCTATCGTTGTACCGAAACGCGTTGTTGAATGAAGTCGAGAAGTATTCATAGATAAATCAAATTTTTCTTCTAAAAAATCAATTAACGGCTGAGATTCCTGAGAGCGAAAATTAACATTAAAATCTCCAGTTAGAATCATCGGTAATTCATGATAATTACTATTTAAAAGTCGAGAACCTTCAATTGTGAAGTGAAGTAATTGCTGATGAATAAATTTTATGATATTTGTCAGGCTAGTATTTGTAGAAATATAAATAACAACGATAATCACAGGTTGGTCATTCGTATTAACACATCGAACCAAGGCGATGTCACCAATTTGTGAAACCTCATCGGAAATTTGTGATAATATCGTTTGTGAAATATTTTGAATTGGTGTTACATTGTTCAGTGTATCTGTAGATGAATGATATACAGCTACTCCACCAGCAGTTGAGTTGGGTTGTTTGTATTGGGTAACGCAATAAAAATTTTCAATAAGAATTTGTTCGTCATTTTTCATCCAAGTTTCGGAAAATAACAGCAATGTGGACCTTTTTAATACTTTATCATTCAGATCAGAAACATGAGCACGTAAACTTTGGCAGTTGAAGGAAAATAGTGTAATGTTACTCTCATTTACAAGGTTATATAATTCTTCCTGTTGTGTTATTAGGCGAGAATTTGAAAGTCTTTCAAATTCACACTGTAAATCAACTATTCCCCCTGGACGCTTTCTTCCATGATAAAATTTGTTGTCATCGGTGTTTGAGACAATGAACAATCCATTTATATCAGTTACTCGTGATAATGCTACATATAACAGCTGCTGACTGTGACTTTTATTGTATTCATAAACGATTTGATCAAAAGTACCACCTTGAGACGTATATGTATTGTAAGCGCACAAGCAGATACTAATGGAAAGTGATTTCTCTTTGCAAATATTGTCTTATTTCTATTCATTGGTACAGATGACGATCTTCATAAAATTGGGACTGCTGTTCTACTAATGTTTAGAGTTTGAATATGATGGGCAGCTTTTTTCCTAATTTTTCCTAATTTTCTCTCCTATCTTACCAGGAAACTCAAGCCATAAGCGTATGATGTTATCACTGTCATCACGTTCAATATACACTAACTTTCCAACACAACCGTTGGCTAAGCCATCAGATACATCAATATTGGTTGTAATAATGTAAAATTTGTTAAGAACTAATATGATTTCATAAGGCGATCCTCCTGTATCAATAACTGACATTTTATGAAATTGTTGGCGTACATATGCTTCTTGTTCAACTGAATGACAACCTATATACATATCTGTTGCTATGGATACTACTTTGTCTTCAGCAATATTAATAGATTGATTATAATCCGCAACATGTTTATTTTTATTTTTAATTAACTTATTTTAAAAGTAATAAATAAACAAGTATATTTAGAGATTTTCAAAAAATGTTTTTAAAACTGTTGAATTTTTCATTCACTTTGATATTCACAATTGATCCGTTTGAAAATTTGAAAATAAATAATCCTAATTGATTATGATATTTGCCACTAGCTGGCGTATAAGTCAAGAAGCGTGTAGTATATGACATATACTTACAACCAATCAGAATTATTATTTTTAAATGGCGGAAACTACACAGCGTTACTTCCGTCAGAAAAAAAATCTGAGTTACTCCCTAGTCGCGCCTAAAGAAGTTTTACTTCAAAAATAAAAGGTATATCTATCGTTTATAATATATTACTAAGCTATTATCTGGGCACAAAAAATTCACACATCACAAACTCATCAAATTACGAACCGCGTAAAACATAAAAGTCTATCTCCACTCAGAGCGAAGTGTCTAACACTCTATCGCTTTGATACTCACTTTCTCTCAATACAATAATCGCAGATCCTTTAATATTCGTTCTTTGTATTGATGACAATTACTGAGTTATTGGCTGTGTGAGTACGAGCTGAGGACGGGCACTCGGCAGTCGGCACTCTCTGGGAGTGGCAGCGAACACGGCTTAATGCTTACGTTTGCAACTACTTGTATTGGAACGTGTTATTGCGTATTTAATGTTATTTTTTTTCACATAATTATTTTATCATATTACTTTGGAATTGGGATTTTGTATTAATTTATGAAATACTGAAGTGTCCGTATGATGTATTTCACATTTGTTTTAATGGTCTATTTTATTTACAGACAAGTAGGTGATCTTATTTATTTAATTAAAGTTATACGTCAAACCATATTTAAGACACTTTTTGTTTTGGTAAGTAAGTACCTATGTACGGATCTAAACTAATTTACGAGAGCGACTCGATATTAAACGCCTTCTCGTACTAATACTATGAAACCAACCAAGTGTTAATTGAATGTGACCATTTGAGTACAAAATGGATTCAAACCGTTATAAGAAGGATAATCCAAACAACATTGCAACATTTAAAGATTAGGTACTTTTGAAGTGATACTTCTTTAGGCGCGTTGAGAGTAAAATTTCAAGGTTGTGACGATTTCGATATCTTTGAATCTTGCCAAATAAGTTTCACTTCTGACACGTGTGTTCATCACACAAGCATTTTTTTAATTATAGGTATGTTTAATTATCATCACATAAAACATTATGGGCAAAACAGGTAGTGAAAAGAGAAGTATATCAGTACTAGTATAATATAATGTGATATAATATAGAGCGTACATCGATGTTCGCGGGTCGCGGGCGGGCGCGGTGGGCGGGGCGGGTGTCCGCCGCGCATTGCTTTGATTTTCCGCCTGACCTGCTCTTGCCCTGATATTTATTTACAGTGACCGCATTGAACCGCAATAATTTAACTATTTTGTAAAAAGTTCAGCCCGTATTATTTTATACTTTGGTATATAAATAATTCAGTTCGGTTTCATGTGCGGAAGGATTAATGCATTCACGTTATCAGTTGCTTTTTGTTTGATTTAACGGTAAATAGTTCGAATGAAACCAACCACCCATAATATGGCATGTTATTTTTCGATGAATCGAAACAAATTCTATCAAATCGTAATACACGAAAAACTTTCATTTCGGGTCTACAATTTGATGATGCATTGTTGGTTTACAAGGGCATAATATTAATTACTATTAATTGTATGATAAAATAAAATAAAAATAAAATGAATTGCAGATATAGTAAAAAAAAATTCTAACTTGTGCTCTGAAAATGGCCATTGAATCAAGAATTTGTGTAAAGGTTAATCTTGATTATAATAATTTATAAACTTAAGTGTTGTAACACAAAATTTCATCGAAATATATATCATCACAAAATAAAGGCACACAAAGTGTAAAGTCTAACATGTTTTGACAATTTCAGCGAGACAGATAGTTTATTAGCAGTATAGTGTAACAATTGAAATCATAATATCACCAAATAAAACGAACAAGAATTAAATTCCTATCACCTATTCACTCACAAGCAACTACATAAATTATAAAACAACAAAACAAATGCTTTAACAGTTTAATAAAGTTACAAGTATGTTGTACTCGCACGGAATGAGCTGCATTTTGTATCAACGTTGTGCATTATTAGAATAATGGCCGCCTTTGTCTGTGTGTCGATTGACCGCGCGCCCAGCGATGCGACATTCAACAATGTGATAATACATAATATAAGGAATTACGTTAGCTATTTGTAATTTATATTTTTTAATAAATGAATAATTAATAAAAAAAATGGTGCTTATTTATTAGAATTAAGTATATGAAAGTGTACGTAAATATTTCGCTATATATAACGCTACCTAGCGCTAAAAAAAATTACGTATTATATTGTATAACCATAACGTATCAGTTAATTGAACATTTAACGCGTAAAATTGATTGAATGGTTTTACGAGAACATTTTGAAACTAACAAAATTTAAATTTAATTAATAATCGCAACTTGAATTTTGTGGGTAAAACTAAAATGTGCGTATAGTTCAATTTGAATAATAAAGTTGAAATATGCGAGTGAATTATCAATAGTCCACTTAGATAGTCCAATTGGAATAAAAATACGGTATTTTATCATAGTATAACTTTCATGGCCAAAGAGATTATGCAATATACGCATTACGCAGGATTTAAACGATCAGCACTTTAAACGTTCAATAGAATAAATGTTCTGTAAAATCTAGTGTTCATTATATTGGTAAAGGATAACCGGTGGATACAATCAGCGTTTTATAGAATATTCATTTGTTGTAAATCCCCTGTCTGCCTCGAGAAGTATTCCTTCTCGGCAAGTAATTTCCCCGACTCGCCGCAGGCTCCGGTCGTTTGGTTACACTTCAGCTATTTTACACAGTTGTAGGGTATAAAATACCACAACAGTGTAATATATCCTGCGCTATTTTTATAATATGGAACTAGATTGCAATTGTTTTTTGTAATAAATTATAAACTTGAAAACTACTTTAAACAACAGCATGTGTTTGTTAATTTTAAATAATTTAACGGAATGAAAATTTACATGGCTACAATTTTATAAATTGAAGTGAAGAAATAAGTAATTGAACTTTAATAACTCAGGCCCCGGAATCACAGACACAATAGAAAATCTATTGTGTCGTGGACCGATCGGGCCGTTCGGGGCTCAATGGGTTAAAATTAAATAAATTGAGCTTTAGATATTTATGATACTAAAGAAGTTGAGGCAAATCGACAGACAGACAATAATTCGTGATGTGGAACCTTATAGTGAGTGAATAAAGTAAATGTCATGATTTATTGCGCGCTGAAGGGCGGCGGGGACAAGCGTTCACAAGCTGTATACTTCATAATATTTCGTTTTCTTCTTATAAACGTGGAATTTTCCTAAAATTCACCATTATTTTTCGCAAAAAAATCTTATAGTTCTATTAATAGGCATTTGAATCATGAAATAACTTTCATTTTCTTGAATAAAATTATCATTTACAATGGAGACGAAGCCAACCAATCCGAGTCGAACAAAACAATATAAATATCGTTTTATATTATATTTACGATGGTGTGATTAAAACTGGTATTTATGCTGTCTCGTCGAACGAGAAAATATATAAATCGTTCACCATAAACTCTGAAAGGTAATATTCAGCAAAATACATTGTATTTTATAATATTTGAGGCTCGCCTAAAACTTTATATGTAAACAATTTATACAGAGGGTTCACGTGTATTTTATGAATATATTTGCGAGCGAAGTTGGGAGTTGCCCTCGCAATGTCATCTCGGAGACTCACAGGCGACTGGCGTCTTATCGGCCATCGCGCGTGATCACTGACCAGCTGCAGCTGTCCTCCGCCAGTGGACACTCTTTCTAACATTGATTGAACGTCATTTTTAACATTGAAAACAATTTCATACAAATTTAAACTTTGTAGTTTTAAAAAGCTTACCGTATTTGTATTTTTATTATTCAGTAAGCGTAATTCGACTAAGTTTTAAGACAAACGACTAGACTTCGTTTAGAAGCGCTTTTGAATTGTGTCAAAATACAGAAAAATAATTTATTATCAAGTTAAAGTATGTAACGATAAAAAAATCGTGAGTATTAATACTAAATAGTCATAGGATACATGAACAACTCATGCTATCGTTTATCTTTGTGTTTCAATTTATCTTTGTTCTTTTGCTAAACTTTCAAATTGAAATAGGTACTGCAATGCAAAACTATGTAATATTATAAAACACTAGCGGTCTGCCCCGGCTTCGCCCGTGGTACATATTTCGCAATAAAAGGTAGCCTATGTTCTTTCTCAGGGTCTAAAGATTGTCTGTGCCAAATTTCATCAAAATCGGTCCAGTAGTTTATGCGTGAAAACCATACATACATACATAATTACAAACCTTTCGTCTTTATAATATTAGTATAGATTGCAAATCTAATATTTGTGATAGACGAGTCAAAGCGAGATTAGTTAAGAACAATAAATAACATAATGTTGTGCTCCATGACAAGGTTATATAGAAGTTGAAACGTTACAATTTAAATCTATACATATAATAAAATCGTAGGAAAGTCAAAACTGTACATTGAATATTTTTTTAAAAGAATACATAATCCATGATCTATAATCGATATAGAAGCCAAAAACATAGTTTTTAGAATTTTTGTCTGTTTGTCTGTTTGTCGGTTTGTCTGTTTGTCTGTTTGTCTGTATGTTTGTCCAGGCTAATCTCAGAAAGTACTGCACGGATTTACTTCAAATTTTGCATGAATATTACTAACAGGTCGGGTCAGGCTGTTATATACATATTATCATGCTATCACCTTCGGGGGATGAGCTGTGAACCTTTATTTTTCTTACGTATTCCGTGTACTACGACAGCGTACAATATAAAGACTCATGTTTAAATGTTGTTTTTGAGTAAGCCATGCTATTGTCTACCTTTACACTATAAAAACTACATCATTTAAGTAATTTTGGCAGAGAAACAGTATAATGAATCTTAGTAGTATAAAGACAAATTTAAAACAGCGCCATCTATGAGATTTCATTAAAATTAAATCAATTTACATAATATTAACGCTCCTTGGAAATTCATAATTTAAATATTATGAATTATGATGTTGGTGAGGTTGTTTTTTTTTAAAGTTAAATAAATAATTCATATCTTCCCAGAGTCCATTTAGGTGCGCTTATATTTCATGTGAATATACTAAATTTTTATAAGTGAGGGTAGATGTTTATTATTTGATGTCAAACAAGACACCATTACAGTTATATAGGTAATAGACGTAGTATTTGTATTCTCTTTGGGTAATAGTAGATAACAGTGATTGTGTTCATTCGTTACATTTTTAAAAATCTTCGGCTATTTTTTAATTTTCGCCTTCTTGCGTTCCCACAAAAAGTAAGTTGTAGCTTTTATATTTATTGTTTATTATAATTATATAGTTATACTCATGTTTTTAATTAGTTAAAGTTATGACAAAATAAGAAAATGATGAAATTTTATTTTTATGTATAACTTTTACAAGACTATATTATACGCCCAAAGAAGGTCACTTTAGTTCTTGATAAAACTTTATTTGTTAGTAGCTTTTTAATAAAATTAGGTACTTATCTTTTGATTTTTTTTTATTTACAGATTCAATGTTCATAAAAATTGACGATTTGCATGAGGATGTAGTGGAAATTAGTAACCTTGCGCGTGGTCAATCAATACATATAATAAAATTCTAGAAAAGTGATGTCTGTACAATAAAAATATGTAAAAAAAAATAGCAGGGGTTATTATTAAATCGATCCCAAACCCAAAACTGTAGTTATAAATTTTTTTGTCTGTTTGTCTGTATGTTTGTGCACGCTAATCTCAGAAACGGCTTATCCGATTTAGATGCGATTTTCATTAATATATTGTGGTAATCTTCATTTAACATTTAGTGTTTACTAGGTATCCGCCCGCGGCTTCGCCCGCGCAGTCAAAGAAAAACCCGCATAGTTCCCGTTCCCGTGGGATTTCCGGGATTTCATTTTCCCGGGATAAAAAGTAGCCTATGTCCTTTCTCGGTTATCAAAATATCTCCATACCAAATTTCATGAAAATTGGTTCAGTAGTTTAGGCGTGATTGAGTAACAGACAGACAGACAGACAGAGTTACTTTCGCATTTATAATATTAAGTATGGATTTCATGTTAATCGGTTCGTAAATAAAAAAGTTATTACCATTTAAGTATTCACGGCGAACATTTGCTAAGGCATTCTATTGTACACTATACAGTGTACGATAAAACGTAAGTTATCTGTTATACGCTACAGTTTTTCCTTATAAATGTCCAGGTGATCATATCGAAAGTCCCCAAGGGTGGGGGGGGTAAGCTGAGGTAGTAGGGGGGGAAGGGGTCAAATTAGAATTATGCTTACTTCTAGGTAAATTTTATACATAAAATGTCCTTTAAATTATGTCGTATTATATTTTTAACCCCCGACGCAAAAAGATGGGTGATAAGTGTTTGACCGCTATGTGTGTCTGTTTGTGCCACCGTAGCTCGCTAACAGGTAATACGAATTAGATGCGTGTTAGGCAGCATATTTTCCGACGCTGGTTCTTAGATAAAGTGTATCAAAATCGGTTCATCCATTTATTATACCTAGGTATATAGAGGTAAAAGTGGGAATGTGGGAAAAAATATTAGTTATATTTTTATCCAATTCGGTTTATCCATTTATTAGATTACAGCGGTAAAAGTGGGAATGAACAATAATCGAATGTGATCAAATAATATACTCAAGCGGCATATCAAAATATAAAAGAGCAACGTGTTTTATCGAAATCGGTTCATCCGTTTATTACATTTAGGGGTGACAGTTGTTAGATAAATAAACCAAATGGAGCATCAAACGACAGGATATGACGTGTACATAATACATATAGGTATAATTAGATAATATGGTTTACATCAAAATCGGTTCTGCCATTTACTAGGTGTGGAAAGAGAAGGGTTGAAAGTCTGTTAAAGAAGAGCGGGATATGGGAGCGGGAGGATAGCCACACCCTGGAAATTTTGAATTCTACTCAAAGCCACATAGGCCTGGCTCTTGGCAATTTTTTTTTCCTAAAGATACCACTTCTTTTGCCACTGTGATCCATTACAATTTGTGCACGGTTACGGCCCAACTTAAAAGATGTCAAGGAGCAACAAACTTATAGATATCAATATGATGTAGGAATGTAATGTAACCGCAATCGCCGGTACAGCCTGAAAATCAGCGCTGCTTTTGTGCAGCATTTTGCTGAGGCTGTCTCCGTTTGCCTAATTGTAAGATAAATTTTATAATGTGTTTGGCTGTGTTTTTTTTTGGCTAAAAAAAACACAGCCAAACACAATAATAGTAATAATTTCTTTTCTTTCTTTCTTTTTCTTTCTAATATGGAGGTAGAGGTCAAAAACTCACTTGAAAATATCACATGAAAATAAGAAACCAAAGTTAAAAATTTAAAAATTAAAAAGAAAAACCCAACGCAACGAAGGAAAAGGAATAAATAATAATTTTACAAACTTCCCGACGATCTTTAAAATTAAGTACCATTATAAAAAAATATAATTGTATATGATATTATGATAATGATGGTATGGCAGCCCCGATGACTTTGTTTTTTTAAAGTGAAACTTTTATTACATCGTCTCAAACTTTTTGGTCTGTGTAGCGCATGTCGCGTGACGGTCGGCTGCCGAGTAGGTATAAAGCAGTGTTCGGAACCGTACGATAATTATTATTGTACAAATACGATAATTTTGTGCCTAAGTTTCACTTTTACCGTGGTTTCATAAAACCACACAACATTTTTATTTTTATAAATATTTAAAATGGTATTTATTTTTAAAGATCTTCGGGAAGTTTGTAAAATTATTTATTCCTTTTTCTATGCACTTTTCTTCGTTGCGTTAGTTTTTTTTTTTAATTTAATTTTTATTGCACGGTCTAAACGGTTTAGTTACTACAGGCGTGAGACAGGAAAGATCTGAGCGCTGAGACAAACGTCAAAACGCAAAGGAATAGAATCCGCTATCGATACTAATTATTGTCATAAGCGTATGATGTTTTGCTAAGGATTTGTTCACCTTACCAACGACGACGACGACCACGAACAAAATTTTCATCCAGTCGTAATTTAACAAAATTGTGCTAAACACAATTAAAAATAAATTATTAAAATTTCCTGTCGTTCTGGTGATTGGAATTTTTATTTTTGAGATCAACGAATGAAAAAATAGATTTTTCGTAGAAACGGTGGCTCCTAGAAAACAATGTATTTGAAGTTTTTTATAGATCATTTTACCGTTTCTACGAAAAATCTATTTTTTCATTCATTGATCTCAAAAAAAAAATTCCAAGCACCAGAACGACAGGAAATTTTAATATTTTATTCTAATTGTGTTTTGCACAATTTTGTTAAATTGCGACTGGATGAAAATTTCGTCGTCGTCGTTGGTAGGGTGAACAAATCCTTAGCAAAACATCATACGCTTATGTCAATTAGTATCGATAGCGGATTCTATTCCTTTGCGTTTTGAAGTTTGTCTCGGCGCTCAGTTGCTGCATGATATATTGTCAAAAACATCCATACAAGGAAGGAAGAAAAATAAATTTGCTCCCTTCCCTCCTGGTGCCTAAAAATAATATGACATAATTTAAAATAAATTTTACGTAGAAAATTAACTAGGCATTTATTTTTTATTTTTTAGCTCAGTTTAGTAATAAATTTTACTAACAGTTCTTTTAATTATTTATGGTAGTACGTGTTTATTCAATAAAAGTTAAGTAGTCACCTACTATGCAGTCACTATTCCACGCGGACGAAGTCGCGGGCACAGCTAGTATTGGATACAATTATAAGTTTGAGCGTACAGGAGCCGTTAATTTGCGAATGTCGAGCGTCTGCGAGCACTTTCCAACACATTTGTAAATTAATTTTCAACATTTTAGCTCAATTTTTAAACTTTATATTTTATGAATATATACATCATACGACTAGCAATGTTTCACACTTGACATAAAATATTGCATTAATTTATCATTTTAGGTTCATTAATAAGTAGCGGACAAAAACTACAAACATTCATAGAATGAGGATTAAATAATATCTTAAATTACGTCAAGTAGCTTTTGCGCTGAGATTTTTCAATGGAAATTCTGATTAGTTATTTTGTATATCTACGGGATCATTTAACACGTTACACATAGGCGGCTGAAAAATTTCTCTGAGAGAATAAAATAAAAAATGCATGATAGTGGAATTAAACATTTAACTTGAATATATTTATAGACCGTATATTAATTTCTCTCTGATTTAATACAATCAATTAAGTAAAATAGTTTTTGACATGTTTGCAGTGGGCTGTGCGACGTCACAGTTAACAAGAAAGTTATAATTATAAGTAAAGTTATGAAACATAATAAATAATTAAAGTAAAGATCAAGGTTTCTGCAGTTACGTTGTGATTTCGAGATTTCATTATTTAGTGGGATGGGAAACATTAAAAGCGTCGAAGTTTAGAAAAAAAAATTGGTTGTCTGTAAAGTCGGTTTACTGACGATAGTTGAACGAGACAACGTCCGATTGCGCTTCTTTGTCACTCGTTCCGCGCTCTCGCTTGCACTTTAAGCCTTACATGGAACGCCTCAGAGCAAGATAACGCCGCATGAGTCATGTTTTTTCGTGTGTGCAGCCGGCTCTATCGAATTATATATCGAATTAAGACGTTGTCAAAAAATAATGAGATGCTACGATGTTTTTATTTGCTGAAATGATTTTATGGTGAAAGAAAGATGTCGTTTTTTGGTTCAATATAATATCAATGTAGAAAGTGAGGTTAATTAATGATGATTATTTGCATAGCTGAGTGACGCGGGGACACAACGTTGGTTGATATAGTTTGGTGGTTTGGCTGCTAATCGATGTGCGGCGACACACACTAGAGCAGCAATGTTTGGTTACAATTAATTATTTCGTGTATTTGCTTTATTAGCAATGCAATGCACATGGAAAGCATGTCACGGAAATTAGCGTTGCATTTCGAATTGGATGTTTTGTATCTTTCGAAGCAGATGTGATTACGAAATATCTTAATCAAATCACTTTAGAATATTATGATATGATGATAATTAGTGTCGTGTATAAAACATACTTATCAATGTATACATTATTTATGTAGGTAATCCCTTCATTTACTAATTTGATACCGTTGAGAAATGACCTAATAAATTGAGACGTTTATCACAAAATGTAGGCCGTCAGTTTGAGCCCTAGCTTAAAACCTAAATTACAAAATATTACAAGGTTTTACGGAATGAAGTCTCGTTTTTTCCTTTCGCATAAATTACAATATAAAACGATAGTTATTTGTTCTCATAAATATTCGTACAATAATTCTCATACAGATAATTGCTTGCTAAATTAATAACAACAAATAAAATCTTCTAAAGCCTATAACGACATACTTCCCCCCACGCACGTAAATTCTGAATAGTTATTAAACTGTATAATTTCCTGTAATCGATAACTAATCCCGTATACGTCGCATTTCATTATCGCTCACTAAAGAAATCCAACACGAGGTGAATCTATCAAAGCTACAGATAATTGCAAGTCTCCCCTCCACGCAATTAGAAGTATAGCACTTGTATCCCCTGCAATACATTGCTATATCCTGTACACCTATATACAATTGGACTTGTATCCAGATAATCTGGCTTTTATGCGAAAAATCTCACACTTGTAAAATTGAATGTTCTTATACGTTCAGTTGAATATAAGTTGATTAATTATGAAATTTAATAAGTATATTTAAACATAATATTATATTCTCTGTGTAGTTTGATGTGAAGGTTAGATTGTTAGCCTGTAGGTTCATTATCTTTCTAAAATAACTCTATTTCCAAATTTCTCGTGAAAATGTACTTAAAGTGCAATATATACAAATTAAACAAAGACACTTGTAGCAATATCATATAAATGATACAAGTTTCAAACGTTTTAATTAAAACTTGCCATAATTAAACGCTGCCATTCAATAGCACGTATTTGTTCAAACCCTCTTACAGACACAGTTAATGAAGTGCACACTTTAGGCATGCCCTGTGCCCTGTGCCTGTGCCCTGGGGCGCTGTTCACGCATCGTCTCGTTGTCTAGCTGCTACAATATATTTATATACAAGTGGAATGCAGGATTGTGCGTAATGGCTGCGTCAACAAGACTCCCTTGTGATAATTGCGACTCGATCGTGGACTGCGGTGTCTGAGGCGAAGGGGAAATGGGAAGTACAATTAAAATGAAGCTATATTTATATGTGTGTATGGTTTCAGATTGTTTGTATTTAACGATACGTCTGGGAAATTTTCCGAAGCTGTACTGATCAGTGTTTCTGTTAGAAATGCAATTGTTATGCAAAATTCGCCAGCTCATTGTTTCTACATCAATAGTTTATGAACGTGATGTTTTGCAAGTAAAAATTTCAAGCGAATTCACTTACTGATTAAAAAAAAATAATGAAGAAGCTACGGGCCCACTGGGATTAGTAGTTTTGAATTATTTTTACAAGACTGAGTTTGAAACTGCGCACGAACCATTATATTTTTATGACGAAGTCTGATTTAAAATTTTATGAAGCTACGAAATAAGATGAGGGATTTATTTCGATGCTGATTTTATACTGGATGATAATATTTCTCGATAGACTTAACTCTTGTAAAAGTTATTAAATAAAGAGTATCGCTCTTTAACGTTCAAAATGTTTTAAATTTAATAGAGATTGTTATTTCACAATGGATATATTTCTTTTGCCTTTTATAGTTTCTGTTATAAAGTTAAAGAATATAATATTATTACAACCATTAGCATTTGTAAGTTTATATGAATAATATATTTGAGTTTGAGTTTGCAGTTGAATGACCAGACAGAGTGAAGGAGAGTCAATATGACATAAAATCATATTTTCGTTAAATAATTTAATGCTGTGTAAGTATTTTTTCAGATCAATTGCTAATGATATAAGAGCTTTTATCTTTTATTTTTGAAATATTTTTCTTTTTGTTTATCCATGGTCCTCCAAGCATGGATGCTGCAACACCATCTTCTAGTCTTAGTTGATATAATAATATATATTTGTAAATGTACCTACAATCAAATGTTTTTTCTTTCTTTAGAATTAATTTTATTTGATTCCATAACATTACAATGTTTACTAACCATTGTGCCAAGCAGGCTGCAATAACAATAATAAAACGATGTATATCTCGTGTTATTGTGTTCTGAACATAGACCCTTCCCTTATCCCGTTATTAAATAAATACGATGCAAAAGCAATAATCGTTTCGGGTGGATGTAGTTAGCCTCCCTCGCAGGCGGATATTGCCGTGAGCCGTATGCGTCAATCAATGCGCAATAACGTCTAATGTTCTGCATTATTCACGACCAAATTGAAATTTAGAGCGTTTACTGCGTCGCCTGCTGCGGTACTGCGTTTATTAACGGACATGTTTGGTTAGTCCCCGGTTATCGGTACATTTTTAATGAGTAATTCTACATTGTACGGTTTTAATAGCGACGCGTGTTTACAAACTGTGTAATGTATTGAATAATGAAGATATATTTTCAAAGTTACAGACGAAATCATAGTTAGTTATTTTTTGTCGTTCAATTTATTATATTGAATATTTATGTTTAATAAATATCCTTAAGTATATGAGCCTAATCTTAGACAAAATAAAACTTAATGTGTGTATCTAAAGTTAAGGTACTATCTTTGTATGTGTTTTATGTAAGTGTGTGTTTATGTGTTATTAATATAATATAATATTACACTAATTGTTTTTTACTTTGAAACAAAATTCCATCAAGGATATCTAAAACACAATATCTAAAACAACACAGTAAAGCAATGTAAATAGTTTAGAGAAGTTTTCACGGAGGCTTCGCAGGCAGATCGACAGCGCTTCAAGTTGTAAGTCGATAAGCCTTGCTCACTACAGCCTATCTGTTCGGAAGCGTGTGATCCACTAACTTAGATTGTATGAAAATATGTAACCAATTTAAAAATGTAGTTAAATATATTCTACTAGTTTTTTACACATAGGACACGTTACATTTAAGTTTGTCATATTCCTGCGAACTTATAAAAAATCGATATGAGATTGAAATCACAATATTTGTCAAGACATATTCTAATACCTACCTATTTTAAGAAGATGAATGTATAGTTGAAATAACTCACAGGATATATAAAAATAATCATAATCAGGAACAAATAAATCGGATATGTCATAGGCATTAATAATTTTGTTAACGTCTAAAAATATACTGTTCATATAGGTATATAAAAAGTGAATAATATAGGCTCTCTATATTCGTGTAAGCGCAGTAGGCGTGAGCTTTATCGAGTCGAATCCAAGTAAGTCGTCTGATCTGAAACTTATAAGTTGTGAGATAATCTCCTTGATGGAAAACGTGTTGGTTTTACTGTGAGGCGTGCTCACTGCTCGTGTCTTGCGGTTATTATTTTTGTTCATTATGTCGGGATTTGCTAGTTATGGATCCGGGGAAATGCACACGAGAAAGTAATTTATTAGAAGTATGTGTAAGCTTATGTAATGTGGTTCGTTCATGTAATTTGTATAGATAAATATTTTTTTTAAACACCTTTATGATATAAATAGTAAATTCATACACCTATTGCTCATCTACCCCGGACAACGGACAAATTACACTCGTAAGATTTAAGTTCTAACATTTCAACTTCCTTAGAAAACCTAACAGTAAACAACTTTCCACTACATTATATTACAACGTACTATTAAATCATTCAGCTACATAACACACGAGCGTTATAAATAGCAATATTAGCGTAATCAAAACAGCGCTACTCGTTTATTCAGCGTGAAGGATGTTTGAGTCTCCAGCAAGACGTCTCCGAGTGAAGGGTGCAGGAGCCAACAGACACAAAGGGTTGGCGGCTGGAGGCTGGAGGCAATCACCCTTTGTTGCGCGCCCTTTCCCTTCCAGCTTCATATCAAACCGCAATTTCGTGGTTTTCAGAGCGATTCGAGAGATTACAGACGCGTGCTTCGAGAACAATATGCGAATCTATGTAAACATTTTCATTGTTAACTGCAAAATTTATAAAAAGGGAAGTCTTGAAACGGCTCTGCGTTCGCTTTGTTTTAGACTTGAATGAGTTATTTCTCCGTTCGTGTGTGAACTTAAACAATCCGAGCTGATATTTTAAAATATTGGTGAGGTTCTTTTAAATTGTTGGGGTTACACACGTTTTCGCTCAACTGATTGTTATATTTTATACAAATGTTTACGTATACGATATAGTTACTATAAAACTGTTTAATAGGTACGTTGAATTGCATTGAAGTTTCGTAAATTTAAATATTTTAAAAATAAAAATCTGCGTGCCGCGGCCGTAATATTTAAGAAGTATGTGGATGCGGAACGTATAATATTAATTTAAAGTGTGTAAATAATAATTTAAAATAGTATTATAAGTTCAAATGAAAACTATTCAAATCTTGACACCAGCAACAAAATTGATAGGTAAACAGAATATTCATGAAATGATTTATGATAAACAACATAACTAAAAATACTCTTTGGGCACTTCACATAGATTGATTAGAAAAAATAGGCTTATTTTATCTCAATAATGCGTGGACGGCATCGTAGGTGTAGAGCAATTTTATTAAAACTCTACGAAATAAATTGAAAATATTTAACAATAAAACAATGGAAAATAACATAATAAGTGTTGTTAATTAGAAAATTCTGGACAATTATTTTATGTAAGTAACATAAAAACATCACAAACAATTACTTTTACCAGGAATTAATTTGTAAAAATACCGACTAGCATTAAACAAAACACTGAGAGTTAATTAGTTAAAGGTCAGATAGTAAATTAGTAAAATAGAGTTATTTGAACGAAAGTGTCGGCCACGAACCGCCTCGATAAATAACAACAGCGCCTGCTCCTTGTGACATTATGTGGACCAATCACGGAATATACTTGTACAATTTGGTTAAGAATTACTGAAACTCTTAATAAATAAGTATAATATATAAAAATAGCGAAGGAAATACCCGCTGTTGCTTTAGAAAATTAATAAATAAAACGTTAGATTAAATACTTGAGATATTTAAAATTGAATTTTATAGCGTAACTAGCAGTCCGCCCCGGCTTCGCCCGTGGTACATATTTACGTTTTCTCTACATAAGAACCATCCTCGTACTTCAAGGAATAGTATTAAAAATAGAATTAACGAAATCGGTTCAGCCGTTCTCAAGTTATGCGCTTACCAACACATTTTGGGATTAATTTTTATATTATAAGATTCATATAAAACAAAATATTACCTATATATTTATAAAAATACACTTTGTATTATAGGAATTAGGATAAGAACATAAAAGAGCTATCATGTTCAGTATATACATATCAATTTATTTATTCTTATGTCGTCCATAAATGAAACTAACTGAAAATTGTGTCACTTATAAGCATTAAATTAAACCAAGAAAACAAAGAAAGTCGTTTCCATCGTCCTGTCACTATTTCAAAGTAACTTATTTTGAGAGCAACATCAAAAGGAATGAAAAATGATAAGAGATCAAAGTCCAACACAATTAGGTACTGTGAGGACATCTTCACAGCGACAACCAACGAACCGACCGACTTGTCCACTCGTTTATATTTTGTACGTCTAGATCTTAACACCTTCACAATGCTAATTATATTTATCTCGACGTTTCGAGAACTTTCCAGCGGTCATGTCACGGACTAATGGTACATTACTCATTTTAAGGTTACTGCTAAGAATTTATTTAAATTCTAGTTTTATTTAAGCTTTGTGGAAGGCTAAGTTAAAATGTGCACCATTTTAACTGTTCAAGCTCTATAACATTAGGTAAAAGGTTTTAGCTCAATTGAACAATTTCCAAAATATTCTGCTGACATCACCAAGCATGATATTCGTAGATAATAACTACTAGCAAACCTCATAATTTACCCACGTCACACTTTTAATAGTATTAGTCACATGTCACATAAAGGGAACTTATTATTTTTAATTATTGGTCCGGGAGCCAGCAGCAGATTTTATGACCAAGTTCCTCTCAAGCGGTAATTAGTAAAATGCATCAAAGTATAGTATTATGAAGCCTCGTGAACGTCAGCTGGAGCTCGGTTGGGGGGAAGAGCGGTTGTAGCCTCCCGTATCAGCTGACGGTTTTTCCACCAAGATACAGCCAGCTGACATATATATTTATCCACAGTTACATATGAGCTATCATCAGGTAAATTTTTGTTTGAGAGGAAATAACGGAAAATAAATTTTTCTTTAAATTTAACTTTCATGTTCGAGACACCAGCTGACGTATAATACACCATGTTGTAACCAGCTGACTATTTTTTTTCGTTGAGATATTGGGTTAGCTACAATTTGACAAATTTTTAGCTGAGAGGAAATGAATGAATGAATGTATTTTTTTTCCTATGTGCGTGGGAGGCTACAACCGCTCACCCCCCCCAACCGAGCGCCAGCTGACGTTCACGAGGCTTTATAATACTATACTCTCATGCGTCTGACGAATTATCTCTTGAGAGGAAATAGTTAACCAAATTTGCACCTGGCTCCCTAACTAACTTCAATTAATTTGTCCTAAGAATCAAGGTAAAAATACTGAAAGATCTTTAAGTATAGGCTTCGTTGAATGTATTACACGGCCAACAATGTTAATTTAATCGCCTTGGCCACTGGCGATATTATTATACCGCAAGTAATGCTATACATAATCTATTTAATTAACAGTATTGTTTATAATCCCATGTATTGCATCATTAGTTAGTACAAGTCACGGCCGCATCGCAGTGAGCAATGTACAATGCGTGGATTGTGAGCCGCAGAGGCGTGTGATGCGATTACCTCGCCTGTTGAGTCAGCAATACACATTGTGCTGTTACTACACGACATTATAATATTGTTTATGATGAATACATTTATGACTTGGCAGATGGCTGTACTGAATTAATTCATGAGTAAGTTGTACGATTTTTCCACTATATCCTTAAACTTTTGTACATAATAAAACTTTACATAATTTATTATGTGATGTTTTTGACCGATTTATACTTAAAATGTTAAAGTTCAATAACTTGAAACAAAGATTATATCACTTTTTTTTAACTATATCATCAAACATGTAGAGATGTATCTGAAATAGAACGTGCTTCCTATTTGAGAGAACGATGTCGACTAATTGCCTCCGCTAGACACAGCCCCTAGGAAATAGTCCGCCACAAATATTAAAATACCCGCATATTCCTCTAAAATATAAGAAACATGAAGACAACGAAATGAATGAGTAATAATATAATAAAATATAAAAATAGCAGGTCGTTAGCGCGGGGTGGATTCATTTCAGTGGATTGTTATATAATAGTGGGTCGGAGCGCAGTTATGGCAGACCATTAGACCGGAGATTGATCGGCGGGGATCGTGTAATTCATGCTTAAATAAGGATTTAATATTCGCGGCTGGAGGAACCCGATCAGGTCAGTTTTAAAGACATTATGTCGTACGGAAAGCTGTATCAAAATATAATCTTGAGAAACATTTTCATGTGGAACGAACAATTTAATATAAAAATTTATGAGGAATTCATGAGGAATGTTCATAATTTCTTCAACAGTTCGAAAGATATTAATTTCGTAACTTTTGAGGAAATTATGAATATTAGGGTCGCTGTTAAAGATCAAATAGGTACCTACATAATATTTCGCTGTAATTATTCTGAGTAAAACTCGATAAAACGCTCAACGATGTAACTTTTTACCTGCATTAATGTATAGATAAATATCATTTGGTCAGTCAAATGCAGAAAAAGCAGAACTGAACTTATTATAATTCAATTTATTAAATCCACCACACCACATCGTTTTAACAAAATTACTATTTAATTTACACAGATAGAGAAACCATTTTATTATATTGTACATAACGTTCAATCATAAAAATGTATCGCTTGATTAATAAATGCAGCCATAGAATGCAATACCGAACTCGACTGACAATAAAAGCAAACGATGTAACACAAAGCAGATGAAACATGGAACACGGCGGCAACAAAACGCGCCGGATTGAAAAATCTCTTAATTTCTATTAAAAAAGCGTACAAAAGGTCACAAGTTCTTTGTGTAGCGACGCCCGTCCCAATGAATATCGGTTTAATTCGAGATCAAAAGACTTATGCTTTCCGCCCGCCCCTATTCGCTTACCGGCTAATTCGCTCGCCGCTCACCCAATCGCGCTCAGCGGGTCGCGCTCACCGCTCACTCAGTCGCGCGCTTCACTTCAAAATAGAACAAATCCCGACTCGTTTGCGATACTATCTGGCGATAAAAGATTTTCTATCGCCGCTCTGTGTCTGAAAGGGCGCATCCCGTTACCGCTCGATGATAAAAACTACTCGCGGATTTTTCACGTTTCAGTCTTCGTTTTTCACGTTATCTCCCGTGAAGATTCATCTCCCAGCTGTGAATCTTTTAGCTCGCGTTTTAATGAAGATGCAAACTAGTTTACTATGATAAATTTGCATTCGCGCTGTTTGCAGCAATATGAATCTACTTACTTAGTAACGTATTATTTTAATATATTTACACAGTGTAGGTATATTTTGCATTCTTTTAAGACATCCATCTCCTGATCTCTTATCTTTATGCATTAAATTTAGAAAATTTACGTACGAACAACTTGTGAAAATTGTACAGTATCAGGATGTTTGTTTCAACTCATCTAAAGTGTATGTCTCTTCAATTTATAAGTGTCCCAATAGCAATGGGGACAAGCTATAATGGACAAGCAACAACGCACTTGTAATATCGCACGTGTTTGCGCAAACACAATAGTATTCTCTGAAGGCAACCCGAGCGACCGGTGCAGACTATAGGAGCACTCAATATCCTTTATAATGCTGCTAGCCTGGTATGTTCTTAAATGGTAATTGACGTTTAAGAGCGTTCAAATGCTTTATAAATAACATTTTTTTTATACAAAAAAAAACTACAACACTAGGCGGGATTCGAACCAGCGTCTTTCGCCATACCGCAGCAACGCCAAGTTTCTCAGCCACCCATTTTGTTCTGGTATAACTCGTATAATAAAACTCGTAAAAGTAACTTCGTTCCATCCGGGTGTCCCTTGACACATCTCAAGTTATTGTTTTAATTGCAGTGTTACCTTTGATGAGATGCGCGGCGAGCACGAGGGCGGCGGTGAGCGCGTGCCGCCGCCACGCGCATGCGTACATCGCGCCCGCCCCGCGCGCTGGACCTGCAACATTCAAACACATCAATCACTTTACGAACATTATTATAATTAGTATAAAGTGAAATATTTTATTGTATAATGGGCCCTATGCTCAATGTTGGGCGAGTAGAGGTAATCACGATAGTGTCTCTGCACTACCGTGATTGCCTCCACTACACGGCCTAAATGTCTATGCATAGCGGCCGTTATTTTAGGTGATTTTTTTTATAATCGCCGTAAGGGCGGCAAACATTGACGATCATTTGTTGGGCCAACGCTGCCCATTGTGTAGGGACCATTATATACATTCAACACTAACAATTTTAGTTAAATTAATAAATCAAATTATATTGATGTATCGTTGTGATTGTGTCCATACATAATCGATGATTTTATGCAACTACCTGCATTTACTGCCATAGATATTTATAAACATAGAGCAGTTATAGAAATTACCTTTATTTTTCTATTAATTTCAATTTGGTATGTGATTAGCTTGGTGATTAGAGTAACGTAATCTGAATTAGTAACATGATTACAAGTTCCCTTGACAACGATGCTCAATAATTTCCTCATAACTTCCTTATTTTGTTGTGTTTAATTTTATTTAAGTGCTCAATATTGAGTAATTACATCCATTTGGATATTATTTAACACGAACACTTATTCGAGCATTACGTTCCTTTGTTTAGTTATTTCTACACGATGTTGAGGGAAATTATGTTGTTATATGAATATAAATTACAAAACTTTTATTTGCCATCATAAATACATATTTTCCTGATTAGATACATTTTAATAGAAGTATTTTTAAAATCTGTGCTCAAAATTTTTTGCAAGTAATAATGATGAAAACCCGAACAAACACAGGTGGCTTGCTCGGTAGCGTGTGCGGATCAATTAGGGCGTCATTAGGGGCGGAAATCAGCGCCCACCGCGCCCTCTGATCTACCGCTGCACTGTGGCCGGCCCGCTAATTGTTCACTTTTTGCAACAACACACAACACAAAATTGATTATATTGCAGATTTGTAGGAATCAATGTTTGTGAGGATATGTGGTCATTGCATGCATGTGTGTTTCTTTTATAGGAACGAAAAAAAAGAAAGAAAATACGAAGGTAAAGTAACATTATTTGAATTAAACAAACAGTAAGCTAATATCCATCTTAAAGGATATAGAGCTAGACACACACAAATAATTTAATAGATAATCGTCGCTAACTCTTTTAAACAGTAACCGACTTTGTTCTTGCATCGAACTTAGTAGATAGGTATACAATTACTAATTTTTTAAAATATAATTAGGAAAATGGGCATCGCAAAGAGATGTAATATTATTCAGCATTGCATCCAACACATTCACACATTGCAGTTAACCATACAGGCGCAGCAAACCGCAGACTTTAATCAACTGCAAATTCTAAAGGTAAAATATTTGGTGATTTAATGAACAAAGTCATGCTGCTTGTCAGTAATTTCCGCAGCCTGCAAAATGTAAGCAAAGTTCACGTTTAATTTCTCGCATTTTTGCCGATACGAGTTAGCACGATGTCTTTTCAATGAAATTTTTCTGGGAATTTAAAGGTAAATGTTGAAGTTTGGCGAAAGGCGTTCTTTTTTGTCATTTATTGATCAATTTGTGGGTTAGGTACAAACATGTAACATTTGGACCCCAAACTAGGACACGCCTGTATTTTGGGGTCCACCTTCCTTAATGACACAATAATAACAGAACTATAGCATAATATTAACTTAAATAATGATTTAGGTAATTTAGCTATTTTTATACAAAATTATACAAAATAAAATTTAAATTATACATTTTTTACTCAAGTTTAGTAGATATACTCATATGTTGTGCGTGCGTGTTTGAATGAGTGCGCGTGTTTGTATGCATGTGTGAGCGTGTGTGTATGTATGAGTGTGTGTGTGTGTGTGTGTGTGTGTGTGTGTGTGTGTGAATGTATGTGTGTATGAGTTGTTGTAAATGAATTTTAAAGTGCTTTAAAAATATCAATTGTTAGTTACCGGATAAAAGAGGATCATAAAATGAAATATTGCACTTGTATTTATAGGTTTTTCTCGCAACTGAGGTTAAGCAAAACTGTTTTATGTTGCTTGAGTCTATGTTTTCATATGGTTTCCAGAGAACATTACTAATTAGAAATTAATATCTCATATATTACCTAAGCATCACGCTTGTCCGAATACCGAGTCCGTTTAAACTGACATTCTGAAATTGATCACCCTTTCAGTTAAAAGATAATTATGTAGTACTTATTTTAATTTATCTATTACCCCTTGATATTTAATAAAATGTAATGCTGCTAATAATTCTATAACACATAGATGTTATTTTTTAAACTAAATCTTCAATTACATAAATACGAAAGCTATATGTAATAGCAAAAAGAAAGGCGCTTCCATCATTCCATTTCTTTCTTTTCGAGACATCCCGTTAATGAGTAGGTAAATGAATAAAACATAGGTGAGAAAAAAAATTACTAATTAATCTATAATAATTATTATGTAAATGATAAATACGAAAATAGATAGTATTAAGACCAAAATATATTGTATACACAGTAACATAAAATATAAATAACTATAGCTTACTAGCTTTCTGCCCGCTGCTTCGCCCGCGTTTTCAAAGAAAAACCCGCATAGTTCCCGTTCCCGTGGGATTTCCGGGATAAAACCTATCCTATGTGCTAATCCAAGTTACCATCTATGTGTGTGCTGAATTTAATTGTAATCGGTACAGTAGTATGAAAGAGTAACAAACATACACACACATCCATCCTCACAAACTTTATAATATTAGTAGTACTGTAGTAGTATAGGAGTAATAGGATAGGATAGGATAATGATATCCGTCTATTGAGGAATATCCCTCCCAGGGACTCACAATGCTCCTCTTTACGTTGCATTGCGTTTGTCTAAGAAGCAACTAGAACAATAAATGTTTGCCAAGATTCGGTCACGTGACCCGCTGCGTGACCAAAAGCTATCAGCACAGTGGGATAGCTCTGAACCCCAAATCTCTGTGTCGATATTTTTATCTTAGACTTTATATTTAATGCATAAAATATTTCGTATACATACACAATAGTTTTATTGGGCATAAAGTTCTTAATTGTTATTTCAATCATCGTTCCCAAAAATGGAAGTTCTCAATTCATAGCGTATTTTTTATTGTATTTTTTGGATATTTACAGGGGTTTTAAATTACTGCAGATATCAAAAGGATCTATCAAACGCTCTGTAGACCAAATTGTTCTTAGAAAATGAAATACAATCTTAAAGAGATCAAATAGCAATGTTGTAAGCTTTTCTTAGAAAAGCCGAGTATATATCAATTTTTCCCCGCTGCGCTACATACGATCAAAACATTTGAATAATTGATGTCTTGTTCAAACTATACTAAAATCAGTCGGATGATCTGGCTTCGCTCGACTTAATCTGGTATAAAAATAGTTTTTATTATTGTGTAAAAAAGCTTTCTTAATTTAAAATAATTAATTTTAAAATCGATCTAATTCTCGAATTTTTCAAACTCAAACTCAAACTCAAACATTTATTTATTCAATTAGACTTCTTCTAGAAGCACTTTTGAAACGTCATTAGGTACATATTTTTAACATTTACCACCGATTCGGAAAGCAGTATCTACGGAGAAGAATCGGCAAGAAACTCCATAGTTGCTCTTTTTAATCATATCAGTTTTACAATTTTACAAATTACATAAGTAACATCATAATAATTATATTAACATAATATGCCAAAGAACTGTCCTGTGGTTTTTACGCGACAACCCTCCATGGGTTTTTATCGTCCATATATTCCTTAATACTGTAATAGGCTCTCTGAACTAGTACATTTTTTATATAAGTTTTAAATTTAGAACAACTAAACTCTTTAATATTATGAGGAATTCTGTTGTAAAAGCGTATACCTTGACCCATAAATGAATTTTTAACTTTAGCTAGCCGGAAAAATTTCAAAACCAATAAACAAAAATGTAAACTTTATAATGTTACTATAGATAAATCAATGTATGTTTACTTAGATATATGTTATGTAGATCCGTTAGCAATAAATTGAATAAGCACACATCATTCCACCACTGAGCAAGATATATCGTATACGTTACAAATAGATAGGACCATGTATCAAATCCTCTGCGCCATATTATCTCATACACTATCGAATATCTGGTATGCTCAAGTGGAAAATTGTTTACTAACATTATTCACATTCGTTAGATTTCATATAATATTATATAGGGACAAAGATTGATAAAATAACAACGATCTGTATCTATTAGAATAAAATAATGCGTGTGACCTACACCACTTATTTATCAAGAACGGCTGAACGGATTTTAAACGATTTTTTCTAATGTATACTTAATGTATTTGTCCCTGCTTATATCTATATAGATATTATAGAATAATAACTGTTAAAAAATACATTTCTACCAGTACTGTACCGGTACGAGCAGCTATTTTATTATAATTAAATAAAACCAATCCTTTGGCCACTAAAAGCAGCCATAAAAACCAGTAAAAGTCTTGTAAAACTATCGACAAAGCTAAAGAGCGTGTTATCATTGCTATAAACGATTCTATCGCAGTATCAGCGAGCTACAGAGGCACTGATAAGCTGGAACGGCTCCTTTGTCACGCGCCGGCTCTCTGTCTCGGCCACACGTTACTTTGATAGCATTTGGCAGACGATTCTGTTTTATTTGTAGTGCTATAGATGGTTAGAAAGCTTTTGG
Source organism: Colias philodice (assembly GCF_061535455.1). Classification (NCBI taxonomy): domain Eukaryota; kingdom Metazoa; phylum Arthropoda; class Insecta; order Lepidoptera; family Pieridae; genus Colias; species Colias philodice. The sequence goes on from NC_143104.1 coordinate 171,606, forward strand.
TATTTGATAAACCATGTTAGTTTTCGAAATAAATCGATGCTGAGTAATAAACGATACAATATCTCTTTAAATAAATTAGGGATAGCTGAAATTGGAGTTTCGGTATCTTAAAATTCTCGTACGTAATATTAAATAGTTTTACTCGTATATAAAGAAGAATACATTCATTTTAGTATTATTTTATTTAGTTTTGACTTATAAATAAAATGACACTTCTACTGTATCGGTTAATCGCTCCTAGATAGCAAAGCGCTACAACTAGGTATGAAGCTATCGATGTAGTCCTTGCGAAGACGAAAAGTAGGTTAAACTATGAATTAAAGCGAAGCCTCGAAAATACACGACTCAATCACCTTATATTTAGCATTTGCTAGATTACAATTCACTTCACCCGGTAGTTTTGAATAAAAAATGAGGTGATATGAATCTTATATGTAAAGCAGTTACGGCTTGTACGGGCTAATACAATATGGTAATGCGGCGCCATGAAAACTTTCCGTGGCCGAATATCGTATCTGTAATGGCATGTTATTTATTCCGACTTGTTTGGAAACACGAAAAATTGTCAGGTTATTATGTAAGTTATTGGTGGTATTAATCAGACAAATAGCTCGACTACATCAAAGTAAGATAATGCACGATAGTTACCTGTGTCTATTTTAGTAAATGTGAACATTCGTTTGAAATATTAGCGTCAATGAAATATAGCTATATGCATATTATCAGCCTGTAATGTATACTATTCGCTGTAAAGAGAAAATATTCAGAAGTAAATTACTTTTTACTGTATAATAATTTTCAAAAATGCCTGGCTGGTGGTGGTGTATTTTTTTTATATGGAAGAAGAATTGATTTTTTCAAAGCTAACGACACAGTTACATAAATATACGGAACACATACATTTCCTATAAAAATAAAGTAATATCTTACACACACATACCGCTTCAGTAATTAAACAATAAAACTGAAGGCACGGGCAGCCAGCCGTGGCCGGCCATAAAACCGCTCATCTAAGAAGATATGCCGTTTTGCCTCTGCTATCTGAATAGTAGTAGCGGTATACTGAACTAGCGACGTATTGCTTCGCTTGGCGTATTTTGAGCTAGCTTGTATTATGTGTAATTGAAGATATTATATAATGTTGAAAATAGCATTTTTTTGATGCTTGTGAATTTTATTTGCTTTTATTTTGGCTTCTTTATATAACTTTGTCTTCAAATAAATGAGCTTGTAGCTTTACTATTAATAATTTAATGGTAATTATATTTTTTAAGGTTTCTTTCAATTACTTACGTTATTTAATTTCGTCTATTTTGTATCTTGGAATTTTGTTCGTGGTTAATTTAAGATGTAGGATAATTTAATATTTTAGGTCTACATTTTCGGATTTCGTTTTAATAAATTAATTTTCACAAAACGTCCATCGTAGATAGAAGTCTTTCAATATATATTATTACGATCACATAATTTAAAAACCCCGCTTCAAAGAGTATCTGAGGTTATTTATCTATCATAAATAAAGTATTATAGGCTAATTTATAAACAAATTCTCAAGTTAAATTGCTTTAAAAGAGCATTTTATTTATAATACGATTGGAATCACACAGAAGCAACAATAAAAGTTTAAGGCCTAAGTTAGGTCATATAAAATGCCCCGATTTTGTAGCCAAATAAACCTAGGTAATTCTGGTAACACTAATGCACTTATCACAAAACAATAAAACTTATGTTACAGTCGTTCACAAGAATCTTTCTAGCTGTTAGTATGGATGTACTAACGTCGTGAATATAATCAACGTTTTTGCCCCTTCACATAAATGTATGTTAATGTATGTAGCCCTAAATTCGTGAGCAATTATATGGTTATATTATTAGCCATCAAGTATTATTCAACCTGGCGTACATTCAAACCTCTATAGTAATTGTAGAAAAAGGATGTTTCTTTTATTGGTAAGTGAAATATGAAAGGATTTATGTTGAGTTTAACATTAAAAATAATATCCTGATATAAATATTTCATTCTTGAACTAAATAAAATAGACCGAATGAAAAAAAATTCCAATTATTCCGATTAGCTTCACATAATAATATTTTAAGTACATAATATCTATTTAGTTATTAGTTTACTCCTAGTTTCGGTGGTTCAGACGAAGCAAATTATTTGTATACTCTTTCCAAGATAGGGAAGTAGAGCAGGAAGCTGTCACTAAAATTATGTTTAGTTCGTTTCAACAGAATCAGGGCTATTGTGCTCCAACTGGGGCGTTTTATCTTGGAAACTTTATACGGGGATCTTATTTAAGGAATCCAACTAAGTCACAATATATTAGGTTGTATTCGAAAAATGTACTGAGTATTTTAAATAGAAATGTTATTTTTAAACTCTACGTGCGAATTTCATGAAAAATAATTAATGAAATATGTTTTTTATGTATTTCCGCCTTTCTATTTAAGATCGAGCTTTCTTATATCCTTTTTCCTTCAAAATTACCAATATCTTTACATTGCGCTCTCCGTAGTAAGTTTATGCAAATTATTTTTATTCGTCAAATTTTACCCACTCTAATATAAATGAAATATCGAAAAAAGTACCTTATTTTCAAACCAAACGCATCTATCTATTTACATAACTATATTATGCACAATAAACTTTATATATAAGAAGACGCTTTAGACTGAACGTAACTCAAGTTAAAGCTGCGAAGTCTCACAGAGTCCCATCGCTTTGAAGTAAGTTGAAGTGACAGAACTATTTTAGACACGTCTCAAAATAAAATATCCTTTGTGTGTGCGAAGGTGATGTTATTATACGTACTTCTGAAGGAATATAATATCTTGCAAGGTACAAAGTAGATGCAATTTAATTATAAACATATTTAAAATGTCATTGCTGTTATTTAAAATGTTGATTTTTAGTTAATGTTTTATTGATGGGATGATGAAAAAAATTCGAAAAGCAATTTTTGAATAATACTAGAGCTTGTTTAATTTTGATGATTATTTAAGTTGGGTGAGGAAACAATGCTCATACTTCATACAAACAAACGAATTGTTTAAGTTTATAATATTAGTATAGATTTATAAATTAAAGAAACATGCAAAATGTAAGTGTTGTTTACAGGCATTAACTATTGCTGTCACCAAACATATTACACATCAAATTGAAATGTCATTTTGATTGAGTGTTATGTAAATATATTGTTATATTAAAAATTAATTACAACATGATGGATGAACAAGTGGACTTTATTTGGTAAACATTGGAATTATTTCGTTAATTTCGTATTTATCACAACGCGCTGTGTCAGCGATTCGTCAGCTGGCGGTAATTTATTCAGCGTTAATGTTACTTATTACGTTTAGATGTTATTTTTATAAATTTTCTTAATAAAATCACTATTTTAATGTTCTTTTCGATGGCATGTACTTTTATGAGAATGCAACGTTTAAACAGTCGTAGGTAGACGTTTTGAAAAAAAAAGGAATAACTATTGTTTGCGTCAAATTGATGATAATAATATACTCAAATTATTATTAATTTACTGATACCTAGAAAATGAATTATGTTCTATTGATACTGAACTAAATTGTTACTGAAGTAGTTTTGATAAATACCTTTTAACAATACCTCATTCAATAGTCATCATTAAGCGTCCTTCGAACAGCAATTAGTTGTGATGTCATTGACCTTATATCAAGGTATTCGAGTTCAATGAACCTCCCCATGTACCAATTATAATATACTCCTTACCGACTTAAATCCAACTAAACATACTAGTGTACCGCAAACTATAATAATATGTAAATGGATGCGCCATGTGTATATCGCCGTATATTACATTAGCAAAATACATTACCCGGGCGAATGAAATTGGTGTAATTACATTTAACAACGATCCATTGTGTAAGCGAGTTGTGAAATTAGTCGGTTATTATCGCGAGTTATTTTTCCGCAGTTAGCGGTACAAACAAACAGGCACTTTGCGGATTAGCCGCGTGGTGGGCTGCTTGTATGAGACTTTTATGTTATTACTTTAGTTCACTGCACGCCGCGATGGTTACTACTACCTAATTCTGTAAACGTGAAAATTTGGTGATGAATTTTGTATAACTCATATACATGTTTTTGGTTGATACATGATAATGAATATATAGCGAGATTTTGCATGAAAAGTTGTAAACAGACATTATTTTTCACACAATTATTCTTAAAATATATTCACTGTTATGTAAGTGATAGGCAACAACCCTGAAGAGGTGAATAATTTATAAAACTATTATTTCAAACAGCGTCTATATATTTTAATCCTTAATTCCTCATAAATATCAGCAGCCTCACTACACCGTTGTCAGTTGTCACGTCAAAGACAAGGATTCGAATCTTGGTCTATTCACGAGTTAATTGGACGCAAATAGCGCGCCCGAAATAACCGACCGCCTGCACTTTGTTAAGATAATTTGACAGCCAATTGAAGACATATCGACCGGCAACCACTACGGATGGGCTATTTTTAATTTCGTCAACGTTTTCATTGAAGCGCTATTCGTTTGTGGAATGCTTAATAAAATATTTTATCGTTTGCATTTATTCGTTGAATTTGTCAACTATAAACAGAAATAACATGTTTTAAATATCGAATTCAATCGAATATTGATTCTGGTTTATTAAATAATTGTCAGAAAACATAAATGATTTATTTTTATTTCATTTTCGTGCTATGTTCCCGTGGAAACACGAATAACGTGTAATTAAGTAATAAAATTTGTATAGATTCCGTCTAGAACGTAATTAAACGTTTATGGATTCTTTAATTAGGCAATTTGTAATATTATTGTACAAAAATGTAGGTGTCGAGCCAAAATGGAGAAAGTAAAGAAAGCCTCTTCTGAATAATGTTTCTTCATTTTAATTACCTTTAGAAAATCCCAAGGTAGAGTCGCGAAATCTTTTAGGGTGTAAAAGTTATTATATTTTGATTATATTAAGCACTTGACGTAAGTAAAAACTTTAATTTACATAAAGTGCCGAGGAAGATAGTTTGGACTTCTATTCCTTATAATATTATATGATAATATAATATTGGCTCAATTATGAAGCAAAAAAAGTACGCGTAATTTTTAACTTAAGTCCATTGTTATATGCGCTGAGATGGTACTAACAGTGATGCAATTATAAAATGTTAATTCAACTATTAAAGCATGTCATTATTTCCCTTTAAAGTTTTAAATACATTAGCAGACAATAGTGAGCCTCTATAAAGTCTGGAGGATATAACCAGTGTCGTTGGACGATACTCCACAAAGCGGTGTTTGCGTCCTGCAAACAGAGTACTTTTTGCTTTTAAACAATTTCACATTAACTACTTCAACGCTAAATGAGCGTGTTTTGTCTGAATTAAACTTTAGTTTAGATAAATACAATGTGTGCTGATAAATTAACGATGAAGTTTCACGAGTTATTAAGTTTTTGTTTAATTTTATATTAGAATTGGTTATTTACAATGCATTAAATAGTCAACCATTGTTTTAGTGTAACTATCAGTTTGCTAGAAGAATTTCATATTTCTATGCGTGTTTTAAATATATAATTAACTAACGGTCCGCCCGACTTTGCCCGTGGTACATGTTTACGTTTTATCTCTATAAGAACTATCCTCGAACTTCATGGAATATTATAAGAAAAGAATTATAGAAATCGCTTCAGCACTTCTCGAGATTTTGCGCTTACCAACACATTTGGTGATTCATTTTTATTATATAGAATAGATTAACAAACGTTTTAGAACTCTCTACGAATAATATTTATGTATGAAAATCAACTTTTTCATTTACAATTGGATGAGTTAGCTTGTTAGAGGAGTAATATTCTCATAGTAGTTTGTAAAACCATTAAAAAAGTTAATTTCTATAGAAGCGTCGTTGATGTATTTTCACATTAACTCGCACTGATCGATTTTACTTCAGGGACAAACAAGTGATCAGTCTTCTAAAGCCTTTCCTGTTTTATTAAACTTACATTTCACTTTAACAAAGCTGTTGATACAAGAATAGAATATTATATATTTACGGAAAAAGCTGTTCAAATTGTTATTATGTACAAACCTACATAAAAATCATCTTTAACTCACAAACTATTCGTACAGGTGATTTTTCATGACAGCTCGACAATGGGTACATAAAAGTATTATCCGATATCTTCCACTCAGGCACCAGTATATTCTGAGGCTATACAGTGATCAATATTTTTTCAGATTTAATTTAAGTCAAAGCCCACTTTCTGCCCAAACACTTAACACTTTCAAAATTAAAGGCATGGTATTTAATTTTAATCCATAGCATCTCATATATCATTTGTCTGTGGTTCACTTTGGCGGGCTAAGTGATGGTTCGGGAGAGACAAATGAGCGCCGCCTTAACGGACTGTACTATTATTCACTCTACATTGTTTTGAATGTAAGTGTAAGTGATTATAAAAAGAAAATTATTTTTTTGTTAAGTTTTAGGATATTTTATATTATTTACTTGATGAGATAATACGGAGGAATATGAAGAGCAAGCCTGTATTTTTATTTTTTTGAAATTCTTTTTGTATGAAGATTGTTTTAATACAAATATTGTTGAACAATTAATATTAACCCATTGAGCCCCGAACGGCCCGATCGGTCCACGACACAATAGATTTTCTATTGTGTCTGTGATTCCGGGGCCTGAGTTATTAAAATAATATTCATAAAAACATTTGGGTTTCATTTTACATTGTTAAAATTCCATGAAATTTAATAACGTTGTTTCATTGAAATCTAACACGTACTCCCTAACCTTTCTGAGAAAACAGAACACAACCATGTGTGTGTTTTATGATGGCGGTATGAATAAAATTGTTTGTTGTTATCCATACTATAATATTATAAATGCGAAAGTAACTCTGTCTGTCTGTCTGTTACTCAATCACGCCTGAACTACCGAACCAATTTGCATGAAATTTGGTATAGATAATATATTTTGATACCCGAGAAAGGACATAGGATAGGTTTTATCCCGGAAATCCTACGGGAGCGGGTTTTTCTCTGAAAACGCGGGCGAAGCCGCGGGTGGAAAGCTAGTGAGAATATATAATCAACTTTTGTAAAGGTTTCCGATAGTGTGGAACTGACATGAAATGTTACGTGAACAAAGATTTGACAGGCGTAAGGCTGTAATCTCATTAGCTCGTTTCACTTCACATGCCACTTGGCAATATCTTAGCGACTCGTTAATCTCCTTAACCTAAATTATTTTAACGGAATTTTGAGATAAATTGGTATAAAGAAAATAACAGAAATTATTATACACACACATATTTCTAGATAGTATTGCAAAAGTAGTAAGAGCTAAACATAATATGGTAAAAAAGTTAGTTCGTTCATCATTAAGTATCAATCGTTGTTTTTATAAAGATAAATGAAATTTAATATAATATTGCTTAAATTTATTTAACTAGTACTCATTTAAACAACGCCTCTAGATCCTAACTTGTGTTGGTGAAAATTATATAAAACAATCTGAACACTAACATGTATGTAAATAAACGATTAGACACTTAATTGCAGAGTCTTTTCTATTACATAAAAAGAGAGATAAGATAGAGGGAGGGATCGCTACACCTTTTTAAAAAAAATATTCACCGTCATAAAAACCTAAATTTCAATTGTAACCAAAGCGCGCATCATTAATGAGATGCTATATTTAAAACAGCATCTCTGTAAAATATAACATAGGTAATAAAAATAAATAACAGCGCGACGTAATATCAGCAATATTCCGCGAGTCGTGGGGACCTCTTAATTAGCTAGCGTTGTTTATGGCCATCTAGTCGCGCCAACACACAGCTTCTACATCTGGGAACCTGTGCGAAATAGTGTCGTCTTTATATGAATTCATATTTTAGGGAGCTTTCGTAAGTTATTATTGTGGAAGGATGAAGTAGTAATATACGAAATGGCAACACTAACGATTATTATTTTATTTTGTAAATCATTCTTAAAATATTAAGACACAGAATTAGAAAATAATTTGTTAGTTACGATTTTTTTTCTAGATGTCGACTTCAAATCTGACAAAAATATATAAGCCAAACACAGCTGTATTACTCGAGTTTTCTTCTATTAAAGACGAAACTATTCAACGATTTAAATTACAGTTCTGGAAAATTCTTTAGATTCCTTTTAACATGTAACAACAACAAACAAGAAGCAAATTTATAACTTAAATTAATGAAGAATCTCATCTTATCTTATCTTGTATGAAATTAGTTTTTCTACAAAGCTAGAATAGTTTGAGAATGTAACAAGGTTTAAATCGCAGTTGTGAGCTACAATACCAGATATTGGGTTACAATTTAATAAAACATCGCCGGGTCGGAGAAAACAACGCGTAGCCGTGACGTCAGTGCTACGAGCGGCGCTCGCTACGATCTCTACGAGCGCTACGAAATTGGATAATGTAGCAATTAATAGAATTACCTCGAGCGGGTTTTTTCAGTACATTTGTTTTCCGAATATTAAGCGTGCATTACGGGACGCATTATCGTTATTGTATACTTCCAACATAATTAAAACTGTTAATTATTCCATGAATATGTATGTACCCGCTATTATATGAAAGCAATTTTTGTATCAATTACATTAACATTTAAATACGTGCTTATTATCTTTTGTCGTGGAAAAGGATTTTAATTAAAACGCTTTTAAATAAAATGAAATAAGTAATGACTGTGTACATTTAAACATTCGATGGCTTGTAGATCAATGATACGGAATAATGCGGCCATATAACAATTATATTATGGGTTAGGTACTGCGTCACGATGCAATAACAATGTGAACTGCATCCACAGACATGTATCAAGATAGACTAAGCGAGTGTATGTACTTCCCGTGTCCAAACTAAGTTTATGAACCTTACTTGACGCTGGCCTACACTCAGTCCGCGCTTGCAGTTCGCCAAGGAAAGACGTGAAGGTGAATAAAGTAAAATGCCGAATTGCGCCGTTATAAACTGTAGAAACTCCACAGCTGTGAGTAGCCGAGTTATCGGAGATGTTTCCTTCCACCGGTAAGTAATTTTCTAATCAGAATATGCACTATTTATTTTAAAATCAAATAAAGAATATCTGTGGAAAACGATCGTGACAAACATGGATACCAAACCATACGGAATGATTCGGAATACATTGCGGCTTTTACTTGGCACGGTAAAGATCGCGTCGTATGATAACAAGCAATGAATAGCGTCTTCTCATTTTTCTGTCCAATTTTGTGGTTAGTGATGTTCATTTGATGCAACAGTTCTCGATTCTAATCGATTTTATAATCGAACAGAAAAATGATAATTTGAAGGAGCAATTTTTCAGAAAAAAAGGCATAGATTTTTTTTGTCATTTAATACGACTTGACCTAGAACTTTTAAGTATTTTAATACAAAGATACTAAAAATAAATATTATGACATGGACGCCATTAGTTAAAGTGTCATCTTGGGAGTTTTTTAAGAAAACTCCTTATTGCTTAGACTATGTCTGTTTTTTCAGTTTTCCAAGTAACCCGAACATAAAAGAAAAATGGATCGATGCAACGGGACATAAAGATTGATTGATTGACAGTTTCATTACTTTCTTTCGATGGCCTCTCTAGTACGTAGTACATGGTAACACAATGGGCATATGTAAGAAAAAGCTAAAACACATTAGTTTACTTGTTAGAATATTATAAAGGTTTATAACTTTATTTTATCATTCCTCTGTCTATGGTAATTATCATTTTTCTGTCTTGAATCGATTTAGTAATCGATTACGATTCATTTATTTAACTACCTAGACATAGATCTAGTTTGATCTGATTTCTTTCGATTTACTTCGATGGGATAGGACGATACTAGAATCGCCGCGCGAGTGGCGTCCTAATCGATTAAGCGTAAAATGAAATTACCATCACTAAAAAGCGCTCGTGACGTCATAACGCGTCAAGGTCAGTACAAAAAATATGACACGCTTGGTTTTCATACAGATCGCGGTACTTGCGTAGTCTATCTATGTCTGTGACTGCATCACTTGCAATTACGCGCTCCATCGCTTCGTTATTTACACTATATAATAGAGTCGTGCATACATGGCGACACATGTACACTGCACAGTGCGCATCAACAGAGCGCCGCGTGCGAGTTATTGCTGACGAGCCGTGGTACAGGGGCTGTTTGACGTATGTAGTGTACGGCGAAGTGTGACACGTTCCCAAGTTTATGTTGAGCATCCGAGAGCGGAACGATCTTGGAAACGCTTAATTAATTCAAGACGAAAATTTATTAATATCGCTCTAGTATCTTGTAAGCGATTTTTAGTCTTAGAGCCTGTGCATTTTAACTCGTAGTTTAACTTTGTGGTGAGTGGAAGCAATTTTGCTATTTAAATAAAGATCAATGAGATAAAATACCTATACTCTTTGATGTGCTTCGCAAATAAAAATATTCATTATAGATTCAAGACATTGATATGTTTTTCGAGACGAAAGAAACGTTTAAAAAAAGGCTAAAACTTAACTTCATATGCTAATATCATGTGCTTTTCATATTAATAAGATGGCTTTTATTATAAAATTTTCAGATCAGCAGCTCCTAAGCTACAAATAGCAATAATCACCAGCTGCCGTATCGCAAACAATGGCTATATAACTCATTTGTGACACACTCACTGTATCCACAGCTCGGCTTATTAGAATAAACTGAGAGCAATAAGGTGATATTATACATACTAGTTATATTATCATTTATACTAATTACTATAGTAATTTATGGACGTGGTATGATGATTTAATGGAATTTAATATTTTTTTGTACTTTATGTAGTTGTCACAAGATGCTAACACATGTGATTTCATTAAATAATATTCAGCCAACAAGTTTCAGAATGAATATAAAAATAAATCACAAATGTATAAAAATAACCCAAGGATGACAATTCATAATTGTGGTTATCCAGCGCTGTAATTTCCACAAATAGATGTCAAAACATTTCACTTGATTCCACTATGTATTCTCGTAATAAACAAATATGAATATTAAACTTTTATATCAAAACAGATAGATTTATATCAAAACAAAAAAGATCTTGTATATGTACCTACCTTTCATAGGTTTTTTGAGAACTGCATAATTGAAGACCTAGGTACTCCAGTCATTAATTATTTTAGTATAGTGTAATAAGTGTTTACCTAACTAAGTTAACCCTTATTCAAACGCGAGCCTGTGGAGGAGTTAACAAAAAAGTAAGATACGTTCCTGGGTAATTTAGGGTCGTAGATTTAAAAAATTAACCTTTATTTGGTGTAAAAACCTTTTTTTGGTAGGAAGTATATATCCCGTCATCTGTTCTCTCGTGTAAAAAAGTTGGAAAGGTGGGAACTACCGCTCCCAGTGTCCAGTATGACACCAATATTTTAAAACAGTAAACAATATTCTAGTTGCCCTGACTCCACTTGTGAATTAAATTTTATCGTAAAAAATTATATAGATCATATTTTTTAATAAAGCAGGTGAAAGTTCTCATCAATGCAAGTTTCTTTTACAAAGGGAAGTATTCGGGAATTGAAAAATGAATGACTTCAACGTAAACATGGCATTTTTATAAAAAAAAATAAAAGCAATAGGTAAATACTAATGTATTGAGTTAATATGTCTAATTATCTGATCAGGAAATAACGAATAATAATAAATTAGTTGCTTATACCAACTAAAAAAGATTTTTTAGACACACGGATTTTATATATAGAATTTCCGAATGTCGTGTGCAGTGACGAACACTGGGATGATATCTTCCCACTTATAGACTTAATTTCAATCGACTCTACCAAGGTATATACGAAAGATTCTGGGCACATTTTACGTTTCACGCAACCGTAATATAGTCTAGTTTACATAGCTAAAACTCAAATCTACTTATCTAATTTTTTTTCAGCACGACACAAAAAATTAAAAAATAACGGTCGTTTTCGGAGGCGAAATCACGTCAACTGACTTTAACGTGTGTTTACCATGACATGTAATAATTCTCTGAAAAGTGTTTCCATGAAAAAAAGTTCTCTGAACTGTTAAGATTGCGTAGATAAATATTACACTGCATTAGGTTTAAGTATATAAAAATAAAACACGATTTACTTCAATCTGAGACGTGGGAAGTATAGCTCCCAACGTTTTAATAAAGGTTAAGAACCATTATAATAGAAATAAAAAAGTTTGAAAGAATCGAAATAATTCGATTATCATATTCACATGTTTTTGCCGTGCAGTGGATTCATGTAATTCATCAATATTACATGTTACAATTCACATTCAAAATATGCTTGAAGTGAATGCTTTTTACAGACAAATTATAAAAAGTCTAAATTAACAAAATAAGGAATGCTTAGGAAATAATTTAGGAACATAAAAATTCTAATTACAAAAGATTTTATCTAAATATTAATCTATTTATTAAATTAACAAAAACTTTTGTTGATTAATATTACTGAAACTTTAAAATTGTCCTCTCGCCCGACCACGCAATATTGTTATTTCAGCCTACGCTTAGTGTCCAATTTCATGGAAAAATCCGGGTGTAAAACTATACAACATAAAATAGAAACGGGTACAGTAGCATGTAAATTAAAATAATATCTATGTGAAAGTGATATTAACCAAAATAGAATGTTACAAATAACACATGTACGTGATTTTCTAAGGCTTCCATATTTTTTTATATAGGTACTAATTTTATTGAAAACTCAAATACAGTAATGTCTCATTGAATGAATTGTTTAGAATTATCAGAATTAATAATAAAGCATTCATCTGAAACACAATAATAATTTATCATTGATTGAAAATTTCCATTGATGAAGCCTTACAAATTTGTTCAAAGTGAGGGTATTTTTCATTATCGACTCGCTCGGTCCATCGGCACGTGTAGAGTAAACAGGGAGTTTATTTGAAGAAGTTGTGAAGGTGATCGAGCGGAGCGGACGCGGAGGCGGGAAGTAATTGCCTTACGCTTCATCACCTATAGTAGATTTTACATTACATAATGTTATATTACGCGTAAAATTAAATAATATTGTATTATCAACGTAGCCAGTAAAGAAGCTATACATGAAAGCCATTTTGATATGCACAAAAATAGAACGTAAATAAAGTCAGTATAATGAAGTAAGATCTGCATCACGCCGCTATCGCCCCGCCGATCTCTGTCGCAGGAATCACGATCGAAAAACTTGGATATGGAAGTACTCGCGTTTGATTAAATCTAACTCAATTTACATAACTCGATACAGCCTGTACCGAGAGCCCGTTTTGTACATTCTTGTAGATTCGATGATTGGAAATTTCTGATGTAATAATGTGAAGACGTGATTTCTATTTTGAGCCGAGGGATTTTTATCAGTTTGGCGAAATTCCTTTGTGAATTCCTGGCTGTATCGAAATTTTATCTGGATCGAGCTTGGCATGAATCGATTCACGTTTGTACTGTATGGTAACTAACATCTACGTGTTTATCTTTATACGTATACAGTACAGTTATCTGTACAATCAATCAAGTGTCCCGAGTCCTAACGAATCTCTATCCTTTCTAACCCTGTTTAAAATAGAACCCATCTAGATAGCAGAACCCATTGTAAGCCGATATCAGTGAAGCGAATTGTTTTGCCTTTAGAGTTTAGATGTAGGTTGATTGCCGTCAGCTGGTGAGTCACATCGTTTGCCTTCCTTGAATATACCTCAATGTTTTAATCTTCTTTCTTATCATGACTTTATTTGTAAAATTCTATTTCTTTCAATATAAATTCATTCGCTTGATAAAAAATAAACATTTTAAAGAACTCTAATAATTCCAGTAAATTTATCATAATATCGTAAATTATTAACAAAAACCACTATAATTAAATAAATTAATTAAACGCAATAAATTTAACGCAAATCTGATATTATAATGTGTGGAACTTCTATTAGTAGCTTCATTAATGCCAAAGCATGCTCCGTCTACCGCCAGTACAATATTATTATAGATTGCTTATGGTAATTGACGTGTGCAAATTATTCGTGCAGTAATTGCTACTCTCTTGTGCTGGTGTGGTAGTGATCCTTGTTGGTACAAAGGGTGGCTATTTATCAACACGAGATTAGTAATATGACACCGTGTGTTTGTTTGAATTGTGTTAATTGGTTTTTATCAAAAAAAAGAAATTAATAGTATTACTTAATCAAATTCACCACGTCATCATAATAAATTATATTAGCTGTATGGTTGTTTTCATTGAGTAGTTAAAAAAATACTATCCATAAAGACTTGTTTTTTACATGAACCAAAAAGTTTTGAGGTTGAATGAAAAAAAATGGTAAAACAACAAGTGAATAAATGTGTCTCTATATAAAACTGGAAGTAATTTCACGGAATAACGAGGATTTTATGGTTTCTCCACTTAGCCACAAATAAACTAGGTACCTAAAGTGTTTGAAAAAGGTTCAAAAAGGCTATGAGAGTTTCTTGTCGGTTCATCTTTGCAGAAACTGCTTCCTTAACCGTTGGAACCAAATTGTTATACATTTCTCGATTCTAACCGCTTCTAAAAGAAATCTACTTTTAAGTCCTCAAATGTTTACAAGGAGTTTTTTCTCCAGACAATTAACTAAACAGGTATAATTTACTAGGTAAAGTTACTACAAATAATTTATGCATGTTTAATAAAACGGCAAGTGCATATGATATAAACTGTATCAGTAAACATGGAAATTGGTGAAGCCCTCCTTCAGCTCCCGCTATGGGCTATAATGGTATGCGTGGTCACGGACCCACTTCCAATACTTTTTATAGTCTCGTATTTTTACGCAGCTTATTGGATATACATTAAGGGTTATTGCAAAGTTGCTGTAGACTATATCGTATAACTTATAGTTAACTGCGCAAAAAGCTGCTAAAATTAAAGGTTGTTAAGTTAGCAACTTCAGGATAAAACAAATGTTTAAATTGTAATTACAATAATGTTAAATAGAAGAACATTTTTAATTATATGTTAACTTATTTTTGTATAAAGTATCCAAATTTATCGTTTCCACGCAGGTGAAGCTGCGGGCAACAGCCAGTACAAAATATGTCGAATCCCATAACAATAATCACTATAAAATTTTTAATTTAAAAGCAGAGTAGCACTATAAAACTCCAGCAGAAAGTTACTCAGCTAATGACAATATTTTAGGTTAGCGCTCAGAGAAATGCGTTAAATAAGCCAGCATTTGAACGTCGCGCGTTAAATGTAGGTTAGGTTAAAACAATGGAGTACAATGGGCTTTGTCATCGCATTCAGTTCGGACTCGAGTTCGGTTCCAGATTGAGGCCCGCGCTGGTCAAGGCCGCTCGTTGACATTCACGGCTCACGTTTGATAAATGTTGCAGTCTGTTTATTTTATTGTTGTGTTGAGATAAATAAAATGCATATGCCAAATGTCAGGAAAGAGTATCATAGAGTTTGTTTACTTTTTGCTGCATTGTTGATTGGTATGTTGGATAGACGTTGGATTTTAGATTTCAAACAGAATTAATTATTCACGAATGCACTCATAAGACCGTTAGAGATAATGCAATGCATTTATTAACGATAATTTTAAAGTGAAAAAATTATTGATTATTTCCTAATACCTGGGTAGCTATATACGAGAACAAATTCTCTTTATCAATACTATTATTTACCTAAGTACCATAGTAAACTTTTGTATAGATTGCTCACAAAATATACTTACCAATACAAAAGTAGTCTATTGAAAAATAACAGAAGATGAGCCAAGTACTTTGGTTTTTAGTGACCAACGAAACAATAGCTTTTCATTTTCATATTTTAAAACACTTTTATTAATAAAACACTAAAATATTCGACAGCGAGAGACTTTAATTAAACTGTAAAAACATTTTATTGTTGACAGTTCATAATTATTGCTACATGCTTTTATTTTTTGTGCATATTTGAGCATTTTGCGTTTCGGAAGTAATAATAGAATATTCTGGATACTGAGATGATTAATTTAAACGTCACGTTTGTATTTTTTACTCTTTTAATATTTAAAAATTGTTAATAAAATGATATTTTCACAGCGAAATCTGTTTCTTTTGTTCTGTATCGAACCTTTTGTAAATTGCATGCCAAGGTTAAAAAGAGAATTATTTTCTATTTGTATTCGATTGAGCATTAAATGCCTTTGTATAAATGCTATAAAGCCTCAAAGCAACCTATATTATAGTGTATCAGTGGACTCAGTAGTCTAGCCTAGTGTTCGTAATTGTGGAAAATGTTATTGTTTTGTTAAGATTTAGGTCATTTAAATAACAATCTAAAATGTTAACTAGTTTTCGCTGTAATATTATAATATAAATAGTTTGTTTTATGTTGTTTTCGTAATATGAGTTGATAAATTTACCTCCCTACACAATTTTAAAGTTAGTCAATTAATAAAAATAAATAAATAGAAGCAAATCTCACAATATCTCATAAATATATATCACAGAAAGGTGACATGCCAAAATCTACTCTATTTTGAATATTAGAATATTCCCAAATATTTATATACATCAAGTGTTTATATAATGTCATGAGCGATTTGTTTGCACATAATGCACGCGTGAAGCAGACACTCACACCTGCAGCGACTCACACCTCATTATTGTAATGAAGCAGACAGCTCTACCATACTTTACAATGTGTATTTTTATTCCATCGACGCTTTTCTACTGTTTTATAAAAACAAAACTAAAACTCAAACATTTATTTATTCTACGACAGACTTCGCTTAGAAAGCTTTTGAGTCGGAATAGATATTATTTACTATAGACGTGTGTTCTCTTATTATTTTATAGTTATTTTTGTATTTTATATATATATATTCTGTTTTGAATATAACTTGAGCATATTTCTGTTGAACAGTAATATTGCGGTCTGGTTGGTTCGTAGTTCATGGAGTAATTTTAGATGGAGACGTCCATTTGTAGTTTTCAACTGTATTCGTGGGTTTATTATGAGTTTCCACACTGCGCGAACTATCGCACACATATAATGAATATATATAACTTACGTAGCTTTTTGGGATTTTATCTTCGTATGAAATGAATATTGTGAAGGTAGAATATTTACGTTTATTTACGTTTATTTTTTTCGATACTTTATTATCGGAAATTTAAACACAGTTACAACTCTATACTAACAAGTAACAAAATATGTAGTTTATAAGCTTAGGAAATCATTGATTTTTTATTAAAAATTAACTAATTACGTTTTTCCTACAACTTGTATATTTCGCAAGTTGCACAGTTACCTACATAGAAGGTAAACAACTTTATCATTCAAAGTCTAACAGCTAATTACCCCCTTTTCGTAACGAAAAACTCACTTATTCAAACTTTTCAAAAACAAAAGAACGAACAGAAAATCAGGATTCAACAAATCAGAAGCATGAAGGAAATAAAACAAAAGACTTATTCCGCGGGTTTTATGAGAGTTTAAAATATAAATCACGGTTTAGCGATATCGCACAGATCAGCCAGCCGGCTAACCCGCTTGTGCCACTCTTTATGAATTCATTTCAAAATAAATGCATTGGAAATTGCTGTTAAAATATTGTCACGATTGTCAAATAACAACTAAAACAGAACCAATGTCGAAGGTTTATAATATATTATGTTAATGTTAATAAACATGATTACTTCCAACGCTCTTAGTAAATAATATGTGTATTTCCTTAATTAATAATATACATTAGGATAATGAACCGATCCATTAGATTGTAATTAAGTCGAGCTGTTGCTAGCTGTAAACAATTATTTGTTGAAAATCTTTATAATGATTTAATTTTAAAAGTGCTCTTGTAAATAATTTAATTATGAAGCAAGCAATATAAAAAACAATGAAAGTAAATGAAGTCTCAAGCCGTCTACTTTTGCGCAGCTAATATTCAGATGTACACATCTGTTACAGATATTTTAGAATATCTGGTTATATTAAATTATGGAACGGGGTAGATTACAATCTTATAGCTCAGCTAATAACACACGCTGAATAATAAATAGACGGCCTTGCGAAACAAGGGGAAGGAACTTTGTACATTTTAATTATTGATGTGAGATACGCAAGATGTCAAATGGGGTGGGTATCTAGCCGGGAATACTATGTCGGATCTATTAACAATATTTTGACAGAACCTTTATGAATAGGGTTGAATAATTATATTGTATTATCTCCCTGTTTTAATCTTTAATGATTTCTTTGACAGATAATCGACGTGATAGCATAATGTGTAAAATACTTGTTCTGTTATCATGTCAATTAATATTTTTGACATTTAGTTAAATTTAATTCATCCATGTTCAAGTATTTAGTTTATACAGCCTACATTAAATATAATAATATACTCTAACAGTGTATTCAATAAAGTAAACGCTGATTTATTCCTTGTCTTTCACCCGTCAATATCTCAGACACGTTAACACACCGGTGTCCTTATCAATCCCCGTTCAAGCGTTAAATGTCAACTGATGTGATGTCAAATGTGAACACACCCTCTGACCTGGATGTGAACAGACCCTTATTGTCACTTTATAAAGCACCTAAAATACATACAATAGGCACAACTCTCAGTTAATTTTTCACGACGCTTCACGACATTAGCAACCTCGAAGGGACATGGACCGTTCAATTAGCCGTTCGTAACGCTCAAAGGGCTCTCTAACCCTCTCACGAGTGGACAGAGGGCCCTTCAGCCAATAAAAAGTTTTGCTTACGTTTTTAAATTCGTTTCCAATGATACTTTGTTGTCAAAGGAATCCGCTCCATCGATGTTCGAATGTCAATTGCCCTACTTCAATATTTTTATGTTCGACCAGCTTTCAAGGAAATACAGCATTGATTTTCAATTAGTTTAGACGCTTCGATGTACATTTCTATTGCTGAGTGTACAATTCTAAGTCGATACCGTTTAGAATAGATTCTAAACGTTATCGACGGACTAATAGAGATATATTATATTTTCTCTGTTTATAAAATTATTATTATTTCTTATTAAATCTAATAACAATTTTCAAACAGGCAAGTCTTTCCGAAGTAAATTAAATTTAATGATTTCATTTGAAAATATAAAGAAACTGTATTTTCTCATTATTATTTGAAAATTAATTGCTATTGATATCAACTCCAAATTTACCTCAGTCCTTTCAAATGCCAATCATGCCCTCGAATGCCAAAATCAGAAATAAAACCCGAGTAGGTATACTACTATACCATTTGTATTACAGAAGTGTCATTTCAAATGTATTTTTAAACATTGCTAAATATTCAATTGAAAATGAATTGAAAAAAACTATTTTAACAATACCAGTATAACAAACAATCGATATTTGTATTTTAAAACCTCTAGTACTTATAAGAAAGAATAACTATGTATAAGAAAGCCCATTCGTCCGTCCTTTGTGTAGCGAGTACGTCACTCCTGTGACATATTTTCCTTCGCCAAATTTCCATGGGCCCTTTGTAGTTCAGAGAACAATACAATTGGACCAGCGAGAGAGGGCCAATACGGGCGATAGCTTCCTCCGGGAGGCGCGTATTGAGACGGCTTATAAGCGATCCCGACCTTTCCACCTTATTCCCTTTATAAATATTACATTTTTTGATGGAAAAATGCGGTAATCTGTATTGGAGTTTTATTTATTCGACGCAAAGGTAGCTTTCAATGTGCTGTTATAAAGAGTGATATTTTAAGGGCTCAGCGTGCGTCTGTTATGTGTTCGTGCAAGATTTACGTGTTTGGAAAATATTTGCATGTTGAGAAATTAAACCCTCCTAAACAAATATGGATATTTTGCTATCCTGGGTAATTACCTAATTAGGTAAGGTATTAAATTTTCCTGCCATGTTATTAATTAGTAATGCAATATACAAAGAAAAAGGTGCTTCATCCAAACCGTTCAATTACTTTTTCTTTCTTGTATTTTGAATTACACAAAGATTCTTATAGAAAATAACATTTCATTCTACATAATATAAGATTTCTCGTTTAGTAAAAAAAGTATCAGTTATAAAAAATCCGCGATTTTATACTATTTGCTTTATTCTTAGCAACCAAAAATTTCAATAAAAAAGTGATTTCGAAGAATAAGAAAAGCCGGCAGTTTTTATAATAGAAAGCTTCAAAGAGCTCATGAGAACAATGCACACAATGGAGTTTCGAGAATATTCGGTAATTAATCAACTTTACACAATCGAGTAACTCCTTCAATCGATAATCATTATAATTATTGTTTTGTTTTACTCGTGTATCCGCGGCGTTATTCAATATTGATCAATTGACGAACATGTATCCATTGTACTAGTAGAGTAAATTATAATTCTATAATAATTAAGTCTATTTCTGTATCATAATGCTATTTAACTTAGTGATACAGGTGTGATAGAATAGTAGTGAATCTATATACTAATATTATAAAGCTGAGTTGGTTTCTTTGGTAATCTCAGGAAATACTGGTCCAATTTAAAAAAATATTTCGGTGTTAGGTAGCCCATTTATCGAGGAAGGCTATAGGCTATATATCATCACGCTAAGACCAACAAGAGCGGAGCAATGCGGGTGAAACCGCGGAGCACAGCTAGTCTATTATAAAATCGTTAAATCGAAGTCGTATTAGTAAATCTTCATTTATAGATCAAACTTCATTCTTCTAAAATGACAACAAGAAAAGCTCTTACTAAAATAACTTACTGAAGTAGTTGATCCCTATTTACGCATGCGGCATAATGTAGCGCGTAGGCGCGTAACAGAAGTGATAAATATTTTGATCTACGAGCAAAAGGGACAGGATATTCGCTTGCTTGTCTTTATACAAACCAGTTAGGAAATAAATATTCTCTACCTTTTTTACACTATTTTCACCTTTTTCCATATTTTTTAATTTTAATGTGAACTATTCATAAAAACAATTGAATCATTCAGCAGGTCATTACTATCGAGATATTTTGTGATTTTCAATATATTTTAATCCTTATTGCATAATATAGTCTAATTGACTGATTAGAAACACGAAATATAAATGAGTATACTCACTAATACGCTCCCGCACTGCCGGCGAGATAATAGATTAGTTCAGCGTTTGTAAATTTGATATCTATAAACCGCGCAAATTCCACTAATTGATCCAATTTCTATTTATTACCCCACAAAGGTATATTATTCGGCAACGCGTTATCCGCGTATCTGCACACATGGAAGGTTAATTGCAGGATTTGTTACATAATATTCACGCATAAAATATTATTCGAGAGGTATTCAATGTATTTAGATTCTTGATTACATATCTTGAATATAAGTATTTAGAATTGCCTGAATTTTGCTGGAAATAACATAACTACCAGAAAGTGTTACAAACGTTATTTGCTTATTTAAAACGTCATGTTCTTAATAAATCGACATATTTAATCATTAAAAAAATTACAAAGGAACTTAATTTTTAAAGCTCTTCCGGAAAATGCGCTGCAAAGTTCAATGTCAATAAAATATTTCAAAATATCAATTATATTATATAATGTGTAATTTAATATAAATTTGCGTATAATATGATCACGAACAAACGAACGAACAGTCAAGCCGATAAACATTTATAGAAAAGGCAAACAACATTGAATCAACACAATGAATTACCCGCGAAATAATTGAACGTACAAGCATGGCGTCATTTTGGATTCCACATTGAATTACAACGCTCTGAACAATTACATTGCATGATTGATGTGAGAAGCCCAGGCCATGATGTGTTATAGCAGTATTATGTCCAGGGTGTGAAAGTGATGGCACTAGACGACCTATATAGCGATGTCCTTTTTCCGCACTGGAATTAATACTGCTTAAAGGCATCGTGGTATGAGGGTAGAATGGAGTCTATTGAACTTTAATAAAGCGTATTAATAACGAAGGAGGTAGAAGGGAGGGGGGAGACGTGTGTGTTTGTTACAACGCTTTATTATTTTTTAATGATAATCACCGTTCAATGTTCGTGACCGATTATATTTTTACGCAGCGATTGTTTTTGGTAATGACCTGCCCTAGAAAGTAATATACGTACAGGTAAATAATACTTTTTTGTTGATGTAGGTATAAAGAAATGTGATATGTGCGTTCTATATATGTTTTTTACAAAATAAAAGAAGGAATAAACTATGTAGGTAGTAACGTCACATTTTTACAAAAAAAAATAGGAAACATGGGTCTGTGAAAAAGTTGAACGAAACTAAAATATTCTGTGACTTTCCATAACCTTTTACTCTTAACCATGTAATTTACTGTGGAAATAATGAATAAAATTGAGATGATGCAGCTAATCTTTTCTCATTTGTAGGAGGATCATCACCATATCCTTTACTTAATCAAAGTCAGAAACAGGACGGTATCACGCGACATTTAATACGGATTATGAATGATTTCAGGCGGTGTGTGACATACCTATATTACATAAGGTAACGTTTAAACTAGTCTTCTAAAATATACATTAGAAAGCTGCTCTACTTCCTAGTCAGTCAGTCCATTTCAAGTTAAAATTTTAAAAGAAGCTCTTTTGAATATTTTTTTCAGTTCGAGGAAGATAAGGGATTACGTTGATTACACCTACTCGACTTTATCATTAATCATTAATTAATGAAAACAAAGGATAAGGTTAATACAATACAGTGAGCTCCACACGCAATGTAATTAATGGTTCCTGTTACTCGCTCCTACAATACTACCTCATTATTGAGATTTCATTTGACCAGAAATGGTAAAAATGCCCGCTGGTGCTATTTCTTAATTGGCCAGCTCGTTTGTCAAATGTGTCCACTATAAACAATATGGGTCGTAAGCGATACGCATTTTATTAATGTGTAATAGGGTCGAGATCTTAGGTTGAATAGTTCTTGAATAATTTATGTGCACTCGGTTTAAGCAGACGTAAATAATGGCGTCTTTTATTTTGTAAGCTGTCGTTGAAGCGACCTCAATAACTTACTATAATTATCGTTATTTAGATTACATTTATACGAAACGCCGTTTAACCGTCATGAAAATGTTTAGCGCTATCAACAAAATATAACGCTTTTTCTCGTTTACAAGAAGCATCAACATAAAAGTAGTCACATAAACATTTGATAGAAGACTCACTTATCCCCTAGCGTAAGCGATAAAATACACAAAAACCTAGAAAATATTGGAGGTTGGAAGTAGCGTTATAAAGTACCGAACACCAATACCAATTATATGACCTTAATACCTCCCGGGCTCGGCCGTATATCTGTAGCTGGCCGATTTAAAGCGCGCCTCATCTGGGCTCCCCGGGGGACGCTAAAAATGTCGCCACTGGAGGGACACAGCTCCACAATTTATAGACGTTATTATTTAATCCCCTCTCACAATATTTGTAGCGATTTCGGGGTATTTGCGAAATAAAATTAAATTCGATGTCGTCATGAAAATGAAATATTACACGTGTGTTTCCGTGTTGAAAAACAACTTTGATATTTCGTCTCTTTTAAAAGGCATTCGTTTGTACGTTGCGCGGAAATATTCATGTTACATTAATCATTTTGGTTCTGTGAAGAAATATTTGCAAAATTCATATTTCAATTTTATTTTTGAAGCTTTTTTTAAAGATAATATTCATAAAACCGAGATTTTTTTAAGTAAAATATAAAAGATACAAAAGACAAATCTTGCAAACATGGCGAAAAGGGGAAAAATTGGGGTATTATTTCTATCGCAAAGAAACACGACACCCTGCACTCCGCAGCCTCTTTAAAAACATACTTTACACGAAATATACTTACGTTAATACACACTCATGTCTCAGCAAACACAGCTATCGAACACCATCACAATAACGCAATAAATATTCAAGCAGCGTGCCTTAATTCGTGGCCCGTGGAACTCCACACGAGACGCGAGGCGTGAGAGCCACATTAAAACTTTACTCTACTTTGTATTGTAAACGGTCTCGTTGCATAAATTATGGTCGGGATCAAACAATCGGGAACGAAATCAGTGCGGTGCGTGACGCAGGACGGGCTTCGTTCTGTTATCCGACTGTGATAGGATAGGTTTTCATGTGATACCTTTATATAGGTAGAGTCTGAGTTTGTTTGTTTGAACGCGCTAATCTCAGGAACTACTGGTCCTATTTGAAAAATTCTTTCGGTGTTAGATAGCCCATTTATCGAGAGGCTATAGGCTATATATCATCACGCTAAGACCAAACAGGAGCGGAGCAATGCGGGTGAAACCGCGGAGTACAGCTAGTTAAGTATAAAATTAATAAGTAATTTATATATATATATATATATATATATATATATATATATATATATATATATATATATATATATATATATATATATATATAAATTACTTATTAATTTTATACTTAACTAGCTGTAATGGATCCATCTTTGCCAAAAGAATCATTTGCCTATCCTCGCGTGCAGTGGTTTTTCATGGTCGAGCTTTTCTAGGCACTTGATCGGAAGTACCATGCTCTTTTAAATAAACTGTAGCATTGAATATCTTTTTATCGAACACTCTAAATGATTTGCAATTTTCCTGTAACTCCAGTTTTTGTCAAAATGTAAACTTAAAATTATTTTTCTTGTTGATGGGTCACAAATCTTACTTTTACCCATTTAAACTGCAAAGCAAATTAATTTTCAATAAATTTTAGATGGAATGTTTAAAAAACGGTGCAAATATTTGTAAAAGAAAAAAATATTGTCAGCATTTCAACAGGTTTTTACTTTGGAACACTCGAACCATGCTGTTTCTAATTTGTTGTCCAGACTGAAAATACTCGACAATCAGACTTCACTTAAAGTTGTTGAATTTTATTAATTTAAGCTAACGTTTGATTAAAATAAAGCAATTTCTTATAAAACTAGATAAACAGGTGTTCTATTACATATGAAATCATACTTAATCTCTAATACGTTAATACATAAATGTTAAATTAATTTGATGACTCCTTCATCGTATTACGTGTTTCTAATTAAACGTCCACCACTGTATATAATTTATAATGCTAAAATAAATTTTAATTTAATTTAATTTTAAAAGAATTTGTGAACTAAATAATTGTGATACATTTAATTAAATAACAACTCATGAAGTCTGGAAGCCTTTCAAGTGTGGATGGTTTCATTTTATAGCAGGATTTAGTTCTAAATCTGCACGCTAGGTGTGAATGCTTGAAGTGATTATGCCTGATGCTATTTTCTGTTTAAAAAATAAATTTGTTCCCTGTATAATTTAAATATTTCGGGGTTCAACGATTTATAATAAAAATTTAAGCGAGGTTAATGTAAAGGTTAGATGTTCTTGTTTAAAATTAACTTAGGTATCTATATCTATACTAATATTATAAAGCTAAAGAGTTTGTTTGTTTGTTTGTTTGAACGCGCTTATCTCAGGAACTATTGGTCCGATTTGAAAAATTTTATCAGTGTTAGATGGTCCATTCATCGAGGAAGAGAGGCTATATATCATCACGCTACAACCAACAGGAGCGGAGCCACGCGGGTGAAACCGTGGAGCGCAGCTAGTTATAATATAATAGTTTTAGTTATTTTACAACCTAAGCAGTATCTTCTTTCCAATAAAGACAATAACAATCAACGAATCCAAATATCTTTTCTCTTTGTTTCAATCGTCTTAATAAATTCATAAACCATAACCTTATAACTTAACAGCGGCAATGCATATAACAGTAACAATAAACTCATAATCACATAACATTGACTTAATGCCTAATTAAAGGTGAAATAAATCCGAACGTAGCTAAAGGGTGGGTGAGAGGGCTCTTACAACCCTGGCCTTGTTTATGACGCGTGCTTTACGAGACTCGCTAACGGGGAAGTAAATTTATAGTATTTTAACAATTTAGTATTATTCTCATTGTTGTATTTTGGATTTGGTGAAATAGTTAATAGTATCTGTATTGTTATGAAATGAATGTATTTATTGCCACAACCATTTTTGATATTTAAAACTTAAAATCTACTTAACATAAGAACAATATTACTTATACAGTTAAAAACTTTAGTTGTTATTTATCTAGCTTTGTTTTTCTCATCTATATAATTGCAGAAAATCTTTATTATTTAGTCGATAGCACTTCCTGCTTATTGCTGTTATTTCTCCCAATCAAACGACGCTTCTTGTTTTTCCGATACAAATAATATTTTTTAATTAAGTACATTATTAATATCTTTCTAATAAATACGATAAAAATCTTCCTGTGTTATCTTCACTACATAATATTATTTATTATTTTAATATAAAACAAAGTCGTTCTCTGTCCCTATGTCCCTTTGTATGCTTAAATCTTTAAACTACCAAACGGATTTTAATGCGGTTTTGTTTAATAGATAGAGTGATTCAAGAGAAAGGTTTGAGTATATAATTTATTAGGTTTTAGACAAAGCGGGCGAAGCCGCGGGCGGTAAGCTAATAAAATCATATGTTATTCGTAATTTGGTCTCATTTACAACATTAAAGTTAATAAAACGATCCCTATCAGTTTAAACAAAATTATCATGTAACACATACCTCCTTAGTAATAAAACATAGGAGAGTTTGTTTTCCCTCGCTCCGGCCGACTCAGCCCACCCTAAACAAACTGCCTATTTGCCTTGAAATTTTTATGTAAGCATTATTTTTTAAAAGCTACGAGTTCCCGTAAGTATAGTCGGGTAAACAAATTAATATTTTCCGCGATCGTATTAGATTCTGTATACTTTGAGTCCTGTTTTTTGAACGGTTTTTGCTTCATTTATTATTTTCCTTCTCTCGTATGTGAATAACAAATATCGAGAATTTAGTCTTTTTCAATCTAAAACTGTTCTTATTAAATTTGACTGAGTAATATTTTCGAAAAAGTATTTTGTCTCATCATTTTGTAAATAAGCTTCTGTATCATATTATAGCAAAAAAAATTAAATAAGAATGAGTAATTTTGATTCAAAATTACAGATAAATGAAAAAAAAATATTTAAATATTTATACTCATTTGAAAATTATATATCTGCAAAACCAAATTTTATGTAAATGAACTCATGTTAACAAGTATAGGTTTGCGAGTGAAGGTATTGGGTTTAATATTCAAATTGAGCATTTAAATTACGTTGTTTAATTAATAACGTTAAAAAAATTGATATCATGTTCATAATGTTGAAAATTATTTTTCACGGAGACAAGGATTTCATAATTAATAATATTGTAGGGTTAGTAATATTGTATATTTCAATACATTTTATGTTGTTCTGATCTCTGCTCTATCTCGTGCTCGTAGTCTTATGTAATAAGCCACAGCACTACAAAACACTAACAAAATCGTTTTAGCAGTTGTGATATAGTGACAAACATCCATCCCCAATCTTTTACGTTTATAATATTAGACAAACACTATAGATTTTCCATTTGTATGCTTCAAATAAAGCGACGAGTCACGTTACATGAGGTAACAGGGCCAGGGTGAAAGCAGGCGAGTATCCGATCACAATAAAATCAAAAACAGCTCATAAACCGCGCCCATCGCTCCCATTTGATTGCCAATCCTAATGTATTCGATACATGAATTACACCCGGCTTTACGTGTCACATTCAAAGGTGAGGCTTTCGATATATTTTACGGTGTATTTATGTTTGATTATACGCGGCTCGTTTTTATGGGAAGCGATTTGTAAATTTCACGCGTGTTTGAATTATATTTGCTGGTCATAAACGTATGTTATTTACGGAACTGTGCTGTTTCAAATTGGATATGAATTAGTTAAATGTTTTGAGGAATAATAATATCATATACGTTAGTTTTTAATTCAGGGACTTGCGTCTAATTTGCAAGAGCAAAATGATGGATGGTGAAAAGTATGCACTTTTATAAGGAGACTATCTTTCCGCAGGCGGGTTCGCGCGCGTAGTCTAAAACTTATCAAATTATACACTAAAACCTTCCCCAATAATCACTCTATCTATAAGTGAAAACAGAATGAAAATCGGTCTTATTCTTTTTGAGTTAATCGTGAACAGACAGGCAGAAGCGGTGGTCAACTTTGTTTTATAATTATAATTGATTTATTTACAAAACCTCTTGCGTAATTTGTATTTTTCATCATGTTTTGTCACTAATGCATTACATAATCGTGCGGAAGGATGCGTTATTAATGAATAATATAAAGGTCAAAACAGCGATAGCCCAAATCCCTTCCTCTGTTTGAATTCGCATCTTGATCTGTAATTTCCTCTAAGGTCAGAGGATGCGGCTCATCGGCAGCTGTCTTTAGTGTCAGGAAATGAATTAACGGGATTGTATGCCGATCTATAGAGTCAAACGGTTTTTGAGTAAAAATTAGCAATTGAAAGTGTAAACTTTAAAATTTACAAGGGTTTATGAAGAGTAATTTTTTTAACTATAACCAGCACCATGTAATAAGTTCTAATAATAGTTATATTCACAATCATTAATGAAAGGCAATTTCAATAACCTAAGTGTTTTCAAACATAGACCAATATAAATGGCAATCTTAAATTAAAATTAATATTCCATACATTTCTATTAAAATTCTAAAACAAACCAATATAAGTCAAGACAAGAAATATCACATAAAACGTTATCTCTTCCAACATCTTATGTAATGAATATAAAGACTATCCAAGATGCAGATACGTTAGCGAGAACATTAATCCGGATGCTCCATATCTGCAAGTCATTAGGTAAATATATGAAAGTTATGAGTTGATAGCGCCATCACTCACTTCACTCCATTTCGCCCGAGCACTTAGAAATTTGAATATTGGCACGAGATCTTAATAGTTTTGGCAAGATCGCGAATCTTCGACTGGAGCTGCGATTATGAAAATGTTTGAGCGCATTTCGTTACACAAACACCAGATACTTAGATACTTAGTGATACGGGATTCAAATATATGCTTATGTAATGTGTTATTGTGGTGGATGATAATTATTATTATGTATTAGACTTAGTGGTTTTGTGGTATTTTATAGCTCGTATAGTGTTATTAGACATACTGCCTTTTATGTGCTACTAAGTAAATAAGCTATACGACGTTCTGTATAAGTTCTGTATGCAATACTCATGACAAAAGAAATAGCACTCTCAATAACGTGAATCAGAAGGCTATTTGCCAATCAAAAATCAATGGAATATTTGAAATTTCTTCTTAAAATTTTATATTCATCAGATTACCTTATATTAATTTCTCCAACATAATATTATCTATAATGAGACTTTTGGTAAAAATAATATTATGTTGCTCTACATATATCCGTTGAAAGAGGTGATTCAATTTTTGTAATAAAGTATTTTTATCTATAAATATACGACTTTTGTAAGCTCAATCGTGTTCAATAAGAGTGACTTGTACGCCGTGGCCCGTAACACTATGATTGGTTACTTAAATATAAAATAGGTTACATTTTTCACTTGAATGCACTTAGTTATAACAAATGATTGAATGAGAATTATTATCACCCTAATTCATGAATGTTTATAACATCTATAAGTCCTACTAATATTATAAATGCGAAAGTTTGTGAGGATGTGTGTGTTTGTTACTCTTTCACGAAAATAATACACATAGGATAGAATCTATCCTGGTAATTCCACGGGAACGGGAACTATGCGGGTTTTTCTTTGAAAACGCGGACGAAGCCGCGGGCGGAAAGCTAGTATTACATAATTGGTTAAGTGTATATAAAACGTAACTTATAGATTTATAGAGGATTATTGAATATAAAATTAATGAATATAAAATTATATTCCATGAGCAGGCACTCTAACGAGACATTTAATTGTTTTACAGCCTTTTGCAAACTAAATCAACATAATAGTGTTTTAAATAAATCGGATAGAATGTTAGATCTTGTTTTGAGCAGCATGTCATTGCAATGCGTATCTGTGAGCGGTGATATACCACCTCTCGTACCCATGGATGCACACCATCCACCACTCGAAATAACAATAAAGTGTAGGCGAGGTACAGCCCTCGTTAGTAAGGATGAGGAACCTCCTCCATCCCAGGAATCTTTAAACAAATCTTATCAATATTTTTGTGACTGGAATTTTCGGAAAGCTGATTTTAGTTTATTATATTCTATTTTTGAGAATACAGATTGGTCTGATATTTATGCTATAACAGATACAAATGAAGCCGTTGACTTTCTTTATTCTAAAATTTGCAAAAGTTTAAGCTATTGCGTACCTTTAAAAAATGTTAACAAGCCAGTTAGTCGTTACATTTATCCTACTTGGTATACGGCGGAGATAATTTATAATATTAAAAATAAATATTATCACCACAAAACATACAAAGCAAGTGGTAATTTAGTTAACTTTGAACTTTTTAAATATTATCGTGCCTTTGTAAAGAAATTGATTAACAAAGCGTACCAAGATTATACAAATAGAATTGGTAGTGAGATTTGCAATAATCCTGCAAATTTTTGGAAATTTGTCAAAGAACTTCGTAAAAGCAGATGCGCTACGGGTTCATATAATTATAACAATAAAACTTTAGTTGGACAAGATGCTGTAAATTCATTCGCTGAATATTTTAGTTCTGTATTTTTGCAAAATTCTCCCCGCTTAAACGCCGAAGATGCTTTACAAATTTCTGATTCAAATTTTAATAATTCTTTATATGTACAAATTGATAAATTTAAACCTTCTGAATTAAAACTTGTCAGTAAAAAATTAAAGTCGCATTCCGCCGCCGGACCAGACGGTATCCCGCCCTTCGTAGTTAAGGATTGTATATCGGTTTTTCTGAGTCCCTTGTTACACATATATAATTTATCCATCCAGCAGTCATTATACCCCACTGTATGGAAAATTTCCCGTGTGACTCCCATACAAAAAAATAGTGATAACTGTGATATAACTAACTACAGACCCATAGCCGTGTTGTCGACATTTGGTAAATTATTTGAGATGCTACTTAATAATAGAATTAAACGACAAATCGAACCTCATTTAAGTGATTGTCAACATGGGTTTAGATCCAAGCGATCGACCACAACTAATCTCACAAATTTTTTAAGCTATGTAAACGCACGTATGGATGAAAAGAAACAAGTTGACGTCGCCTATTTTGATTATCAAAAAGCTTTTGATAAAATAGACAACGACATACTATTACATAAATTTGCTCTGTTTGGCTTCAATCCGAAGCTTTTACAATTTTTCGCTGATTATCTAAAAGATAGGAAACAGTACGTACAGTTAGGAAATTATAAATCATATATGTATTACACGAGATCGGGTATAAGTCAAGGCTCGAATTTAGGGCCAACCCAGTTTTTAATTTTAGTAAACGATTTGCCAAATGTAGTCAGCACCGCTAGATGTCTGATGTTTGCTGATGACCTCAAGTTATACTTAACAGTTAAGGCTTATACATGCGCTAATAACCTTGACCATACTTGACGGATCTCAAACCTCTCCCGCTGCACCTTCTTTTTTCCTCGCATTTTGTATTTAAAAAGATACTTATCAGTGAAACAAAATATCCTCGTCAGGGACTGTTGTGTAACTGATAATTTATTAAACATAAAATTTTCAGAGCTCTAAGTCAGCAGGTTACAAAGTTTATAGAGTATTTACGGAAAAATCGATGACCACGGCACATTTTTTTTCTAGAAATCTATTAACTTTGGAAAAAAGTCCTCGCGAGCAATTAAAGATCAAAGACCATCCTATTTTATATATTTTTTTCGGTTTTGTGCTTTATGTTGTACCAGACTTTATAGAGGTTGAACATAGTCGAAATTGCCGGGTAACGCCTTAATAACTTTACTGATCACCAAATGCTTCAAAATGATATAAATTCTGTTGCCCGGTGGGGTGTAGAAAATAGTTTGCTTTTTAACACTGAAAAGTGCAAAATGATGACCTTTTCGCGCTCCCTAGTGCAACAAAACTTCAATTATAAACTAAATAATTTAAATTTACAGCGTGTTTCAAATATTAAAGATCTAGGTGTCACCTTTACAACTCGCTTAGATTTTAAAGAGCATATAATAAACTTGTGTAACAAATCCCTAAAAACGCTTGGATTTATAATCCGTACTAGTCATAATTTTGATAATATAAAATGTGCCATCTCTCTTTATATCGCATATGTACGAAGCAGCCTCGAGTATAATTGTACTATATGGGACCCCTACGAACATAAATATATTTTAATGCTCGAAAAAGTCCAAAAAAAATTTTGTAGATTTATTTATAAAAAGATGTACGGATACTATCCATACATTTATCCCTCCTTATTTGTTTACGGCATGACGGGCTTTATGTCACTGGAGTCACGACGCAAATATTATATGTTAATACATATGTACCAACTGTTACACGGGGGCGTGGACAACCCAGACGCTCTAGAGCAGATCTGTCTAAACGTCCCGCCTAAGATCATGTACAGCGTGGCGGGTCCTCGGGACGTGGGCCTGCGACGCCTTCGCGATTTGTTCACCGTCCAGTCGGGTGGGCGAACGAAGAGTGGTGGGAATGCTCCCCTTATACGAGGAATAAAGCTGCTCAATGACATGCTAGCTCACAGCAATGAAAGCGATATATTTTGTATAAGTTTGTATAAATTTAGAAATATGATATTGTTATTTCTTAGTTATGAAAAGTGATGTAATTTGTTGAGTAACTGCCTTGTAATGTTTTGGGTATACATACATACCTGTAAATTACTTGTGATGAAAAATAAATAAATAAATAAATAAATAAATAAAAGCTTAGACGCGATAAGATTATGGCATTAACGACACCTACGCACTGTATGTGCGTTTATTTCGGGTGACATTCAAACGTCTGCCCTCCTGTTTCTATGTAACCTTAAGGGTCGATTTTTCAATGCTTGGATAAAACTTATTCGTCAAATAATAATAAAACTACCATTTTAAAAACGTATTCTAATTGCCCGTATTTGACAGTTTACGTGACATTTTAATATTATCGTGTAATACTTTATTGGACGGATAAGTTTTATCCGAGCATTGAAAAATCGGCCCTTAGAAGTATTATAAATTCAAATAATAGAGACTTGTCGACAGCAGCTTTCATTTTAATAAACTAATCGCTTCTGTTGTTAGGCCTTTTATCATGTTCTTGTAACTAAATTGCTACATTTAATGAACTATGTATTTATTCTATGATATCTGTCTATTTGGTATATATAAGTTACTAGCTGCGCTCCGCGGTTTCACCCGCGTGGCTCCGCTCCTGTTGCTCTTAGCGTGATGATATATAGCCTTCCTCAATGAAAGGACTATCTTACACCGTAAGAATTTTTCAAATCGGATCAGTAGTTTCTGAGATTAGCGAGTTCAAACAAACAAATAAACAAACTCTTCAGCTTTATAATATTAGTATTGATAGTAGAGATTTATAACACGCTACGTTCAAACCAGCTTTTAAAACTGCGAATCGAACAACAGGCCAAATTTCATCATCTAAAAATTCTCCAATAAATAAATCGAACACATAAAAAAACAGTTTCTATTGTAACAGACAGTGGCATAGCGATCAGGTCGCGAGTCACGTTGCGCCTCTCCAACCGTCGCGGAGGGCCCTCAGAACACCCTCCAGTAATTAGAAGGATCGTTGTTTACCGCTCTAAAGATCGTTGAGACTTGTGTTCTTTGCGTTGCCGAAAATGTTGATCAAATAAACTTTGCAAATTGTGAGTGGCTGTTTAGATAATGCGATGAATCTATTTTTAGCTTATTTGATGTAGAAGAAAAATGGTCTATAATAAACAAGGTGAGTCGCTTTATTCGTCGTTTCATTTCATTAAGTTTGTATTCGACCACAGCAACTTTTTTAATTTTTCTTTCTAGAAAATCAGAATTGGCAACATGCATCCAGCTATGCAAGAGGAATGCTTTGACATAAAAAGAAAAGGAAATATAAAAATAAATATCAATTAAATACACGATTTTATATAAGTAGGTAGGTTCCATAAGAGGGTTCATATTGTTTTAATAATCACTGGCGAGTGATGTATATGTATTACGAATGCGTTTTTTTATTTTTTATACAAAGCGATTTCTAAAACTCTCTATAAAAAATACGTGAATTGTTAGAGTTGGAAACAACAAATTGAAAGGGTGTGCACAGTGCACAGTGCAACTATACGTGACTAAAATCAATTCGTCAGCATACAACTAGTACACTCGTACACTCGTACACTCGCACTCGGCACTCCTTTCAGAAGAGTACAATGTCAATCTAGGCGCTTAACATTTGAGGATAACCTGCGAAGTTACGCAATCAATGAATTGGGAATGTGAGCTTTCAGCTATTTACAATATATTATAAATACAAAATTAATCTAGAAATAAGATTATTTATTAGACGTAGCATTTATGATACTTAATTGTACATTAATTATCAGGAATCGAAAAGAATTGAACACATAAACTTGTAGTATTAACTTCCACGAAGATGTAGTAACACTTACTATGACTGGATTGAATTTTCAACTTAAATATTAAAATAACTCGAAGGTAGCTTTTTTATAATAAAAATTTCTCAATACATTATGATTCATCTCGAGAAAATACAGAATTAGACATTGTGAACCCAATAATATGTAGGTGGCTAATCGAAATCTCATGTTCGAGACCCACTTCAATATCAAATCATTCTAACTCAGTTCCACTTGGTTTTAAAAATACACTGTATATGTGCTCTTGTTCAAAAAAGGTCAACGAATGACCTTTATAAGATTTTCTCGGATACCAATAATTCCCCTTCATATAATATATTAGAGCAAGCAGAAAATATTAATAAACCCCGCGACATTAATAAGCTAGCGTCTAAGTAAAGAATTCTTGGAATATAACTTAGTGAGTGGAATATGATAATAAAGTTCGCAATATCACAGGAACAAATCAGTGATATTGCTAGAAGCTGTCAAGTGGATGGGCTGTTAAGTCACGCTCTTCGTGATAAAAATGTCTTGAGTCATCGCCTGCTACGATTGCTACGAAGTGCTACGTGCTACGCCACTACGGCGCTACGGCTGCAATTGGAGTTAAAAGTTATAGTAAATAAGTTTTTAGTAAATAGTAATATCTATAAATTGTCTATGATATATGTTTATGATTTTGTTTCATTTCGTCCTACGTAATAAATTTAAGAGAAATGATTATAATAATTACGATAGTGTAGTAATAAAATCTACTCATTTGTACGTATAAACAATGAAGACAGTTATTCAGTGTAGTTTATGTTCTTAATGTATTTCTCTGATTTAATCACAAAACTTCGTTATCAAATGCATTTATCTGAATTTATTTCAACTCGAGATTAACGCATTCCTGCATTACAATAATTTACAATTCACTCCACGTTCCACAGAATTCTATAAAGTATTTTTCTCGTACGCTAATTTAAAATTAAACAAGAAGCTCCGTACAACACGAGTTTTATATTCAAAGCGCGAGCGCGCTTAATTAAAAACCTAAAAACTCATTAATAACATTATACAAATGAGCAATTACGTGTACAAACATGCGTCCCGTCCCTGGCGTCTATATTATGTGCATGTTAGCACATTCATGTGTCGGCAATCCGTAGCCGGCTAATTACTTTGCCGCATTTAGCCGCATTTAAGCCGGCTATAAATCGTGACCGCAACTTGCGTCTCTTTGCCGCCGCTGCCGCAAGTATTTCAAGCGATAATAGGCTTATGTTTAGAATTGCAACTCGATTGAACTTATTTGAATGTGCACTGGCTGAACTAGATTTACCCCTTCACTTGTCCGATTTAAATAACTCGAAAGGCGAAGCTGATCGACTGGAAATATATTTTAGTAGATCGATGTTTGGGGGTAAAATCCGCGCAATATGTTATGCTCGATTAAAGAAGATTAAAGTGTAATTGGTTAGCAAACATTCATACTTATAAAACAGGTCAGTTCTTTGTTCACTGTTTCCTGTTGTTGCGAGCCCTGTCCGACTTTTACAGTGAGAGTCCTCCAACGATTAGAAGATGATATCTTCCCTTCATATTGTATAAAGTGTTATTGTTTTCCAGGCTACAACTATGTTGTCTATAAGGCAATAACTCGATATTATCGATAAGTGAAACCTCGGAGAACTTTTAATCGTGAAAACAAAGCTTTCAGATAGGGGAAATTTCCATGGAAGTTAATAACGGTGCAACAATTACGAAATTGATATCAAAGGGATTATCCAAAAGATACATGTGCGAAAATTAATCAATATGGGAGCACATGGCTTGTTCAAACTGGGTCACACTTGCTACCGGGACGTTACTTATAACCTGCCTTCAAAATGAGAATATTTAAGCTTGTTTATCGTTTAAGTAAGAAAGGAGGAATCTTTTGTGAATTTCAAAATTTGTGGTTATTGCTTGACGTGATTTGCTTTAAAAGATAACGCGATTGCTTTTCTATTTTTTCAGTAACAAGAAATAAGGAATATTTTTTTATGTACCTATGTAATATCATACTAATAGATTTCATATATTCATTTTTAGAATCATGAGATTTTAAGTACATTTATTGATATCTGTACAAGGTCCTAAATATACCTATATTTAAAGCATTAACGTTTCTTACATCTAAAGCTGATAATAAAATGTAAAACCTATTGTAAAGCCAAGCTTCTTCGGCTTTTACTACTTTGAAGATCTTTTCGTCAGTAACACTGTGAACGCGATATACATCTTGAGAGGTTAATAAAATAATCATAGCCATTTTGTCAACACGATACTTGCGCAGTTTTCTAAACGCTGCCACGGTTTAACTCGCTTTTGACGTTCCACATAGTTAGGTTGTTTATAACAACAGCATGTGTTTGCGTCGCCCCTTTGTAATCCTGGAGACGAGGAACGATAACAAACTCCGAGCCTCTTAGGAATTTCGATACAAACTTGCTAAAGAGATAAAAATAAAGTAATCTCTTTGTGTTAGGCACTTCTGTAGAAGTTTGTGTTCAGAAATATTGGGTTTGAAGTGTTTGAACACTAAATGTAAATGTTTATTTGAACGGAAAGTATGAAAATTTAAATATAATATATAACTTTGATCTTTGTTACGTTTTCAACTAAATTTTAAATGTTTTTTACATCATTTCAGGAAAAACACTTAATAATACCTGAAGCATGAGTAATTTGCCATTTTTAGTTACTGTTTATTATATTTTTCATTCTTAATATTTCATAACAGCTGTATATATTTTTATATTTGTGTGGATAGCCCTAATTGTTTTACGGCTCGTTGATTTAACAATTTTAAATTATTCTATACGTAATATCCTATCGAGGATTTGGCAAAAAATATATTAATTTACTTCAATCTGTTTTTCGCAAAAATGTGTGTAATCACGTTATCTTATTGCTATAAGTACTAATAAAAGTAAACGCAAGCGACTACCTTTTTCAGAAAAACCATGTATTACAGGAAAATACAAGCAATTTCATCCAAAGTTTCGCAGCACTGTTCACATAAACCTCCTTATTGCACGGTACATAACAAATGGTCTCTAAAAGTAAATAGGAAGTGAGCGAGTAGCCCGTAAGCGGTTTATGTGAACCGTCCCTATCGTAGTTTGTTAAAAGCGGAAAATGCTAAGCCCATATTTATGCAACATAGCCGTCTTTCAAGTTTGAGAGATTAAAACGTATTAAACTCATTTATGAACGGGGAATGAAAGGAATATACATTATACATATACGAGGCTATTTTGAACGAAATTGTTATTTAGTCGTCGAGAAATCAGGATACCTTCAATAAGCTACAACCCTCTAAGTTATAATATTATTATTTTCTGGAATTACATTGGCTTTGTAATTAGTATAAAAAAATACATGTGCCAAAAATGTTTTGAAAGATATTATATCTTATATTTCTAGTTTCAGTGTATGACTTAGGGCCGATTTTTCAATGCTTGGATAAAACTTATCCGTCCAATAAAGTATTACACGATAATATTAAAATGTCACGTAAACTGTCAAATACGGGCAATTAGAATACGTTTTTAAAATGGTAGTTTTATACATTATTCGACGAATAAGTTTTAACCAAGGATTGAAAAATCAGCCCTTAGCTCACGTGGTGAAAGTCAAAAAGTTAATCTTTAGTTCATTTTATTAGTTTTTTTAGGCTGAAAGATGAAGTGCAGGTTACAAATACACAATATAATATAATTAATATACGTCTCAATAATATTCTTTAAGTAGTTTATAAATTACAAGCTGTGCCCCGCGATTTCACCCGCATTGCTCCGCTACTGTTGGTCTTAGGGTGATGTGATATAGCTTATAACCTTCCTCAATATATGGGCTATCTAACACCGAAAGAATTACTCAAATCAGACCAGTACTTCCTGAGATTAGCGCATTCATAGAAACAAACTCTTCAGCTTTATAATATTAGTATAGATTAGTATTAGTATTATTTAAATAAGTAAACACAAAATACATTACCACCCCACATAATATACTGCAATGTAGAATTCAATCTTATTTCAGCAATGGTGGAAGAGTGAATATCCGAGTATCCGAGTGCAATAGATCGCAAGTGAAACGAAGCTATCAGCGTCGCCGTCAGACGAAGAAAAATGCTTACTCCATGCTAATGCAGTGCCCGGGAAATTAAAATGTTCCTACATATTCTGAGCTGAACTTTGACCGAGTTTGTGATAAGAAAGTAATTTGTTAGAGACTTAGACGTATTATTTTATTTGGTTAGGGTTTTTTTTGCTTTTTGGTTATGATAACAGTGTATTTTACTAAGTAATAATTTAGTTACCAAGTAGGTATTGTTTTAGGTATTATAAAGGAATAAGAATAATTCATAATGCACTTGCTTTCATTGATAGAAAGTTATTGATATAAAGTGTAGGTAGAACTTTTTGCCAAATATTTATTTGTGTATAAATGTATTTACATCAGAGAATTATCGTTAACAGCTGAGTCGTGCATTTTGGCTAGTCACTTATCACTAATAAAAATACATTTTATTTCATATATGTAGTTATGATTTGATATATGAGCCACGTGTACTCATTTTACTTATCACTGCTAGAAGTAATAACATACCAGAGACGAAAACTATTTAATAAGAAAAGTAACCTAACCAGTTGTTCAAAATCAATACTAAAAGTGAACCAACCAACGTACCAAGGTCTAAATATATATCAATTACTTAAATGTTACGTAGCTCTATCTAAATGATAATTGATTATACCCGTCTTTTGTCTTTAAATATATTTAATCATAGTTATTATATTTCATTTATTTACTTCTCTATATTGTTAGTTATATAGAAAATTTATTTTATGAGTTATCGAAGTGTAAAAGGACCGTTATCTTGCGATGTCATCTTGAAATGATAGGTGTGGTTTTGACATTAGGGTTGCTTATAGTTATTCCCTTTTTCACATTTTTGTTTTATTTTTGTTTTTACAGACTTAGA
This sequence comes from Colias philodice, assembly GCF_061535455.1. Taxonomy (NCBI): domain Eukaryota; kingdom Metazoa; phylum Arthropoda; class Insecta; order Lepidoptera; family Pieridae; genus Colias; species Colias philodice. The sequence continues at coordinate 211,182 of NC_143104.1, forward strand.
TTGGAAGATGAATAGGTACAGTAGGTTAAAATTATATATAATTATCCTAGGATAGCAAATATATCACATTTATTTGAGACAAGAATTAAAAAGTAAAGTTGCAAATTTCAGCAAACAAAATTTACATTAATTTGTAAGTTATACAATTCAATGTCGATCATAGGACTAATAATGCGGTATTACTGTCTTACCAAGCATTACAATTTTAACAATATAATGGTTAACCAAGTAGTAAGGCGCACATGAAATGAAATGTCTCAAAAAACTAAAATTGATTACAACGATACACCTAATAGCGGCACATTAAGCTAACATTGAATAGAAACTGAAGATTAGATCGACGATAAAGTCCTAACACGAAACAGTCGTTAACTGGCCCTTCATATAACAATAAATAGAAGGTTTAATGAAAAATGCATTACATTGCGGCTTAAACGAAGACGTCAATAGAAATAGCCGACAGGATATTGGCAATGTACTTCAAAGTACTTGGGTAAAAGAAAACCAAAGTAAAATATGACTTTTCAATAACGACTATAGTCGCTTGCGGTAATAGTAAAATCTATCGAAATGTCGTTGATTTCGCGTTATTGAGTTTTACATACATTCGTCAAAATTTTCGATGTGATATTTTAAGGAGAGTTAATTTAAAGAAATTTCTATTGAATTTAGCAAGTTAAAGAATTGTTGTACTATTGTTTTTACACTCGTAAAAATATAATATTAAAGTAGAAGCCGAATTACTTTCCCGAAAGGCAGTAATAGGTTAAGGATTTATTGCGCTGTCTACGAAAAAATTTCAAGAGCCAGAAAATTTAGATGAAGGGGAATTCCACTTGCTAAAGATATTAAATCGTTCTCTTTTGGAGCCTGTGTTACGGACATTTTATGGGCGCAAACTAACTTTGTCTCAACCAAAATTCACCACAAAATGTAGAAGCTAAAGGAAGCTCATAGTAGAGACTTTGTTTCTTTAAGCAATGTGAAATACATAGGCAATAGAAATCTGAACTAAAATATAAGACCTCCTATAAATTAGTTTTAATATAACTTTTTAATAAGTGGATTTTTATATTTTAAAATATTATAACGATTAAGAAACCTTTAAAAAGGTCTCAGTGGATATTTTATATTTGCAAATGAGTTTGACCTTTGAATGTCAGTTTGGGTATCAAATGCCTATTATTTAAAACTGCAATATTATATTCCACCTGAAAAAGTTTCATAGATAACTAACTGTTACCCACGGCTTCACTTGCGTGGTTAAATGAAGTCCTCCTAAGTATCACCAGACACACAAATCATAACACAAAAATCACACGGTGTGAAAGCATAAACAATCAAATAAATCGCATATTTACAATATTAGTAAGGTAAAGGATTCATTCATGTAACCACTAGCAGCGGTGAGCGTGGATCTCGATATAATTGGGTCGTGTACATTTGTCTCGCCAGTAAGCTATGCCAGTGAGCCAGTAAGCTACGCTAGTAAGCCAGTAAGCCGCTGGACACCGGCTAACAACTTCTACACGTGACCCGACCTTCGTAATAACTCACAATCTTAGATATATTTCGTTTATTATGAAGTATTATCCTGTGTTTCGAGACATAGTTGGTGTGTGATACGTTTGTTAAACAGATAATATGAATCATAGAATTATGAGTTGTTATAAAAATGATACTTACGTTTATTAAATATTACATAAATGAAACTCTACCTTCTATTTTTAGTATTAAGTAGATCGTCTTTCAACGATTAGACATAAAACTAAAGTGTGACTAGAATAAAATCACTGTCTGATATTGCATAGTTAGTTTAAACAGTTTGGTTAAAGCAGATTTGTATCTCCCGACCCCCAGTGTATGAAATTGTTATCTAACTATAAACTAAAGGCTCGATAATAGTATCGCGATTATCAGTCGGCTTATAGCTGACTAATCACTTAACAATATCAAACAGAAAATATCAAAATCATCCACTTAAAAGCAAAAGCTTGCCAAATGCTATTAAAAACAAAATCATAGCAATACATTTAAATCCACTCTATGAATTAATTTATCATTGGAATCGCAGCATCCATTAGGGTCGTTAAGAGATCTCGTTGGAATAAAAGTCAAGTCATGGGCATGATTGATCCTCTGGAATCTGGATGGACCGCGCGGAAACAACTCCGCAATCTATTAGCCGGGAAACTATCGCAAGAAACTTATAATCTCGTGCCGCCCCTGAATAATTCATTCCGAATTATGTCATCGACAAGTCAAATTTGTTCACTAAAATTGTAGTTGTGGTTCGCTCGAACAAATCGAATTTTGGCACGGTTTGATTGCCGATAACCTAGAGCCCTTATAAATTATTCCACCCCGTAATCATCTATTAATGGTATTGAAGCCACGATTGAATAACATTGCTCGATTTGAGGTTACATTTGGATTTTTCAAAGAGTAATAATATTAGTCAATTGGAAGTTCAAGTGAGGATTTTATACCAATCAATACAATAGCATTTACAGAACTACAGCTATAAGTGGTTCAAAAATTGGTTCTTGTAGGTACTAGCTCTTGTAAAATATAATAGAATACTTGATTTTCCAATTAAAGAATAAGTGCAGAGAACAAGAGACTCAGGCACAGAATACTACATTATAATATCTGATCAAGTAATGGTTACTTGTTTAATCATTATATTTAAAAACTCAAACAATATAATATTATTATGTATAAGTTACATAAGTGACATTTACGAAAGACATTTTATAAATATATTTTTAAAGAAGTGGAAACAAATTAATAACTTCTTCGAAATGCATTGTCCCGAAATAAAAGTTCTCAGAAAGCAAGCATTCGTGCCCGAAACATCTCCGGCGATCACTAATAAACTCCTGCGAACCAAATATAAATTTCCGCCGACTTAGGATCTTTATTACATAATAAACAAGTTAATATTCTGTACGAGGGTTTATTCGTCGGACGCAGATACAAGTTCTGAATAAAACACTAAGATAGGGTCCAGTGTAACGGCCATAACTTGGCAGTACTAAATCGCTCCATAAAGTAGCGGCATAAGGCTATCGGCCTGGAGGGAGCGATCGGGCGAGCCCACCGTAACTAAGCTGGACCGAGCCCCGGAAAACTGTTATTTTCTATTGTACTTACATTTGAATTCGAAATGAAATTCTTAGCAATTCCTCGCTTGATATTATTCTTGGACACAATCCAATCGCGCATTCTGAATGATAATGTCAGTGCGGTTCGAGTTTAAGTATACGAGTGAATTCTTTTCGCTTCATGTTTGATGTAATACTGTACTTACTGCATTTTATAGTCGGAATTTGGAACTTGTTATAGTGCTTTTAGTTTGCATCAACGACGGAAAGTTTCCTATGAAACGTCTCAGATATACGGCTGTATTTACCTACAATGATAGTTGGAGATGAAACTTGCGAGTTTTGATGTAAGTATCGTGTGTATGGAACTACGGCTTCAATTATGAAAATGTTTTAGATGTAGGTATCAACGTAAATGTTGTGCGTTACTTTTTCCTTGGATAAGTTTTTACGCTGAAACCTAATTAATTTTCTTGTCGTGGGACTATCTGTAAATAAAAATATCGTGATAGGATTAATTGGAGGAGATGGAAAAATTATATTACCTACTTACTTTACGAATTGAAGTAGCAAACACTGTTTTACTTAGAAATGATAATATCTAGAATTTTTTTTCATCATAAGGGATCCTCTACTACGATATTAAAGTTTGAAATATTACATTATATGTAGTCTTAAATCGAGCGTTTTACTTCTTAAAAACGTTTAATTTCTGTAACTTTTTTCTGAAAAACATTGAATATATTCGTTAAAAGCTGTAGTATTTTTGCCTTAAAAATGCCGTATACGTTAGCAAGCCGTAATTATGTAACTGTAATGTACTTAGTACTTTTAATGCGAATCTTGAGATGTCTGAAGTATTAGGTAATGTAGGAAACGGAACGAAGGTTGAATAAAAGGGACGAATAATAGAATTTCAGTTATAAATGAAAGAGAGGGAATTAATTTTAGTGAAACGTCTAGTGGTAATTGGAAGTATTAATGAATGTGATTATTTTTGTGAGAGGTAAGCTTTTGAATGGAATAACCTACATTAATATATATGTATAAATGATACGGAAAATAACTTTGATTTTAACACTTGCAGATGAAAATATGACATAAAGTAAAAAAAAATGAATTTGAAATTGACATTACTAATAACCATGTGTGTTTATTTTGAGTTAAAGTTTTTGGATACAAAATATTTCGTATATTATATTCATTACAAATATATTACACAAGTATGATCAGCAACATACGTGAGCCCCGGCTCATCTTATCCAAGATTTAGACCATTACGGCACGAAACGGTTTCAGAACTGAGCGAATTGCCGCCATTACACCACTTGTGTACGGTAGCCATTTTCTTTTCTTACATAAATACGTAAGACGATGCGAGTTTTCCTTGTAATGCATGACGTTAAATTTTTACAAGAAGGTTCTGGAAAATGTAGTTTATAAAAGTGCAGTGCAAAAGAATACAATACAAAACATTCAGTGCTAACTATACTATAATCATTGCAAAAAACTATATCCCAATTATAACTGTTCTCAACTTTTCTGTTAGAATAATAAAAACTGAAACTGAACTATATCGATTATCTATAGGTAGGTAAAATCGAGTTATTCGTTTGCTAGTTAGTTACTGTCATGTCGTTATAAAAATTGCAAAAATTTACAGAAATAAGTATTGGATAGGTACCTTTTGATAATAATTACAGAAAAAGTATTAGATATTTTTTGACAATACAAGAAATACCCCAAGCAAATGCATGTACATAAATTGAAAATACAGAAGAGCGTTAGATAAAGTTGTACACAATACAAGCGTGCATTTTCAAACGGACGAATAGAAGACTTGCTAATTATTAAAGCTTATAAAGATAAACCCCGTTAATTTCCAAGTAATTAGTGACCCGAAGCAAAAGTTAGGCTTTTAGACAAGAAGGTAATTTCTCAGGCGCTGTCGGTAACTTATCATTCTAGACGGCGCTATTTTAATAAATTTAATTTGCTATTTTCTCAGAAGGAATTATTTTCATAACGGTCTAATTAATATTGAAATGCTTTCTATACTAATAAGGGTTAGAAGTATACAATTGGAAGTTATCAAACTTGTATAATAAATACCTATAGTATTTTGAATAAGAGAATAAATTCTGTATGATGTTTGTGCTATTGTGTTCTTTTGTAGATAGTTAAGGAGAAAATCCATTCTATATTTTGAAAATTAATTGACTTTCAGCTTACTAAGTATCATTTATTATTTATGAGAGTTGTTTATGATAATATAATAACTATTAAGACATCAAATAATAAATGTACGTATGAAACTTATGAGGCGGCACTGATAGTAATAAATGAAATACACATTACGCGGGCTGTCAATAATATTATCAATTACTTGCCGTATTAATAATATGGGTAACTCCAATGAAATATTAACACATACATTACAATATTAACAGGACTGTGGACGATCCGGAGCCACAATTCTCAATTAACTGGCGGGGCGGCATTCCATCAAAGATTTGGGGACATTCTGTTTGAAGGCTATCGGAGGCACGTAACGCCACCGACTAAATAGGGTTATATGGAGCCAATTCGAGTCCGCATATTAGTTTATCGCTTCCCGAAAGGGCTAATCCCATTGGACCCTTGGTAAGGGATTCGGTCATCCCAAATGCCTTCGCTCCGTGCAGTGGACGGGACACTATCACCAATTTGCACTTAATATCGGGGAAGTATTTTGCTTACGGTTTCAATGGACACCTTTCGTAGCTTAATGATACGTGGATGCGGAGTTTTCACGAATTTGGGAATTAACTAGAGCATGTGAGCGTAACGTTCGTTATAATCAGCTTCAGAATAAAAATTAAGTTTTAAAATCAAAATAAAGTATTTCTATTCATATAAATTGTCACAAGTTAAAGTAAAGTGTTATATCTATAAAGTACATTATCAGTTATTGGTGTTGGCGAAGTGAAAGCAAATAGTTTGAACTCGAAAGTTTATGCTAAAAGTTTTTTGAAAATTATCTACAAAATTCCTCTTACTTGAATATTTCACCAAATCATGAGCATCGAATACAACGAAAAAGTCTGGAAAAGGGCATAACCACGATTTAAACTCACCCGGAATAGTGAAATCCACCTATCAAAGTATTGCACGGTTAACAGCTGTCTCAGTGTTTTTGTGTGAATCAAATATAAATATGTCTAATAAAAAAAATTGTAATATGTGTCGGGAATGTATACCTGATAACTTATTCTTGGAATGCTCCAACAATAAATGTAAGAAAAAATATGATATCAGATGCCTTCAAATGGAATTAACCACCTACACTGAGCTTCCTCATGAATTCAAAAAAAAATGGGCATGTCCTCTGTGTGTGTATTCGAATGCTAGACAATCTAATGTTGATAATATTTCGGTAAGGAATGAGAATCCAAAGATAGACGTATTCACAACACCAAAAAGTAATGTTAACACTAAACGCGGCACTAATTCACAATTAACTCCTACCACTATTTGCATGGATTTCCAGCTACTAGAAGAGTTGAGAGGACTACGTTCTGATATAATAACCCGTCTAGATAGCCACGAAAAAACACTAAAGCATTTGCAAGATGTAGTTACACAAACAACAACTGATTTAACTAATATCATTGCAATTATGAAGGTACTTGAAAATAAAATCATCACAAAAATAAATAATCAAAATTGTGAATTATCGCGCGAAATGGAAAATCTGATTTCCTCTCGTTCGTTCGCTGAAACTGTCCATCAGCAAAATAGCCCAAAATTAAGTCACAAAATAACAAGTCAAATTAAAAGTACGAATGTTTTCAATACAAATAAGTGTGTGGCCACTAAACCTGCGACTTTATCGGCTTTATCTATGAATGGATCGGATGTAATCGATGAGCACATGATGGAACAAAGCGCGGATACTAATTTTAAATCAATGCCGTATAAAAATACTCAGCGACGTCAAACCAAGAACTATGTGACTAAAGGTAATAACGAGTCAATTGTGGCGTTAAAGGGCACTGAACGTAAGAAACATTTACACGTGTGGCGCTTACACTCTAATACCACTATTGAAAACATAACTTCTTACGTGCAATCGGTATGTGGTCCTGATGTTTCTATAAAAGTTGAAAAAATCAAACATAAAATCGAGAGAGATTATGCATCTTTTATTATCAGCGTACCGGAGCAGATGTTTGATAAATTGAATAAAGCTGAAATTTGGCCTGTAAATGTTGAATTTAATGAATGGATTTGGTTTCGAAAATCCAATAAAAAAGCGAATGAATAAACCAAGTTCTGAGTTTGAAATATTCTATCAAAATACACGGGGTTTACGTACGAAATTGGATAAATTTAGAGTGAATATTGAATTATTGAATGCAGATCTCTTTGCTATAACTGAATCTGGGTGTAGTCCGTCTATACAAGATAGAGAAATTATTCCCCCCGGATATCAAATTCTACGTTGCGACCGCAATGACGGACGCAAGCAAGGCGGCGTATTTCTCGTGGCCACACAGCGGTTGGAGCTACGTGAGGTGCGCGCGCCCGGCGTCGCGATAGACTCCTGCGTGTTCGAGATGGTTTGTGCAACTGTACATTTAGGTAATAAAATGTTATTTTTATGTTGTGTTGTATATATTCCTCCAAGTAGTTCAGAAAATGAGTATATGGTATTATTTAAGAAAATTGAGGAATTATGTTGTAAATATGAAAAAGTTATTGTGTTAGGTGACTTTAATCTGTATTCTAGTTCAATAAATATAAATAATTATTATGAATATTTTATGACTTATTGTCAATTCACTCAAAAAAATTCAACATGTAATTGTTTAGGTCGACAGTTGGATTTGGTTCTGTGCTCGGGTTTTAGCGATGGAATTGAGGTAGTTGCAGCGGATGAAGTTTTAGTGCCTGCGGACGCGTATCATCCACCGCTGACGGTGCGGCTGCGCGCGCGCGCCTCTGCAGCGAGCGCTGCTGCCGCCCCCACCACCCAGCCCGCCTCCGCCGGGTTCACAAATGACCGATTACAATGGAACTTTTATAAGGCTGATTTTCAATTGATGTACGCACTTTTAACGTCTACTGAGTGGGATCCTTTATATAAAATGGAAGGTGTAGAACAGGCGCTAGATTTTTTTTATGCGAAAGTGTATGATATTTTTGATAGATGTGTTCCCAAGAAAAAACAATTCAAAACAAATATGAGATATAAATATCCGGAGTGGTACACGAAAAATATTATACATGACATTAAAGTTAAGGCTAGGTTACATAGAAAATATAAAATATCCAAACTAAAAACCGATTATGATGCATTTGCTGCATATAGATCTAGAATAAAAACAGCAATAGAGACTGCCCATAAACTGCATAGGGATAAAATTCAAAAACAGTTCAAAAGGGATCCGAAATCTTTATGGCAATATATCCGGTCTAAACGAGGCACGCCGAATCAACCAGTCATTATAGAGGATAACAAACATTTAGACGATGGGGAATGTGCTGCACAATTTGCGAAATTTTTTGAGTCTGTGTATAGCAGCGTACCACCACGATTAGATGCCAAGGCGGCGGCGGCGGCGGCGGCGACCAGTGGAGTATCTTGCGCACGAGTGCATGTGGAGGCTTTTAGCCAAAAAGATGTAAGTGATGCGCTAAAACATTTGAAGCCAAAGCATTCTGCAGGGCCTGATGGTATACCTGCTTTTCTGTTCAAGGATTGTAGCAGAGTGTTAGTCGAACCCCTTCTCTATATATTTAATATTTGTTTAAAATCTGCTACTTTCCCGGTCCGTTGGAAAATAACACGTGTCATCCCGGTTCCCAAAAATAAAACTGGATCCAGTGTAAGAGATTATAGGCCCGTGGCTGTATTGTCGACACCTGCGAAGGTATTTGAGGCAGCCCTCCATAGTCGAATACAGCAGCAAATCAGACCAATGCTTTCGGACGAGCAACATGGGTTCCGGCCAGCGTGCAGCACTGCCACAAACCTCCTAAGTTTCATGACTCAGTTGATCCCGGCGGTGGATGCTGGAGGCCAGGTGGATGTTGCATATTTTGATTTTCGAAAGGCGTTCGACACAGTCGATAATGACATCCTCTTAAAAAAATTTGCTGAAGTAGGATACACCCCAAAGCTATTAAAATTCTTTGTGAGTTACATGAGAGATCGGCAACAATATGTAGATTACAAAGGCTTTCTATCTGAACCATATTACACTAGGTCAGGCGTGAGCCAGGGAAGTAATTTAGGACCTCTTGGATTCTTATTAATGATTAATGATTTACCGGAAGTGATTAAACACGGGACCTGCTTACTATTTGCGGATGACTTAAAATTATTCATGAATGTGAAAAACTATATGGATTGTAAACTTTTACAGAACGACATTAATAGAATTGTTCAATGGGGTCAGAGCAATAAACTTTATTTTAATACAACTAAATGCTATGTAATGAGTTTCACTCGCACTCGAACACCGCTACTTCACCAATATAATATTGAGTCGAGTTGCATAGAGCGAGTCTCTCAAATACGAGATCTAGGGATATACTTCAACTCTGATTTAACATTCTCTGATCATATTGTAAACATTTGCAAAAAGGCTTATAGGAACCTAGGTTTTATATTGCGACAATCACGGGAATTTACCGATATCGGAACTATCAAATCACTATATAATGCACTGGTAAGAAGCCATCTTGAATATGGTTCAGTTGTATGGGCTCCGTATGAACAAAAATATTCGTTTATGTTGGAGCGAATTCAAAATAAATTTTTAAGATATTTATACATGAAACTTTATGCAGTGTACCCATATTATCCTTTGCAGTATCCTACTCTTTTTGTTCTCGGAATGGTAGGATATTACGATTTAAAAGTACGAAGGGAGTGCCAACTTGCACTGATACTGATACGTATACTACGGGGCAAAGACCAGAACCCGCAAGTTTTACGAAGCATTAGTTTCTGTGTACCGGACGCATATGTATGGAAACGTCGAAGCCCGCCGCTTTTACTTGTTCCCCAGGCCAGAACTAATTTACTGTCTAGAGCCCCTTTGACAAAGGCCATCCATGTTGTCAATGAGGTGCACAGTAAGTCTGACATTTTTTCAAATAATTTGAGTGAATTGACAAAGATTATTTTAAATTTTATTGCTTACTCCTAGTCCCAAAATCTAACATATATTATACAGTGTTAGATTTTACAACTTATTTAAATTGTTGAGAAATGAGTGGCTTTATTTAAATTGATGTATTTTTATTGTTTTATTATTTTAATATTGGATTTATAAATGAATTTTATTTTCTGACTATTAATGGAATATTATTATGTTTTCAATTGGAAATTATCTAAAACTGTATTAAGTGTACTTAAATCAATGTTGTGATACTGTTATATTATATGTACTAATATTGCGTTTTTGAATTAAATTTAGTTTTTAACTTTTAATTTAATATGTTTTAAATTTGACATTATTAAAAAAGATGAATTATTCAGCTTTATATATAATGTATTAATCATTATAATATTTGACTAGAATTTCAAACATAATTGTAGCGGTTGTATATTATAATCTTAATTAATGTATTTTTTTTTTTTTTTTCTTTTTGTATTAATGAAAAATTGTATTGTAAATTTGACCTCCCTATCGCATTGGGTAAACTGTAATGATAGGAATGGTTTTGTATAAATAAATAAATAAATAAATAAATAAATGTTCAATTCTGCGGTTGTTCGACGAATACCTTTTATTCCATACTGAATAAAACGTCCATTTAAATTATTACTGTTCTAAGAACGCAGCTTTGTTTTGAGCTACGTTTTGCAATTCAATAAATTAATTTTAGGAAACCTCAGTATACAGACATCGAAGCAATGAAAGTTTATGCCAAAATAAAAGTTCTAACATATGTATATAACCAAGAAGCGCAACTCAAGGTACCAAGACACAAGTACTTCACTTAGTTTGGGACCCACTGTCATACATTAATTGTAAAACATACAAGATAAAAAGTAAAACAACTAAAACCCAACTACGACAAAAAACGACGCTGAAAAAGTAAAAAACAAAAGTTAAATTGATGAACTAATAAAGAAGCTATGAACGAAAAGATGTGAATTATATGCAATCAGCCCATGAATACAGGTAAAGTCACAAGCAAATGCTAGTAATATATATATATTCAAAATGTGCAAGTAAAAAGCTTTCAAATGATACCAAACACGGCATATTTATCTTAACTTTATTTTTTTACTCTGTATGTTTTGTCCGCTAGAGGGCGCCACATTAGATTTTGTGAAACCCCATATAGCCTATAACCAGCGGACAATTAAGACGCTTCTAATGATATGTCATTTGTCGAATTCTGATAAGTAGTTTAGAAGTTACGAGGGAACAGATGAACATACATACATACATACATACATACATACATACATACATACATACATACATAGCCTGTCAAAATCATAACCCTCCTTTTGCTTTGCCGTAGTCGGGTAAAAATAGACAAATAAATTTATTTTATTTCAAATTTATTTCATTTCATTTCAAAAGATATATAAGGAAATATAGATTTTTATACACTTTAAAATAATAGAGTAAATTGTATTCCTTGTAAGAGAATAATTATAAAAGGACGTGATATTAAAATACCAATTTTAATATCATGTCCCGATGTAAAAATGTATAATATTTTAAACTCATAGTTGCATCATTTTATATGAAGCTACATTAAACCGCTGTCGCATGATGTCTTAAATGCGCAGAAAAGTGGAAAATTTTAATCTCGTACAGTTTAAATGAAATTAAAGTTAATAGATACGCTATTAAAATATTACGCTATACCTGACTGACTGACAGACAGAAGGGATAATTAAACGACCTTTTGTTTAGTTTAAAGTTTAGGTTTAAAAATTCGAAGAACCTTTTTACGAAAATGTCCAAAATTAAAATATTCTAACACAATATAAATATCACGTAATGGTAAAAAATAACACAGTGAAAAAAATTCGTCTTAATGATCGAGCCAAAGGTAGTAAAGTAGGCAAAGCTTTTATTCAAATATAGTAATTGAAGCAATAACTCGAAACACTAATATAAACTTGAAACGCAATCAACATTTTACAACCACAAAGGAATATCTGAAGCAATTCCGAGTTAGAATTTCTTTTTGTTAAGCAATTTAAGTAGAACTTTGGCAGAATAAATAGTGAGTGCGGGCGCGAGGGTTCGCCGCTATTTGACTGCGGATCCCAAAAAGTTATGTAATTTACGAGATACATTTAAATGCGGTTAAAACGAGGACATGTTCATTAGTGGCTTGTAATTGCTGTCACAACTTCACTTTCTTTGGGAAAACGTTTTTTAAACCTGCCGTGACACTTGGGCATTCAGAGACAGAAATTAATGTCTCACTTCTGTGATAACCGAAACATTTGAAGGTAAAACGAATAAAAGGAAATTATAGTTTTCTGTAGAGCAATCTATTTCAAATTATCTTGGAAATTAATGAGAAATCTCTGGCTATTAAATATATACCGTTTCGTTCCAGAAACAAAGGATTAACCTAGGATCCTTTTCATAGATCCGACCAAAAGGGATTATATCGGGGTATCATGTTTATGTGAGAATATTGTTCATTCAATTTTAGTATTTTTAGCTCTATACAATTCAATTATGCTAACTATGATGATAAAAGTTAAAATTATTTATTTATTTTTAGCTCTTCCATGATCTGTTGAGTCCTGTTGTGTTTAGCAAAAATTCGTATATTAACGTCGTTAACGTCTAATACAATTTAAAATTACAGTCATACTTCCAACGAAACTTCACTACGGATTTGCTAGTTTGTAGCTTTACAATATGTACCTAATTAATGTAAATTACAACATTTAGGGCTGATTTTTCAATCCTTGGTTAAAACTTATTCGTCGAATAATGTATAAAACTACCAAATTTTTAAAAACGTATTCTAATTGCCCGTATTTGATAGTTTACGTGAGATTTTAATATTATCGTGTAATAAGTTTTATCCAAGCATTGAAAAATCGGCCCTTATACTTGTAGTACCTACCATAGAAAACTGTGTAATACTTTTTCCGCTCCGTTTTTTCAATTCTCTCTGTTCACCACGCACAATTTCAAATACTAAATGAAGATTGCCTTCATTAATAGCGTAATCAAATCACTTTTGATTTCTTTTTGTATTATCTGATAACTCGAGAGGGTGTTCACTGTTCATCAAGGGACATTTTATTGGATCGAATCTGAATTCTAAGAAGCCATTGTTACATCTTGGTAAGACTCAGGACAAAGTTTATTGAAATCAAGTCAAACGAATGCCTATACCACTATATAATATACATTCGCTTCCAGTATGCATTGTGATATATCCACGATTAGGAGGCAGCTAATCAAGTAGAGTAGCTTATCCCGCTGATTCAATGTTTTATTCAGGCTCTTAGGGCGGGCTTTAAACCGTAAACTTTGCGCTTAACAACGCACTTTGCTTGATCACACTACTAGTACTTGCTATATCTTCCATCCTATTGCTTCCCTTCCTCTAGTTTTCAACTCGATTATAATCTTCGGACGTTCTAGGAATTGTTATTATTCTGTGTGAAATAATTGTAGATTTTATAAGTTAACAATGTAAATTTTGAAAATTTTCATTAACATGATGAATTATTTGAATTTTTAAATGAATATGAATAAATTCAGTGTGAAACTTAAATAATGAAACAATGCTCTATGTAGAGACACAACCAAACGTAAGAAAGATAGGTGAAATGAAAAAAAATAATGTTCAATTAGGTTTATTATTAATTATCAATTAAAATAACATTAATTATGTTGACAATTAAACTATTTTCATGTGCGATATGCAAATTTTCTTGGAAAAAACTTAATTAAACTGAAATGTGAAGTAGACAGTTACAAAGTTCAGGAACGCACGTCGCAGCATGTAAACTTGATTAATGACACATATTTTATATTCATTACACTAAAAGCAAATTTAAATTCATACGTGAACATGAATACACTACATTAACTTAAGTAGCACTTAAGTCAACCTAAGATTTGCAAAGAGGTGACCCGAAGTTATCTCGCATCTCTTTGCCGGCCTACACGCAGATGAAAGATAAAATCCGCCTTATTTAAAACTTACGTAGAACGGATTGCAATCCTCAAACGGCGGTCATAGCCACACTGAACCAGTCAAGTTCGAAACACACGAATCATTCAAATTTGCGCGGGATTTTGAACCACGCGTTTGCACAGCACTGCACTCACTGCGGGATCGGCGGAGGAACATGCGTCACGTGCAACCGCCACGGCCGGCCCGGGGATACTGGCGCGCTGGCCGCGGCGCGCGCACCCGCCCGCCCCCGCCCGCCCGCGCCCCGTGCCGCCCCCGCGCCCCTGCCGGCCCGCAGTGCGCGCGCACAACAAACGATCGCTGAGCCTCCATTTTTACATCAGTGTTGTGACATTGAAATTCAATTTTGCTACGCTGTCGCCGATCGCTACGGATTCGATGCGTTATCACTCCGATTGCTGCGTGACTGAACAACGGTCGAATCGGCATGAATTCTGAATATAATTTACTTTTAATAAGATGCTACTTCACTTTTCCCTTTACATTTAATCTCGACGTTTTATTGAACTTTTCCATTTGTATTATTTCTGGATCTCGTAAAGTCTTTTATTTCAGTGTATGATTTCTGAGTGGCAATCTATAAAATCTCCTGTCTCTACATTTTATGTTATTATGTATTACATTTTGGAAATAGAAAATCTTTTCGCTCAGGAGCTACCCATTACGAATGATTTTATTAGGGTACAAAGCATCTATGACCTTTATTGAAAAAGATTGAAATTATTAAAGTAAAAGGTTAGGTATTTCATATTCTTCTAAAGATATTTGAGATTGTTGTAATACTAATGTACCGTTTACAATGGCTTAGTTAGTAATAACGTTATTTTCTCCATTCCCCACCCGTTTTATCAAGCTGAGAGGCGGATAAGGGAATCGCAAGCGATTTCCTCAGTACATTATTTCGCCAAGTTAACTCGTTCGCTGACATAATACATAATATGGGGGATTAACATTTCTATTTTCCAGACCAGAAACTTTTATATTTCCAAACTGATCATGTAATATTTTATTTTCGAATTAACATTTAACATTTACTTATTATCTTATAATAGGCATGGTATAATACTTCAATACTTCGTCATTTAATGCGTATAACTTGCAGTTTTGTGAATAACATTTTGTTTTATATGTGGATAATTATTTTCGGCTAAAGGATTGATCCAACATATTTCATTTTCATACCTACATTGTAGTGATCAATTAAATGTAGAGTTTACACTAGAGACTGTAAAACTAGTTAATAATATGGTATATTTATTCAAATAGACGAATATAAAACGTGTGATTAAAAGGTACCTTACGTTAGCAACAAACTGCTAGCTGAGATCTACAAATCTAAAGCTTTTCGGGTCTTTGTTACAGACTCAGTAAAATTTTACTTGAACTCCAGTATGCGACGGAACTCTATTTCTTATACAGCGTAGTGAAGCCGCGGCTAAAAGCGTAACATAAATTGAGCAACAATACAATATTCGCTCAGAAACATGTAAAGTAAGCATATTCGGTTGAGACGGAGTCGGTAATTCCCCGACGGCTGCGGTTACTCCGCTTTCCTTACAAATGGCCACACTTCGGAATTTAATTTCGTGCATTTCTTTTACGCTATCGGATATTGTAAGGATTTGTGGATTCCATTTATACAAGGACTTTCCTTTTAGTCGGTCGCGAGCCTTATGTTAATGCCGGATTTGCTTCCCCGCACCTTCTCTCAACGCGACGCCACCGAGAGATATTATTTTTTGGTGAATTGACGCGCGTGAAATTATTTGTCCTACCTAAAAATAAACAAAATTCAAGACGTGGATGTTTATTGTCGACGACAACGAGCAGTTTTTACACAGCGTTAAATATATTTGCCTTTAGTTAAAACATTTAGGGACTCTTCATTTGGAAATAGATTGTAAGACGTGATAAAAATAACACTGAAAATGTATATGGCGCAAACATAACATTATCACCTCAGTTGTAGTCAGTTAAAGCAGTACAATACTGTATGAGGGTTTAAAAAGGACTGTAACGGTACGACGTTCAAACTTGTAGTAACTATACGGAATTATTAAGATATTTGTAATTGTATTTGTAAGGAGCGGTCCGTCCTTTTTTCACTCCTTGATAAATAAGGAAATATGTTTCCCACCAAAATATTTTACAGCCAATACTATATAGAATGGACCAATTTAGATAATACTTACTTATCAGTTACTTCAATTACATTGCGTAGAAGGAAAATTTATCAAGAAATATCTCTTACTCACGATAATAATGATAAGATAAATATAATTTCTTGGTCAAATATTAAATAGGCAACTTAGCTTTATGTAGAGTCAGTAAATACTTAAAATTCTAGTGTCGTGAAGACGAAAATAGATTTAAAAGTTATTTTATCATCAAATTGAATATTTTACACATTTAGAATGGATGAAAACAGATAATTCTAAATATAGTCAATTTTAAATGTCGATATTGATGACGCGAATATAAATATTTTTATACGATAAAATATAAATACATGCTTTTGAATAAAATATAACCTAATTTATACATTCAAATACATTTAGTATAGTAAATTCATTTGTACGTGACCGATCTAATTTAAATAGAGTTGAATAATATAATGTATTATTAAAATCCATTTTAAAGCAATAAATTCTATATGGATCTGCAAGAATTACTTTTAGTTATAACTCTACTTTTAAAATATTATATGGATTGTTTTCAGGGAATACTTATTAAATGTGTGTGGAAAATATATTTGCATATTTGTACCAAAATAACTTACAGCCGCCTTTAATTTAATAAAATAATAAAAAATATTTTAATAATAGAAAACTATATTATTTCTGGCTGCTAGGTATATAGCTATATTTTTTTTTTTTTTATTTACGCGTGGTCCGAAATAAGCTTCTAGCACAAAATTCTTGATAAAAAATTGGCCCTTAATCTTTTATAAAAAGGAAACAACATCATTTCAACGGAGACCAAGTAAATACGTTTGAAGTAAGTAATCATGCTTAGCCAGAACTTGTACAAGTGAGAATAAGAGTATGTGAACAAAGTGTAATTTGAAAACAAAAGCGTTGTTAATAAAATAGTTGGCGAGAACAAGGGCAGAAACCGCTGAACAAAGCGGACGTATAAAGAATTCAGAAAGGCGCCCAAATACTTCATAATTACCAGTGATCTTGCTTTAATTATATTTTTTAGATTTTACTTGGGTTTCTGTAGCTGTTCAGTGCAACTAATTTGTCATTTATATTGACTTATATTTTTATAAGAGAAGATTGTATGTTTTTCGATATTTTCGCCAATCGCAAACCGCATTAAACATTTTATTTTACTATACTCATTCTCGCTTTGTGTGCGTAGTAGTCTTAAAGTCTTAATTGGAATATTATTTACCTGCGCTCTAGAGCACCAAATTTTATACATGCTTTTAGTAAAATTAAGTCCCAACGATAAATGAGAATGAAAAGAACAAATGTAGCACCTACTCCCTGATAAATGCACAACACAAGCAAAACAGCAACAAACTACACACATATTATTATTTAAAGAAGCCTTTCCAATCAAATATTCGTAACGAGGCACAAGCGCTTGTATGCGGGCCGTTACAGGGTTTACGTCTCGCGGGTTTATTTACGCAGCCCGCCATTCTGTTGTAATTTCATTATTCCGACGAGTATAATTCAATACTCCATATTGGTCGAGTAATGGCGACCGGGGCAGTTAGCCTACTTACTGCGCGGTTACTCCGTAATGTTTCTAGACACGAATCATATTTGTTCCTTATTCTTGTATCGTCGAAATCTAAATAATTAGAGGGTAACGTCTATTATATGGATAGTCATTATGAAGATTTGAGCCGTTTTAGTAGGCCTAGATTAAGTTGAAATTCTCTTTTGTTGTTGACACAGTGCTAATCATTAGTTACTTTGCATATATATACGCTTTATTTGATATGGTTTAACAAAAAAAACTTCTCTGTACTGTAAGAATTGTACAACTTCCAATCATTCCAATATCCCGAAAAATATTTTTCATTTTTCGGAATCATTACAACTCCGCCAACTGAGTCTCCAATTTAGATCGTACACATCTATTGCCGAGTGAAAAACAACGTGAGAGCGTAGTTCTTGAATTCTGAAAACTCACATCGAGAGTGAATTTCGTCACTCCAGTATAAATCTTAGGAATAAAATAAATATGGGCCATCAGTCAGCGAGGATTAGGCGGCTGTGCGCCGGATTAGCGGGGAAGCGCTCCGTCTGCGCCAGCTCTTGGAATTTCACTGTTTAACTACATTTTTATTACACTTTTAATGAAATCCAGTCAAATTATGACCTCAATTTTATACTTTATAATGGGCTAGATGATAAAATGTGACTTTATCAAGGAAAATATAGGTCTGAAGTGAACTCGAAGGATCAAGAAGTTTGCTTCGGTATTCGTTGCGTTATTGATCGCTCTATTTTCTTTAAAGCTAGTTAGTTGGTAACTTTGAAGATGTTTTAAGTTGAATTGGAATTTAAATAATTTATACTTTAACATATTATTAGTTAACATTATAATTAGAACAACTTTTCTGTGCTCCTTCTAGTTATAAAACTGATTGCAAATTACCTTACCGCTGGTTACAATGGGTCGCTTGCTGTTACCGATAATGAGGCCACCCTTTATTGTTTCGCTTCAGCTGCATTTCGTAAAATTGTGTTTTATTTCAAATAACTGCAATAATTTAAAATGCAAATTTCTGCACTCGTATACAGAAATAAATGAACATTTTTACAATAACATACATAATATTATTGTATAAGCTAGAGAAAATTCAACAATAAAATTAATTAAGCACTCGGTAAATACGTATAAATGAAGAGCTCCAATATTTAAATAACAGAGATTTCAGTGAGTTGTTTAAAATTCGGAAGATACTCGGATTTGGCTCATAATTTATGATGGGCATAACACCAGAGCGTTCCGGCGATACCAACAAATCTTGCATAACAATCAGTATTCAGTAATGTCGATGGTAAATGCAGAATATTTCGCATTAATTTAAATATTATTATGACACCCTTCAGTATTTCATTCCCACGCGGGCTCCAGAGGAATACTTTAAAAAACAATCCGAGTACAATTGGAAGTTTGCGAAAGTTAGAGCTCCGAGGAAATCATGGCTCGCCAACTTTTTCTTTTATTGGTCAATTTGTTGAGAGATATTTCGATTCTCTTGTTATATTGAGACGTGGAGATGGACGAGTTGCCGCTGCAAGTTAAGTGGATATTTCCACGGCTTTACAAGTGAGCCACTCTATTAGACTAGGGGATATTCTTAACAAGGATAAGGATATGCTCCCTCGTGAAGTGACAGTGTCCTCGTGAATTCAATTGTTTAGCATAATAAAAAAGGCGGCTAATTTTTACTTCAAATTATACGAGCGAAGATACACAACATAGTATAAAATAAAGTCAATTTTTCTTCTATATTCCTATATAAGCTTAAATTTTTAAAAACTACGCAACGATTTGATGCGGTTTTTTTAATAGATAGAGATCTTATTTGGTAGGTTTCGTCCTACCAAGCTATTATATTGCAATCTGATTTATATTCAAAAGTAATAAGAATATTATATTATAAATTCTATTTTTCATATCTTGAACGAGCTCAAATAAATAACTGGCTATAAATAATTGTTAAAAGTTCGAAAGGAAGTCTTATGGAAAAAATATTTATGTCGCTTCTGAACGCAAGGGCTTATGAGATCAGCTTTGTTATATTTAGCCTGTCCTTAGTTGGATCTACTTGCAAATATGTGTAGGTGCTTAGTTGTATGTGTTTTTATTTGACTTAGTGCTAATAATGTTTTGTCTATTTTTTTTATATAGGTCAAGAGGTTAGAAAGTGTTTGCACGAAATCTTTGTTATATTATGCAGTGAAAATACAAAATTTCGCTTCCAACTATATAGGTACAATAAATATGACCCGTTTTGTATGCAAAGAAGTGTTTATAAAACAAATACTAGGTAAAAGTTGCTGACATGGAACTCAGCTCTATCAAAATTACACGGAAAAACATCAAATTCAAATATGCTGCAGAATATTTCGTGATTTCCGAATCGTTTATTCATCATTCGTACTGTAATAAATATTTGTTTAAAAAGTGAAATTTTTCTCGTAACCAAAAGTAATATACCCCGATTCAGATACCAAGAAAAATTATAAAAATATTTATATATACTGGATATACCGAATTCTCTTACAGATAGTACTCAAAAATCTGAAAATGAAAATAAAATTGCAGATTGTATAAATATGAACCTTAATTAAATAGCACTTCAACCATACAACTGTTATCACAAAGCATAACCAATAAATGAATAACTAACACAATCATATCGTTACATAAGTATAACAGCAAATGAAGCCATTGCGAACAACAACAAACGCAAGTTTTATTTCCCGGGGCATCCCGCAGTCACTTGTCGCGCGCACTCCGCATTACAATGTACAAGCTTTAATACTTATTGCTTATCTACTAAAACTAACTGAGAAATCTTTTCCATTCGTTGCGATAAATCCTTTGTAATTGTTTTTCCTATTTGTTTCGGAGCGGTGCAATGAACTTCGCGATCAAAACGGTAATGGGGCGGAAACCTATGATCATACTGAAATGAGAACATGCTTGAACATGATGCTTTTGGGAACATATTATTATAAATACAGACCTAACTATGATATGAGATCTTGTAGTTGTTTGAAGTTACAAAACGAAAAGTTAACTGCCTTTTGATGTTTTGATCGCCTTTTTACACATTCATTTGCAGGTTTTGAATGAATATTTACTAATTGGTTAAAAGCAATATAAATTCAATTGCTAAAATGTATTTTATTGGTGAAATGGGATTGGATTAATATCTATTGAAATTATGCTGCTTTTTAACCAATTTGTAAACATTAATAGTATGATAATTTACAAACTCGGCTAACTGTATTGAATGATAACAACTGAATACGTTTAATCTATACCTATATAAAAATGTTAGTTTGTCTGTGTGGCCTTTAAAGTATGGTAATTTCATCTGTGTCAGTTTTGACAGGGCACCACAAGCCAATCCGGGGTTCACAGCTAGTAATATTATTATTAACACAGCTTGTCATCTAAGATTTTAAATCATAGATGACTGCAATATTTCAGGATTTATAAAGTTTGCTGTCCAAAACTTCATGGAATTTGCCTTTTGAACTGAAAATTTTGTTTTCAACCTAGTCCGGTGCACAATAACATTTGTAAATGTAGACGCTGAATATGAACTCCAGTCTCGAACTGTAGGTAACGTTCAAACTTGCAGGAAACTTGGCCGTGACGTAGCTCCATTGACTCCTGCAGTGCCCACCGCCCACCGGTCCGCTTCATTTGAGTTCGTGACGCGTTTGAGTAGCTTCTATTGAGAACTTGGCTCAACGTTCGTGTGGAGTTTAGTTTGGTGTGGGATAATCATTGTTTTCATTTTTATATTGGGAGTTTCAGCATATATAAGTACCGGATGCAGTAGCTGGTAGAAAACAATAATGGTGTGTGACCTGTTGGAAATAAAAAGAGAAATCAATGTTGCAAATTAAATTATAAGTTATTTAGTATCTCTGTCATCTAATTGTTGTAAATAAATAAAATGACATAAGACATGCACTTTATAAAAATTCTGGGTGTGATCACCTGATGAAAATGATGACAATGATGAAGAATCACTACATAGATAAAGGTGTTTTCTTATTCATAAATATAACTGATCAGTGCAACAAGACTATAACTTACTCAATTAGGAATTAAGATAAATATATTTACGCTATTCTAAACATCTCACAAATGCGAATTTGTGCAGTAGTTATTACGTATAATAGCATTAAGTAACTTTACATCAATCCAAGTTTTAGCATTCATAATAACAGGTAATGAGGAAACGTTGTCTTTCCAAATGGGGCATGGGAAATATGAGCATTTACATTTCTGTTGACGTTAATTAAGTATTATACATTTCGGGGCACTTTATTAAAATGGGATAGGTATTACTTCTACTTTTTATTATTAAGATACTAATGAATGATATGAAATTCATTACATTTAAAACATCCTATGACCATTTATTACGTCATTTTTAAAACCATACAAAATACTACATAGAAATCACATAATTCTCATAACCTGCAAAAGTTGTCTTTATAATAATATTATCTCATACTTTCCAGAACCTGTTTTTCTTTATCTTTTTGTCAATTTAACTTGAAGTTTGAAAAGTAGATGAAGCTAGCAAGTCATGCAGCAGTCAGCAAGGTATCGCGTGGCACACTTAGCTGGCACACTCACCTACTTTCTGACAAATAAAGATCAGCAGTTGCAGGGACTCGCCGTTACATTAGCTGAAATTACATCATTCATTATGAGAATATCTTTAGGTGAATAGAATTGACGTGGTTTTATTAAAATGAGCAAATGCATTAGTGTTCTGCGATGAAAAATTTATGAAAATACTATAGTATATGAAAATATGCACCCTGCGGTTTTACCTGCATTGCTCGACATTGGTATTAGCGTGATGATATAAAGCCGATTAATGGTCTATCTAACAATGAAATAATTTTTCAAATCGGACCTGTAGTTCCTGAGATAGCGCGTTCAAGTAAACAAACTGTTTAGCTTTATAATATTGGGATAGAATTGTATTTGTTTTTTTTTTCGGTTGGTTGCCAAAATGTATGTTCAGATTAATATTATAAATCTAATGGCAATAATCTAATACCCTCTATATACTGCCTTCTTTCATATATTATCTTAGCTTTATCATTCTCTTTAACGCTAATTTTGAAAACTATGATTTGCAAACTTACCTTATTACGCTACCACAGTTGTAGCCTGTAGGCCTCACTAAACAATCTATAAGTCTATACATATAATCTTCTAATGCACTCTTTTGTGTACTCTTGAATACATTGAATAGAGAGGCTGATTAATTGCATAAATTATGTAGATTGAGTTTTCCTTTATGGCCAGTAGTAACTTACGTAGTAGGGGTTTATGTGTATTGTATGCAGAAAACCTTTACCCTGTGTAAAATGTATATAAGTGTATGAATAAACATATTATGTGTTTAGTTTCACTTGCCTTTATGAGCAATAACTTGGTTTATGTAAGTGATTGACAACGTTAGACATAATTTTTAATAATCTATTAACGATTTGATTTGAGATTTAGTATTATAAACGTTTTAATACCATCATAGCCGGATACCATCATACCTTTAGAGGTAAGAAAAGGAAAAAGGAGAATGACCACGGGTGGTATCGGTAAAATTTTAGTTGTGCCACGTATTCGTGATATTGTTAATTCCTATTTGTATTTATAATGAACACATGTATCACTATTAAGTCTTAATTATACCGGATAAATTGAAATAATAGTAAAAGTTTGTGTTTTGAAACATGTATGTACACGTATGGAATCGGTAAAATACTAGTTGTGTCACATGTTTGTGATATTGTTAATTCCTATTTGTATTTATAATGATCATATTTATCACTATTAAGTCGTAATTATACCGAATAAATAGAAATAAAAGTAAAAGTTTTTGTTTTGACATATAATATATATCTATCTCTCTTGCAAGCGTCCTGCGTCATCTGTCATTGTGTTCGACGCATTGTTCTACGTTATTTATTTTGAAATAATGTTTATTACAATTTACTTTTCACATTTGTCTTGTAAATTAAAATATTACCTATGTAATAAATGTAAAACTTAACGTTCATCGTTAGTTTAAACTCGATAAAGTATTTTTTTAAAGTGTTGAATAACACTATTGTTTTATTTTATTGTCGCAAACTGCGGCTTATTTACATAAAAACTTTAATCGTTTCTAAAAGTACTAACATCAAGCTTTAAATTGAGCTATATTTCATCTTGACACAATAAGTTTGATTGCGATACCAAGTGCCATAGTAACTTGGGCAATCTCCTTTAATATGTACGCTGAAAATTAAATTTTATCGGCAAATAATATAAAAAATATTTAATTAAAAGTATCCATTACGTCCGAGTGTGGCTTTCGTCAAATAGCTGTTCATTCATTGAAATTTTAACAAAAAAAAATTAACCAACAATCTTTTATTATTTCGCGAAATGACACGTTGGTTTAAAACAGCTAACAGTGTTTATACTCATAACAATAGTAGAGGTCAATAAAATTTACATTAACCCAGTTAACGAAGACGAGACGATTGTTTTCATTCCAACTTAACAATCATATGGTATATATTCAAACCTGAAGCCAGTATGAGCAAACATTTCGCCATAAGATAACAAACTGTTACACTTACATCGCTACACAGCGTCAAAGCTAAGCTGCCGCAATCCGGGCAGTAAAGCGCCCGCGGCGCTGCAGCCGCGTCCCGGCATTGACCCGCGCTGATCAAGCGACCAGATAATGCAGCGCTCCATTCATGGCGCAGCGCTTGAAGCGGTGAATGCGCCCTTGACATTTTTGTTCTATTGAAGTTTGGCGCGAAATTAACACGAAAATATTATGCTATTTGCCTTTCTTTGTGTACTGTGTGTTTAGCTTTGTTAGTAACATTAAAACGAATTTGTTCGTTCGTTTTATCGCTTGAAATAAATTATTGTTTAGAGATTAATATTGGCTTCATAAAAAGGTAGAGTCTCTACATTTTGTGGATGATATTAGGCAGACGTTAAGAACAACTCTTGAACCTATATAATAATTTTAGATAGATGAGAGATTATTTAAAATAATTAAGTATCAAATACAGAAGAAAGTCATGTAATACAGATGCCACATTATGATAAAAAAATAATGTAATAATACTTTCACATTGCTGAGATTGAAAACGAATACAAATCACAGTACGTCTATGACACCCATTCAAAAGCTTTGCCCTACAAAAAATACTCAAATGGCTCCAATAATATAATTAATCACACATTAATAAACGTAAGTTACCTCCAAACATGAATGTATGGTGCGAATCGAATCGTTATTATGCCGGTTATAATTTCATCGAAAGGTTAGTTTGAACATCAAAGTAGTTGAAGTGGGTAATTGAATCAGCTTGTATTAATTAGATGGATAGACGAATTATCGCAATGAAAGGGTTATGTATTTGTTATAACCGGTTGTACTTATGAGGAAATCGTTTGTATTATTATAATGAGTATTTTGATTTGAATAGTTGTATTGTTACGTTCAGTAATTAATTATTTTACTACGTCTTATGTTAGTGGTGAAAGTTTTATTTACAAGTTAAGCAAAACACACTTGAATGAAATAATGAAAAATAAACACTGATTGCGAATGGTGATGTTGATTTGAATGTTTGTGTTCTTTTATATAGTCATTTTGTAACATGTTGGAGTGATAGTATGGGTATTATTTTTTTGTAAACAAGAAATACTAATTGAAAAGTTTAGCAAAACACACTTGAATTAAATAAATGAGCAAATAAGTATCTACTAATTTTGTATTAAAAGTGTTGATTAGTTTTTTCATTCGCCAATAAATTAATTTCTCTAGTATTGAGTGACTTTTGATTTACATTATTAAGTACAGCGAATGAAAAGACTTATTTCTAAATGAAACGAGAAATTTCAAGATAAATCCTTGAGGGCTTAATTATAAGTCCTTTTATTGTGAATAGTTTTATTCGTATAATACTTTATCGATAGAAATGGCTTTTAATTTAGAAACAAAAAATAATCTTCAAAGTGAACAATGATAGGAATATTGTATTTCTAAGTAAAACTGAAGGTCTAGTCAATACAATAAAGTCTAGAAAGTTATTGGTTTTATAGCCTGGACTCGAATTTAGACTACAGGCCCATGTTGAAAAAATTATGGGTCATTTGACCCACCTCCTGACCTATCTAGAATGATATAAGAGCATAAAATAATAAGATTCAGCACTATGACGTCACTCGTAAGCTGTCCACCTGAGTGCAGTTGAGAATTCGAAAGTTCAGGTAGAGATTTTCTCCCCTTGTCTCCATGATTTTTGTACGGCGTTGCGGAATAATGGCTTAAAAGCAGTATAGAAATAGTATGACACAGATGCCGTACAAAAATGGTGGTCCACAAAGTCGGAATTTATTTTTATTTTTCGACAGTTGCCGGGGTAAATTTGGTCATTTGATTTTGTACGGCATCTGTGTCATACTATTTCTATACTACTTTTAATCAATTATTCCGCAACGCCGTACAAAAATCATGGAGACAAGGGGAGAAAATCTCTACCTGAACCTTCGAATTCTCATCTGCACTCAGGTGGACAGCTTACAAGTGACGTCATAGTGCTGAATCTTATTATTTTATGCTCTTATATCATTCTAGATAGGTCAGGAGGTGGGTCAAATGACCCATAATTTTTTCAACACGGGCCTGTAGTCTATTTATTTTCATTGTAGGTACTTTCAATTACTCATTTTATAAGGAGCGTGCAATTTAAGCGACTTAAGGTTAGGAATATGAATTGTTTGTGTGTATGTAAAATATCAGTATGAAGAAGGAAAAAGACTTTTATAATCATTCAAACTAGTATTGATTAACTGATAAAAATTTCACAGGTCAATCATTAAAAAATGAGTTTTTTTTTTTCTCGGTAAATAAAAATAAAGCAGACACACACATTTACCAATAGGTTTTTAGCTGTAAATAAACACAATATTTTCACATCTTTCGAATAACTTCTAGCCAAAGTGAGACTTAGAGATCTCCCAAACAGGTAGCAAGTCCACAAACATGGTTAACCCAAGTTCACAGGTAGTAAGGAAATTACGTTATCTCTGTATATAAGCGTAGTGAGGATAATTAGAGGGCTCTGTGCAAACAATGGCAGTCACTAATTGATGGGCAGAGGTTGTTTTGATTTCATTTCTTAGAAGCCCTAACGAATACTTGCAATTATCAATTTGGAAGGTTTTTTCGTTTGTTTACTTTTAATCTGTTATGTTTAGAGACATTTTTTGCAACGTTTATATTTCCTGTTTACGATGTCAATAAATCGTTGTTTGATTCGCTTATTTAAAGTAAAAGCACTCGATCACAATTGGAATTCGGTAAGGTAAAATAATTAGGTGGCATTCGTATAAACGAAAAAACATCTTAAATGTGGACAGCAGAACTTATTAAAGATGTACGTCCTTTACAGACAAATACTAATAAATATGAATGTATCCTCATATCCTCACCAATCCTTTAGTTGTGTTGAAATAGTTATGATTGATCATCCTCCCCGCCCCTTCACGGTACCATTTCAAAGCCAAATACATGACATTTGTGGTGTCAAAGTATTTCCTTTGCCCTTAGGGTTGTCAGAACTTAAACTATGTAAGAATGTTACTTAGAGAGAAATTGAATTGAGATTTGAAGTTGCAATTATAGTTGAGGAAAATGTGTTGATGTAAGGTGTGATGTTTAAAATTAGAAATAATAGGTACATTCATAGTAAAATTTATTGATAAACAAGTTTACTGGCGATACGTTTTGATAGAATAAGCATTTTTAATGCAGCTATAGCATACTAACAATTTTAATATTATCTCGTAATGGAATGTATTATGTATCCTGTTACAAATGACCCGAAACACTGACACAAAATTTCGGGTCATTTGTAACAGGATGGCGGTTCTACAGGGGTCTTAGTACGCAATGACAAAAAGAAAAAAAATGGTCAGAACGCTGATACCGGATACCTTAAGATACTGTTATATTTTATATTTGAGAATCTTAACATAAATGATAAAATATTATAGTATCTTCACCGTGTGTGATGCGCTTTATGTTTGTGTGAATAGTTAATCTTCTGTGTTTTTATTGCATTACGTAAATATTTTTCTATGTCTTAACCATAATAATAATAAATTATATGACGATTTGCAAATAAATTAAAATTAACAAAATGACAACCCTATTTATTTATATCATGACTGTATTTCCATATTTAACCCATTCTTGAACATGCACTGCAAATAGCTTTTTTGCAAATAAGGTGATGTGTCTGAAGGGAAACTTTATTTAGATCTGTAGTCAGACGGTTGCTTGAAGTACCTCACGACAAGTCGAGGTACTAAGTAAGTATATAATATAATAATCTAAGTATCGAAGACATTAATAAATTGTGTGAGCTGACCACGCTTCCTTCAACAAGGTTTAAATTCAATTTTGTGCCTTTGTGGCTTGCGGTCGGAATAATACGTGCTTACGCCAGTAATAATACATTGTAGTTCATGCAATAATCGAGATATGGAGTTTACAGAATTAAGTATTTATCCAACGAGAAATGTAAAACATCCCTAGATTCTGTTTTGGAAAATAGCAATGATAAACTATTTTAAAATTCACTACATAGTATAAAACAAAGTCGCTTTCTCTGTCCCTATGTCCCTATGCCCATTTGTATGCTTAAATCTTTAAAAATACGCAACGGATATTGATGCAGTTTTTTTTAATAGATAAAGTTATTCAAGAGAAAGGTTTTAGTATAAAATTTATTAGGTGTTAGACAAAGCGGGCGAAGCCGCGAGCGGTAAGCTAGTACATAATAAGATTGTGTATAGTGCAAGATAATAATGGACACTTGTGTATGAGTATTCTTTTTTTATTACGTTGATGAAGCAAAGGCTCTATCATGTCTCAAGTTTAATCTCCGAATACGAAATCTGAATTTAACACCCATGATAAATACATGATAGAGTAGGTACATAACACATAAAATAGGTGAAACAGTGTATAAATTATAATCTATACTTTTCTATTATAAAGCTGAAAAGTTTGTTTATTTGTTTGAAGGCGCTAATCTCGGAAACTACTGGTCTGATTTGAAAATATTCTTCCGGTGTTAGATAGCCCATTTATCGAGGAAGGTTATAGGCTATATATCAGCTCGCTAAAACAAGCAGGAGCGGATCACAGCTAGTATAATATACAATCATAAATTATATTTTTTCAACAATAAGAATTACATAAAAACATAGCATGTAATGTTTTATCCTTGCTGCTTCATTTCACGTATTAACACATCGATCAATGTATAACCCAAACAAAATACGAGTAACGTAAACAACACAGCATGTCCTCAGCGAAACCACCTCTCCATATATTAGTGTTACACCTCTGATTCCATTCAGCGTTGCCTCTCGGGAGCTGTTTACAAGTTACTCGTGCCTCTGTAATCACAGATACGCCATAAATTGTGGAAACTCTATTTACAGCGCGAAATAATTTAATTCTAGCCCTATGTATATTATGTGTAAGGAGTTAATATGTAATTCCAGTATGTTACAGAAAGTCGAATATTCCGCATATATTAGAATTTTCGGGAAAATTATGAGTATTAGGTACTTTATTGTACCTACGCTACGTGTAAAAAAGATTGAAGTTATATGAAATAATAACGAAAAATACAGTCGGATATAATAATATATTATGGAACAATGTTAAAAATTATTTGATAAGGATGTTAAGACAATGAAATTCATATCAATTGAAAATAACATTAAAATAGACAGACTGATCTCCTTTACAGTGATTTCATAAAACCATGTATGTAAAGGTTATAATATGTCTTTGTAATGATTACTTTCGTCGACTCGTAACTGAACAAAATATTACAATAATAATAATTTTTTACAAAAATTAAATTATATTTCATACGGAATCGAAATTATGCTTCAGATGTATTCATTGATGAAATTGTTCTTTTATAAATAAGTAAACAAAGGATACGACATAAATTGGGTATTGTATTTATCCTTTTGGAGTAATTAGTAGCAATATTTAATTTATTTTCTCCGTTTGAAGCTTGAGCAATATTTTTATCTCCTCTAACTTATACAATATACATATTATATTAGTTAAACTGGTGTATGTTAATTTATCATATTATAACATAGCCAGGCTATCTGATTTAATAAATTATATAAATATAGAGACAGCGGAGTTTGGATTTTATAAATACTCATGCGAGAAATCTCTATTACACAGAGACAGACTACTTGCTGTGTTATGAGTACACCGATTTTGCTATCTATACTAATATTATAAAGCTGAAGAGTTTGTTTGTTTGAACGCGCTAATCTCAGGTCCGATTTAAATAATTCTTTCGGTTTTAGAGAGCCCATTCATCGAGGATGGCTATATCATTAAGCTAAGACCAACAGGAGTGGAGCCACGCGGGTGAAACCGCGAAGCGCAGCTAGTAAAGAATAAGTTTTAAATAAACATTGTTCTATTGCACCTACTTTATAAATGACTAATAGGGGTGACAGACGTACGAGTAAGTACGCGAACTTGTGGCTCGACGACCTTTTTCGCTCGTGTGTCACCCCAAGTACGCGTACTTAAAAACCGTCGAGTAAGTTCGTTGACGATCCAACATGTTTGAAATTTTACTCGTAGCCCGCCTTCGCTCGCACGTCTGTCACCGCCGCGAGCCGCGAGCCGCGAGCCTAGCCTGTCTAGCTATAATAGGTGTTACTAAGTGCAAAAGTTCAATTAATTTCGTCTTCTTCTTTTAGTTTTATGAAAATAATTTAATATAATTAATATGAATGAATATAATATAATTGAATATTGGCGAAGGTATTTTTGAATCCCGCCAAGGAAGTTTCACTCCTGACGCGTAGGCTCGGCGCACACGCTCTTTTTTTGTAAAGGACCCTCAAAATATAATAGTAAAAACGAAAATATATGCTTCAATTTTTGAACATTTATTTTGTTAGAATGCTATTTACTTAAAAATAAGTGCTGGTTATTAAATTAAAAATGTCTATATTTAATTCCTGAATAACATAAAATTCCCTCTGTTGATGACATAGAGACATTCGATATCGGTGACGCGCGAGAAGCTACTGACCAAGCTCTTGCGTGTGTCACCGACGTCGAGCCGAGTAAGTACGCGAACTTTAAAACCGCGGTTTTACGTCTATCAGCCCTTTAACGGTCCACCCCGGCTTCGCCCGTGGTACATATTTAGCAATAAAAGGTAGCCTATGTTCTTTCTCAGGGTCTTTCTGGATTATCTGTGCCAAATTTCATCAAAATCGGTCCAGTAGTTTATGCGTGAAAACCATAATATACAAACCTTTCCTCTTTATAATATTAGTACCTATAGATATAGATATTATATTGTGGAATATTCTAAGCACCTAGAGCCGTTTATATCCGTTAGGTATAACTGTGTTTCATATAAACTTTAAATACATTGAAGTCGTTCTTATTGGCGCTCGTCGGACAGAACTTGTGGCGCGGAAACAACTTGAAGTTTTCCAGAGGCGAAGAAAAATTTATTGTGGAAATATCTCGGACGTACCGGCTCTTTACATTTGAAATTTATTTTATATATTTTTGTAACAATTTTATTATAAACTGGCGCGATTTATTTGTGAAATATCCGGGCGCAAGGGAATAACGAGAAAATAGTGCCATTTTAGAGATTACAAGTATATTATGACCTTAGGAGATAATTTTGTGATATATCGTATTCGTTGTACTCGATGCTTTTGTATCATCTTGGCAAGAGCATGTTGTGGTTACATTAATTGTAAAGATGATTAATTTATAACCATGCCGCTTTGCGTTCACTCTCTGCGTATAATAATCGTCCGAGGAACGACCGATTTCTAAAACGTGCGATTATTATCAGCCTTATTTAAATAAATATAAAGCTATTATTTAGAGTTGACAAAAATAAATACGGTTGGGTTATAATTAACTTAGATATAGATGTGAAATGCGCTAACGTGTGAAGTTTTAAGTTTAACACTTCCCAAGTGTGATGAAATATGTAGTTTGTTTTTATCTTTTTACGTATTTATTTGTTATTGTTCCCGTAAAACCACCTTTCAAGAGTTCTCTTCTCCTTTGATGCATTTATAAAGATAGATACGGTATGACTTATGAGTAAAGTGGTTGTGTGCGGCGAGTTGACGTATTTAAATTACCTTTACTTAATAATTATCCTCTTTCACATAATATTTGGATAAAATGTAATTTTACGCGAATAAATTCATGTTACATTGTAAAGAAGTCTTTTTCATAAGGTAAGTGTTCATATTGTTACGAATTTGCAATATTATATTATGAAACTCTTATTATTACGCACATTCTTTATGAAATTGAGTCTGGACTAGTTCACTCCCACGGATTCATCTGCGTTACATGAGATCTTTTGTTTGCAAACATGAATTATATTTCATTTAATAAGCCTAAGCTCTGTAACCTAAAATTCTGCACAATCTTGAGTCTTTTGTATTCAAAACAATGAAGATTGTTCAACGTTTGAAGCTAAAGTAACGTATTTATAACTAAAATATTTATTATTTTGCTTTAAAACTAAGGAGTCTAGACACAAGACCAAATATCTAGATTTAATATTGGGCAATTCTGCGAGTCAATATAATA
Organism: Colias philodice; assembly: GCF_061535455.1. Lineage (NCBI taxonomy): Eukaryota > Metazoa > Arthropoda > Insecta > Lepidoptera > Pieridae > Colias > Colias philodice. Next base: position 243,945 of record NC_143104.1, read on the forward strand.
TTTTTACGCAACTCATGTACCTATTTCTTGAAATGAAGTATGATGTAGAATTTGTATTATTATTTCGCATTAATTTTAGGAAAATTGTTTATTAAAGATGCGGGTCTTTTATATTATAATTTACTAGTTTCTGTGAGCGAAAAGCAAAAAGTATATTTAGATCGATTATGATATAATTTTTATTATCTAATAGTTGATTTATTGAATATCTAGTACTTTTTTAGTAGATTTAAATAATTCCAGGAGGTAGGTAGTATAGGAAAATTTCATAAAATATTTTCAGCACTTACGGAGAGTCGCGATACTGAGCTAGTAAATTATAAAACGAGTCTTTGTCTTAAATGCCAGCCTTTTTGTGATATTGAACAAAATATTACACAAAGGATGAAAGAGGATAAAAATTAAAGCTTTGAGCGAGTTTTTAAATATGAAGATTGTTAACATTAATGGCATCGCTTTAAAATTATGTACTGATTTAATAATGGCGTAATTTTGTAACGATAATTATAATTTTTATTAAAGTTTTTCTTATTACGACTTGATTGAATAGATAATCAGTTAGTACTTCTTTAGGACTTCAGAGTTCTTTGCTTACTTAATGTAACATGTAATTATAATAATTAACGAGTAATAAAAACTTTTACGTTGATGTGAAATACCAATATTTTATTGACCCACTCAAAAATATTTTTTTTACAAGAATTAAAGCTAAAGCTATACAAATTTTCTAAGAGTTATTAGTTATAAAAAATGGGTATTATTCAAATAAGATCACGTATATTGTTTAGAAAAATCAATCACATACATAGAGACAGGGGAATCACTACATAGTATAAAACAAAGTCGCTTTTTCTGTCCCTATGTCCCTATGTATGCCTAAATCTTTAAAATTACGCAACGGAATTTGATGCGGTTTTTTGTAATAGATAGAGTGATTCAAGAGGAAGGTTTTAGGATATAATTTATTAGGTTTTAGACGAAGCGGGCGAAGCCGCGCTAGTAGATAATAATATAATATTTATTGGCAAAACATCCTTCTGTATTTTTAATTTATTCAGTAAATGTTTGTTATATATTTTATGATTACGTTTCTGAATAACTGAAAATATTCTTCTTTTAATTCAAGGGTAATATGTTTATTGTCAATACATCTTACACATCACACAATCTTATACAAAATTCGTGATCTTTTCTTCTAGAGTCTATAAAGAAACATTCAATTAAAATGTAATAACATCAAATATGTTGCTTCAATAAATTTTATACAGTAAAAGGCAATACTTTATAATATAAGTTAATTATGAATTATTATCTTCTTCAACTTTTTTAATCAATGTTAAACTAATCCGTACTTTTTTCCTTCTTGTATGGGTCAAATAAGTTTGAAAGGGAAGGAAATAGAATACTGCTTAAATAATTCAATGTTCATTATTTTTAGGGGCTGAGGATACGCATTTTATGTTTATCGATTATTATTACACCGTTTAGTAATTCATTCAATAACCAAAATGGAGAGAAGTTTGATGAATCATGATTTGCTATATAGGTACCTATTAACATAATTCTACATACTCTATATAGTTACATACTATTCATTTAATGATTAGATACGTCTGTACGTATCAAGTATCAAGCTAATTCACTTTCGGAAGTTACGTAGGTGCAGGACGCAGGTGAGATGTTTCTCTATGGAACTTTTATATAATATGCAAAAACGACTGTATCGATTTAAATAAAATTGTATACACAAATAGTAATTCCTAACTAAACTTTTGTCTTGATTTAGATTTAAATAAAAATATATGTCCTGTTTGAACGCAAGAGAAGCCGGGGCATGTCACACTAGTGTAATTGTATAAAGCTGTAGCAATTTCCGCGATGCAAGCGCGACCCAATTCAAGAAGAAAGACATTTCCTTATTAATTATTCTTCAAACCCTCATTACATACAAAAACTTTGTAAAATGTTCTTATAATTTGTAAATCAAAGGCTAAGTGCGCACTTGGCTTTGAAGTTTACGAAATTTGTTCATAAAAACTTCGCTAATTAACTTTCGACTAAAGGAATTAAAAACTTTTTATCCTCGGAATCCTTTCACGAATGATAAATACTAGCTGTTTACTGTGACGTTGTTCAACTTATAGTTAGGCTTTTGGAGTTTCTTTGTTATTTATGTTTCAAATAGCATAAGTAGAAGTAAGTTGTAATATAGGTAAGTTAAAATCCATGTCTATAAATTGTCACAATTATTAATATTAAATTTAATACTTAATATTTTTTAATATCATGAAATATATATTTAAAAATATAAAATTACTCGTATATACCTTTCAATAAATCTTAATTTACTAATTTACTCAATATTAAATTCCAAATAATAATCAAATCACAACCAACACAAGCAACGTTCAATAATGCATTTAAAATAATCTCATGTTAAGGAAGCGTCCCTCGGAACTGGTGTCTGAAAGTCGCAAGTAGATCTTCATTACTCCTGCAATCCGCTCTAACTCGACCGTAAATATTAAAAACCATTATTTATTATCCAATCACAATCCCGCGTGGTTTCCTGCACATTTTAATTAAAACTTTAATATCGTGTGATGCTTTTCTTTTTAAGGGATTTCTTGGAAATACGTTTTAAAGGTGTGCTGTTTATTTTAGTTAAGATACTGTTTCTCATGAAAAGTAGAAAGAAAGAAATATAGTTATTTTATTAACTTAAAATAACTATATTATGGACTAGCGGTCCGCCCCGGCTTCACCCGTGATACATATTTCGCAATAAAAGGTAGCCTATGTTCTTTCTCAGGGTCTAAAGATTATTTGTGCCAAATTTCATCAAAATCGGTCCAGTAGTTTATGAGCCTATTATATTAATATAACATACAAAATCCTGAAAAACATCCTAAACGTATACGGGTCATTTAATATAGCTCAGTAACTGTTGTGAATGAATAATGAAAGGTAAATAGAGGAAGGGACGAATATATATATATATTGTTTAGAAAATTCGAACTTTCATTGAAAGTCTGTCGTTACAATATAGACCAATAGCATTTGAGATTGTAATGACGTCACGATTGTTTTGTATTAAGAATGCCTTCGTAAAATATAACATCATTATTGTTATTGTTTATTTTCTTTTGTGCAATATATGATAATTTGTTATTGTTAACTAATTACTTGTAATTGTTAATTGTTATGTTAATTGCGTAATACAAGAAGTTATAATTATATAATTAATGAGGTGCTATGTTTGTGTAAATTTCAAGATATATTTTGTAAACATAGAAATTGTTCTTTTGTAATATTTATTGAAAGAAATAAAATATAATAACATAATTTAATTGTGTTTGTAAATACTTACTTACGAAGTTATTGAAAAGAAAATGCGATAATGAGTTATCTGATCCGATTGGAAAATATAAACAAATAAAATTTTCTATTTTATTCTTCAAAAATCAACACAAGTTTCATATTACAATTATTTGTAATTTAAAATTATGTTTTAAATAATAATAGTTTTAAAAAACTAAAAAACACGCTTTTTATAGAAAACCGAACTAAAACATAGAAAATTTTATCAAATTAGTGTATTGTTATCGGTCCTCAATAAATCTACAAAGTTTGAACGAAATCTGGCCGTTTAAAGTGGGTCAAAATCGCGCCCAAAGAAGTCGGTTACAAACAAACAAACATACAGGTGAAGCTAATATAAAGCGTGTAAAAATAGGTACCTACCTAATACAAATTGCATTGTGAATCTTTGTACCTATTTAATTAAGAATGTAAAGTAATAAAATTACACAATAATATAAAAAAATGACCTTCTTATCAAATTTTCGTTCAATTTTTTAACCTTACAATATTTCTTCTTTCTTCATAAGCTGCAGTGTTTAGAATTCCAAAAAATTGCAGTCAGAGTTCTAGTTGATCGACGTTCGCTTATCAAAACACGGTTATCAGCAAAACAGCGCAGTCACAATAACGCCACAAAAAAACAGATCAAAGCGGAGTCTCAATTGACCAACATTTTTTCCGAGTTCAAAGGCGAAGTTAGTTACAAAGATACAATCTGAGCGCTCCGGTAACGTTCCTTTGCCTCTAAACACAAACCTCGCTAAATTAGATGAAGGTACGCTGTTAGTAAAGGGAATACGATATCGCTTTGAGCGTCGTTATGTTTTAAATCTTTTTCCTTTGGCTTCCACGATTCGGATAGTTAGGTATGGGAAATTGTGCGCGGGTAAATGTAATGTTTTTATGTATTGGTAAATGTGATGGCCGAAATCGGTGGACCAAGACGTTTTAATGATGCCAGTATATAAGTGTACAAAAGTATATAATAAAATATTGGGTATGGGTATATACGATAGTCAATATAAAATAAAAGATGGAGGCCGCGACCTGCGACTTCACAATAGTACCCAAAATTCATACAGATGAACAAAAATGTTCTTTTATAAATTAAGAATCTATTAAAGTAAACTTTATACGAAGATAATAACATGTACTGAGTAGATGTGTTCGATGTACTTTATGTGTTAGATAAATCTTAATTTCCTCGCCTTTATATGTTTCAGGTAGTATTCAGTACTAATTCGATTTTCTTAATCCCTCAAAGAATAAGAAGCTTTCAAACTCAGGTACACGGTGCCATTCATTACACGTGTGTGTGTTGTGAAAAGAAAATAGGTATTGAAAATAATTAAAGGCTCTTTTCTTTATATTTAAGTACTTACTTAAATATTTCGATGTTCACAAAACCGTATCTTGCCGATAAATAATCTAACTAGATTTAATCTTACCCGGGAATCGCTAATAAACAATAAATTCTCTAGGAATGGGTTGCTTATCGCCAGAACGCGCCAGACCAGCTCAGACTAAATGGACGATAAGAGGAAGAACGGCCAGGCACCTTTTAATTCAGCCCGTCCGTCCGCTTGTAAAGAAAATAATTAACTTTTTCGACTCTCGTCCTAATTAGGGGAACGGCCGCTGCATGACAAAAGAAAGGCTGGAATATTTTGAATTCACGCGAAACTTGCGAGTATGTTTAATCAAAAGCAAATAAAATCTCTGAAAATGAACATGGAATTTTTTGAATTGGTTGTTCTGAAGTTTATGTGTATATGAATTGAATGTAAGGCATCCTTGTGTGATCCTTGGTTTACGTGGAACGGTGATGTTTTACACATGATAGAAGAAATGGGTTAACTTTTATATTTTATATTAATAAAATCTATGGATTACAAAATCGGTATAATATAACGTGTATTATTATGTTGTTAAAAAACTTGTACTATATAGATGTAGATATTCTTGTAAAACTATTACGTATGCACTATGCATGTAAATTTTAATAAATCGATAAAGAGAATGACAGAAAATCTATAATTCTAAATTGATAATTAATGTATGATCATTGATCACTTCGATATCATAATATAGTTACTTACATAAATCAAAACTCAGCATTAAACAACTATTTACAAAACTTTGAAGAAGTAAAATGTCCGTCTCTTTGTTTGCGCTTTTTTCAAATCATTCGTTCTTTAAATCTATACCTAAAGTCCATTTAAAGTTTTTACATAATGATTTATATCTAATAAGCAAATAAATAACAAGCTAATCACTACCCGCGGCTCCACTCAGCTAATTTCTGATAATGTAACGATTACAAATCGGCCAGTTTCAATTATCAACGTACAAACAGACTGACGGATTGCGTAATTATTACCCGGTGTTTGCTTTCTGGCTATCCTTGTAATGGGCGCATAGTGCATAGTTGTTATATTTATAGTGTAGTTTTGGATATGTTTAGAATTAAGTTTTGCACGGTTCCGCGGCAGAAATAAGAAATAAAAAAATAATGGTACCTAGTTGTGTGCGTCATAATTTCAGCTTTTGCAAAACTTTTGATTATTATGAATTGAACAGTTAATGTTATAATCCTTTGGTTAATAAAAACACAATTATTATTTTTCTTTGGATAGAATTTCCTTTAGCTTCATTAATAATAAAAAATTGCGGTCGTTTAATGGTTAGCAAGTAATTGATATAACAACAAAACCAGAGACACTTATTTCTGAGACCTAAAGAAAAACTTATCGTATAAATAAAAAGCTTGTAGGTACCTAATCGATTATCTTATCCTATCCTATCCTACTATCCTACTCATATTATAATTGGAAAGTTTGTGAGGATGTAGGTATGTATGTGTAGGCGTGTATGTTTGTTACTCTTTCACGAAAATACTACTGAACCGATTACTATGAAATTTAGTACACATAATATAGAGGGTAACTTGGATTAACACATAGGTTAGGTTTTATCCCGCAAATCCCACGGGAACGGGAACTATGCGGGTTTTTCTTTGACAACAAACCTAGTGTATTATTTTGGGCAATAAAACGAAAGCTATGGGTAATTTTTAAGCTATTGCATAGCTTCTATCGCGGGCCTTGAGCGCGGGGACCGAATCGAGAAATTCCCCGCTCCGAAGGGCGCGGAGGTGTGGCTTGAAGGCATAGCATGCAATAGCTTTACCGCGGCAGTCCCCGAGTGCCACACGTCTTTTTTTTATCAATTTGTAATTGTGTGTGTTTGTATGCACGTTTATGCACATAAATCTCCACTTATAAAAATTAACTGTAAGTAACTGTATTTCGTTTTCAAAATGCAATCGATTTATGGGAATATTGTAATCTAAATGAATATTACCTTACATTATCCTTATCATTCTCATAGACTTTTGTTTATTCCAACGCACAGCGTATCTTTTATACCTACATAAAAGCACATAAACAACGCTCCCTTCGTTCCATTTCATATTTCCAAGGAATCAATCAGAGCTGTCGCAATGCGGTTCCGGGATCTAATCTGCGCCGCTATTTACAAGCGTGTACATTTCATTACCACATTCACACTTTTCATTGAGTTTTATGGATGTTAGAATTGTTTATGGAAGATGTAGGTTAAATGTTTTGTCATGTAAAAGGTAAAATTTAGCCTAGGTCATAATGGTATGTACTTCTAGACATAGGTGGTAGTGTAGACTATAATCTAACGTTGTACAAGAGTTGTTGATTTGTGAAAAAGTAGTTAATATACGTACATGTATCCGGTAAACTTAAATCTTTAAAATATAATAATAATATGTAGAATAGGATAGAATTTTGGAATGAATATGATTAATGCACGTACGTAAGTTGATTTAAATTTAAAGAAAAATATTTTACAAGATGCATAAAATTAATTGATAATTTTTTTTTGTATTATTTTTCTGTAGGTACATTATAATCGAATGTATTTATTATTAATATAATTAATCGGATACAGCTTGAATTTAGCTACTGATGTTAACAAATCATAAATAATATTTAAAAACATAACATATATTATTTTCTATCACAAACATCGATCTTATTTTATAAGCTCCCAACTCCGGTTCTTCAGAAGAAAAATCTTCAAATATTTCAACTTGAACACCCGTGTAGCGGCGGAAAATCTCGAAAAGTTTTGAAATTGATAGCGTACCAGGAAAAACACGACGCGGCTACAGCCTTCAGACACGGTGTCAAAGGTCGAGATTCGAGCGATACCATGATCTAATACTTAATGCAAGGATTCCGATGCCCTCTTTGTTACTCTCCATACCTCTAGAAAGATGAAACCTTCACAAAAATGCTATACATTGCACGCTACATTAGCACTTACTATTTAACATGTCATAGTTACCCAGCAATGTATAGTATCTTGAAAGTTGTTACCGTGTATGGTAGGTGGGTAAAAGAATGGCGATTCCATCGGACGCTCAGTTTTAATTAAACGGTGACAATTATTAAACGAATCGAAGTGTCACAGATAATCTTTTATAATTAAGGGAGGAATGGCAGCATTAAGTGGAGATTGCTGGAGGTGTACATTTCTGTAGTACATAATATATGAAGTTATTTTGCGTGCTTTAAAAGGAAGAGAGAAATATCTGGCAACAAGTTAACAACATTTAAAATGTAACATTATAATAAAATTAATCGCTTATATGTTTGTTATACATACTCTCTTTTCAATGAATCTATATCTATGGAACTTAAGCCTAGACCTTCTCCTTTGATCTAAGATTCTTCGCGAACTTTGTTACCGTGATATTTTGACGAAATTTTTAGGTGACTTCCAAAAGAGAAAATAAAACAAAAATACTTTCCTATATTTTTTATTTCATTAAACAACTTCAAATACACAAAAGGTACAGGTCAACGATCCGCATGTTATTTTAAAACAAAACATAGTCTAATGAGGCCGCCCAAAGCAAAAAATATCTATTTTCCTTTTCATCTCAATTGTTAAGAAAAAGTTAACTTATTTTATTTATATATTTACGTTATCAATAAACATAACAACCCTTTTTATGCTAATGATTTATGTACGAAGTTCAATAATATCACTAATATTATAAATGCGAAAGTTTCTTCGTGTTTATGTTTTGACTTGTTTGCGCAATCATGTCAAAGCTATGAATAGGGTTTTTATTTTTAGAAAGAAATAAAGAAAAAAAATCTTAGGGCACGATATTATTAGAAAAAATTGTAAAGTGGACTGTATCCTTTCCTAGTATCCTTCAAGACTCAAGGGGGTTAGCCTGAGTGAGCGTGAGTAAGCGTGAGTGAGCGTGAGTTAGCCTGAGTGAGAGTGAGTTAGCGTGGGTGAGCGTGAGTTAGCGCGAGTGAGTGAGAGTTAGCGTGAGTGAGCGTGAGTTAGTCTGAGTAAGCGTGAGTGAGCGTGAGTTAGCCTGAGTAAGCGTGGGTGAGCGTGAGTTATCATGAGTTAGCGTGAGTTGGCTGGTGGGCTGTTTGGCTGGTTGGCTGGTTAAAGTAAACGCAATTTTGTCTGACGATAAGACATTACTAACCAACCAAACTCGACCATCTTATAGCAACTCTTATAGATAAATAAGTTTTGAAGATAATTAATAAATAATTATAGACTATAATATAGACTTTTTTGTAAAAATTTGTAGTGAGAATAAGTGGAATGTAAATGTTGAATCTGAAAATTTGATGTTGTGAAATTGTGTTTTATATAAAACTAGCGGTCCGCCCCGGCTTCGCCCGTGGTACATATTTACGTTTTCTCTACATAAAAACCATCCTCGTACTTCAAGGAATATAATAAAAAAAGAATTATCGAAATCGGTTCAGCCGTTCTCGAGTTATGCGCTTACCAACACATTTTGCGATTCATTTTTATATATAAGACTAGCGGTCCACCCCGGCTTCGCCCGTGGTACATGTTTACGTTTTCTCTACATAAGAACCATCCTCGCACTTCAAGGAATATAATAAAAAAAGAATTATCGAAATCGGTTCAGCCGTTCTCGAGTTATGCGCTTACCAACACATTTTGCGATTCATTTTTATATACATATAAGAAGATACAAGTCTAACTGACTTCTGTAGAACAAATTTTGTTACTTATGATGTAAGTTATCTTGTCCTGCGAGGTTGCTGGTGTTTTACAAGTAACCCTGGATATCCCAAATTGCTTTACAATCATCATGACATGACGTGCGTGTAATTAATCTCATCATTCTCTAATGCGTCATTACGCTAATCAAGTGCTGTATTTACACATCAAATTGTTATGAATTATTCCACTGCAGCTAATTATTTGGGGAATTGTATGACCCTTTGATTAAAAGCGCTGTGTAAGTAGGTACTTACTGTTTCATATGGATAACATTTGTAACATTTGTACATAAAATTTTTGTAAACACGCACACAAAGCCGTTTATTATAATTATACTTTTTGAAATACATTTTCTCGTAAATATTTTCAATTTCAATACTAAGAGGCAAAACACATACATATAATTATTATTAAATATTTTATGCGATATCACTTTGAAAATATTTTTAAATTGCATTGATAAAATATGATGCTTTGCTTATTTCGATGCAAAGCATCATTTACACTATATATTTCATTTATATAAATTTTGACTCAAGATTTTTCTGCAAATGCTTGAATTAAATTCAATTAAGTACTCAATAATATGTCAAAAGAAACAATTATTGAATATTTTTTTATCTAAATAAGTCAACATATTAACCAAAAGTAATAGGACAACTGGATAATAACAAAATTTAATCACAAATTCTTGTCGAATATGGCTTTAATATATTTAGGAGTGTCGTAACAAGGGGCCATCTCTCCAGGGGCCAGAAGACTGATCACCTTATACTTTAAAGGAAAATCGATCGGAAACAGATGTGAACATCAGACCAAACCCGTCAAGATATATCGTTTAAAATGCTTTATTTTTCTATACAAATATTATAAAGAGGAAAGGTTTGATTTTTTGTTTGTTTGTTTGTATGAATTGAATAGGCTCCGAAACTACTTGGCAGATTTGAAAAATTCTTTCACTGTTGGAAAGCTACATCATTTCTGAGTGACATAGGCTAGGTTTTATCCCGGAAATCCCACGGGAACGGGAACTATGCGGGTTTTTTTTTGAAAACGCGGGCGAAGCCGCAGGCGGAATGCTAGTATATCAAATTTTTATTGTTTTTGGAAATAAATTGGCTTAAGACTTGTTGTAGACTATAGTTTCAAAATTATCTATTTTGTTTAGCGGTATTATAGTAGAGTTATTAGAAATTAATGAATTTATTCTAAGGTGATTGTTGGAAAAAAAGTTGTCTGTACCAATAATTTTGTAGCATTGAATAATATTTAGCTGTCTGTTTTCAATCTGGTTGATATAATTATTTTTTGTCACACGAACTCTATCTTTACATGCTTTTACTGTCTGACACAAAATAATATATGTTTTTTAATTCATTCAGAATTAAAAAATATATATAATATATATATCTACATTTTGATTCACGAATTTCATGTCCGTTGTCCATATCATAATATGTGAAGTTACTATTGAAATCAGCAGGTTCGAATTTCAACAGCATAAAGTATTATCTTTTACATTTTATTGTGTTCACTGTTCGCCTAACACTCGAGACCTTCAAACAATTGTGTTTGTACAAAAAATAAACCAACGGTTTTGTTCCTTTGTTGGAAAAACATAGGCATTGATAACTGTGTTGAATATTTTATTGGTATTTTGGTACTAGTTTTCCATCGCTTTATGTTTGTTTTTTCGATAGATTTTAGATATACGCTGTATGGCGCTGTTAATAGAGATTGTGTTATTGATAACGCCTCAAATTGTTTTACATGAAAACACGAATCGATGTTTCTGTATTTTTACGCAGATTTGAAAAGCACTTGAACAATTTTATTGTGCATAAAAATGTAGCTTTTAAAATATTTGTAACGGGATTGGAATTGCATTTGATATTCATATACCTTCAGTCGTGATAATATTCACTGAATTTGAACGAATAGTTACTGAAATCAACCGACCAGTGTTATTCAATTTTTCTTTTAAGTAACTTTTCGAAATAGATGAATACTAAAAAATCCAATCATCTCGACCATTATATTGCTTCTTAATGTCTACGCTTTTGTTTTCGTAAAATGTTGTAAAAAACGTCCATACTTTTTTTCGCTTTTAAAATATAAATTAACTATTTCTACTTAGATATAACTGCATAATCAACCAGACGATATTATATTATGACGAAGTTAATTTAATTTCCCCTTCACAAAGTAGTTGAAATAAGACGACATATTCATGAGTAATGTCACTTATATACTAACCGAGAGTCCGTGGCCAGTTGTTACGTCCCAAGAGTCTTATTATAGAAATGTATCCATAGGGTTAATATAGCTTTTTATTAAGGAAAATGTCAATTCTATGGTATGTGAAAGTTTTGCAATTAAATTTTTTGAAAAAAATTGCAGTGAATAATATAATATTATTATGTTATTTGCAAATTAGGCAAATATAACGAATTTTGTAATTAGTCGGAAATTTAGGTTCATGGCACTGCAGTTTATGTTGATGGATTGATTGACTGATGGTTGATGATTATGAAAGGAAAGGATTAAGAATGATAAAGCTCTATGTAAATAAATAATATAAATTTAATTAACTTTAATAATTTCAACCACTTTGAAAGATTTAGTCAATAGTCATTTCCAAAAAAATTTATAAGTTAAATTTCAGTAGCCTTTTAATTGTATATATATTGGATAAAATTGAATCAGGCTTGGTAAAGTATTCTTTCGTTAACGAAGCGCCTCATCTTAATCTTGCTGTGGGAAAATTAAAATAAACTATCTACTAGTTAAGAACGCAATGTATTTTATAGTGTGGGTTCCGTATATTTTTTTAGAATATATACGGGTAATAGAGACGAAGAGATAAAGACATGTGTTTAAAGTTCAACACACTATAAATTGAATTTTAAACATGTTAGATCAATTGCAGATAAAGTTGAGTTCGTAAATTTCCTTTTGTTTTTTTTTGTATTTACCTTAGGTATAATTTACTTTTATTCTATCAGACGATATGGATACGATATAATATTTACATACAACGAAGCTTTAATTTGCCTCATAATAGAACTGTTGATTTTGTCTGACCCGTAGTCTATGAAACGATATTATAATTTAACACAATAGTCATCTAAACAACATTTTACATATTACCAAAGAAGTCATGATAATCGATCAAGTAGAAACATGCCTTTTTCGCTCCAAACATTACTCTAAATTCACACCAAATAATGTTATAATACACGTTCAAATCTATTCATAACAATTGAAACGTATAGTTTAGTGGGATTACATCCCATTTCCAACGTGTGTGAATCGCGTGGATTATTGGTACGAACTACAGTGGATTATACATTGTTACACGGAACACTAGAATTTTCCACAGATTATGTTACGAATACTTGACTTAATCTGTGCTAATTTGATTTGGAATTTATTTGTATGGATATTAGGAATATATTTAAATGTGTTTAAATATTTAATGGGTATGGTAATTCAATTAGATTGTGTATGTAAATTCAACAATAACCAGTAAGTTTTTTCCAGCTTCAAATGGGACGTCTCGGGATGAAAAACATACCTACCCATAGGTATAGTACCATAGTACGGGTAATATTTAATTTTCAAAGAATGAAAATAATTTTAAATTAAATGTTCGAATTAAAATTCACCTTTTCACAGTATTAACAATTTTATTAAGAAAGATAAAAACAACCATGTAGTATGTAATCAATGTAATAATACTGCCGAGAGATGAAATAATAAATAAGATCTGAGTTTCACTCCAGTTATTTAAAACATTTTTTTACATATTTTTCTGAAGTATTGTCCTTAATCGAAACCGCTATAATAAATGAGTCACCACATAAAAAATCCATATAGACCATAAGCTCAATGACAACGGTTGTTTCGGACTGATAACCTGAAACAACAAAATAACTATTCATAAACACTTGTCAAACTTACTTTGAGTTTCGAGCTCCAAGATTAAGGTATTTTCCATGGAGAACACGAAAACATAATAGATACAGTAAATAATTGATTATAAATTAGTAACTAGTTGCTGCCCACGGCTTTCCCGCGTAATTATAGGAAATTACTATTTTTTCAAATTTTTTCTTTTTATCAATTATAAGCCTCTAGTCATATTATGTTAAAATTGATTCGTTACGATGTGAAATTAAGACAATTTATAATTAATTATTTTTTATTCACTTTTTTTTCTTCATTGTTTCATTTTTTCTTACCTATACAATTATACATTAATGTACAATAATATTATAACAATAAAATTCACAAATGCATAACCTACGACATTATCCATATATCCACATACAAAATATCAAAATTACTAGCAAGGATAAAAAATACGTATCTCATATTCATTATGCATAGAAAACTAAATCCGCCAACACAAAGCGATCCAATCAAAATCGACAAAGGACTCCAGAATATTAACTATGAAATCTATCTTTAATCAACGAGAAATGCAATCTAAAGAAACTTTAAGAAGCGCAAAAGTTAATTAAGGACTTGAATAAATTATTGAAAGTGGACGAAGAGAGCCCTCGAGATCTGCGACCCACGTATTAACATATATGACGTAAGCGGTATTTAATAAACAGCCCTAGACAACCATCAACCTAGTTTCGACGTTTTAATTTTATGTACGTGGGAGGTTAAACGGTTTAAGATTAAGAAGTTGCTTCTTGATTTTGTGGTTCTATTTTTAGTAACACGCTGTTGGGATAACGTTCTTATCTGTAGCTAGTTTTGCTTTAAATAATTGATGGCATGTTTTATGGAAATAAAATAAAGTCGAGTCTTCTTCGCCACTTATACTGGTAAATAGTCAGATAACAATGAGGTCCTTTAGTAAGCTCTTTTATGAAGGGCGTTGTTATCAGAATTGCTCAAATCTCAGCTTTTTCATGGGCATTTTGGTGAAGATTCTACTTACAAAAATAGATTCTGTTCTTTCGGAGATTAAATGAAACATACAAGCAATCAAAAATGTTTCCTGCCTCCTTACTTACCTACTGCATTTAGTATAAATGTAAGAATTCTATGATTCTTTCGCTACAAACAGAAACTTAAGCTTAAGTCATAATATTAATTTACAATTGCATCTATAATATTATATAGCCCAGTATAAATCCTATAAATACTAAATAATTATCTGCACATCGAACGATCGCAGCTAGACGCGATAGACAAAGAATAGATAACAGAGTTCATTTATAGAGCACTAATGCGATTAACTGTAGGAACTTCTAAAACTATTAGCTCGTATTTATATGAGAAATACTTGCGAGTTGCGACGGATAAAAGTCCAATAAATGAGCTAACGCCGGTATTAAATCTCGGTCGCACAGGGTTTCCCAGTTTTATTAATCCACATTTATATCTATTATTTGTATGGCTTCCTAGTGATTATCTGTCCCTTTCTTTTGATGTGGGTAGAGAGAGATAGAGCAGGTTTGTGACACACATTGTTGAATGGAATCTTGTAGCAAGCTAGGTATCGCCCGCAGCTCCACTTGTACCTGGAGATACCTGAAAAAAGAGAATGAAGATAAAAAGTGATACAGATACGATAGTTTAAGAGTAACAAATTGCACCCATCCATACACGCTTTCGTATTTTTAATTCTTGTTGTAAGTATAAAGTTATTCGTTAGTAACAATGTAGTAGTAGTGTGTACTATTGAAATAATTTCCAGTAGTTTCAGAGCTTACCTACTTGATACACTTTTGAGGTTCTTTATCGATTTACTATGTGACACTAATAATTTATTTACACAAAGAAATTCTGAATGTCGTTTATTTATAACTTTCATCCTTGATTATACGCAAAAAAATATAATATTAAGTAAAATCCAGAATATTATTTGTGTTAATAATTATAACACAAGGAAAATAAAAATATAATTTGTTGTCCATTAATTTGACACAATATCCTGGATATTGCTTTCATATAATATTAAAATGAAAAAACTAGAATTATGTAATATTATTATGTTCAGAGTAGGAAAATAAAAACTAATAATAATTTTATTTATTCATTTATTCACCATAAATACAAAATTAAATACATAGAAATCATTATAACATAAAAAATACAAGGATATTATAATAGAACCTGATGATTACTTAACAATTTGATTTAATTAAAATAAAAAGGTGAAAATAATGGTCCTTCAAGAATCATCATTTACCAATAATCACAGATATCGATAGGAATAATACATTTTTATTTTTAAATCCGAGGTTAACCTTTTTAAGAAAGGGAAAGAATAGAATAAGTTCTATTCTTTCCCTTTGATTGAATTTATGTCTCAGTGCTTTGCGATACTACATACATTTTACAGTACATTGACGCTCTACTGCTAGCATTATAAGTTTGTTCTTACATAGCAAGCAATGAACTACAACTATTAAAGTCCCATCGAGTGTCCGAAGCTTGAAGCCATAACAATAGTTGCTGAGTTTTGTCGGTTTACAGTGGGATTAATTCGAAATCCCGATCCATTCCTACATTATTATGGCTTATATAAATTTATAATTGAATAAGCGTTTAATCTTTACTGATGTTTTGGTGAAATATCCCATTAAATCAGTGCTGTGTGGCTTCTACATTTAATGACTTTAAATGACATACAATATCCATATTATTTAAGTATAAATTGGTTCATAAAGGCATAATTTATAATGATAAAATATGATATATGATATTAATTCTACATTATTATAATGTCTACCTGTATGTGCAATGTGCATGTATTTCTGTATTTTGAGCTTGATTTAAGAATATATTTCCCTACATCCTAATACATTCTGTTTACAACTTAACTTTACCAGACCCTTTCATCTTTAATCAGCTTCCACAGGGATTGAACCCACTCACTCACTTTAAAAAAGGTTTAATTTCTGAAATACTTTCGTAAACTTAAATACAGCTGCATGTAACCGCTCCTTCCTCCATGTGAGCTGACCCTAACAAGCGAAGCCGCGGGCAGCCGCTAGCTATCATAAATGTAGTAATTAAGGAACGATGATTATATTTCAGAATCGGTCAGCGGTCACGTGATATACGAGCCGTGTATAGCGCAACCGGAAATATGAAATATTAATCCTGCGTTGGTTCGTGCGGTTTATATTTGCGAATAATTATAAAATAAATTGTTATAATAAGATGGGTAGGGAAATTAATTGGGTAACTGCAGGTGTTGAGTGATTAATGGTCAAGTTATTGTGAAAGTCCACAGCACGACGCAGCAAGTCCACAGTTCAGTTCAGGTGCAATTGAAACTAGACAAACGGGGAAAAATAAATGTAAATATAAATAAATAGATTTTTCAATGTATGTATAAGTAATCATATTGTTCACCATTGCTGTATTTGATGAAGGAATGTCGTGAGAAAATCGGAATGAAAAACAAGGAAAGTTAAAGCGGAATTGTAATAAAATACTTTGAGGAAAACTGGTAGAAAATTTAAGAAAATCAGCTCTGGAAAACTAATTTTATTTATTTCTTCTACTTTGGTTAAGTTATTATTATGCTACCTTATGAATTAAACTATAACGAAATGAAACAATTTGATATCAGAACGATGTAGCACAGTTGGCGGCCTAATGTTATTTATTTGAGACTAAGAAAAAATAAAGATTAGAAGCACAACAGAACAATATCTTATATACCAATATGTTACACATAAATCCAATATTCATAAGTTGCACCTAGAAAAAGTTTCCTATATACGTGTATCTCAGACTTACGTGCGCGTCAATAATTGAATCTCAAGCGTAAGAAACATTCGGGATACGACCTAGATTTTAATCTCCAGTCTACATTCCAGACCACACGCGTCTCGGAGTGCTATTGGAATTCATTTATTTCATGCTTTACAAAGAGATGAAAGCTTAATAGACATTCCTTGAAAATCTTGGTTTAGATTTCTTTGGTGGAATGGAAACGACTTGATATCCTGGTCAGATCTACACTAAATTAAAAAGAAATGGCATTTGTTTATTTGAAATAGAAAAATCAAAAATTACTTGACCGATTTTGAAATAATTCAACGTGGAATACAATGTAATATTTATTGTTTTGTTTTAAGCACCGTATTTATATTTATATTTATATATTTATACTCTTTATTGTGCTGCCAAAATACATAGAATACAAACAAAACTTATTCTAAGAGAAAAACAGCACAGAAGGCGGCCTTATCACTTAAGAGTGATCTCTTCCAGGCAACCAACTGATAGAAGGATAAATAATAAACTAGAAATAGGAGGTAGGTAGGTAGAAAGTATACGCAAAGATAAATAAATAATAATGTTATACAAAGATAACAAAATACTATTAAATAAAGATTATAAATAAACTAAATACTATAAAATAAACACATACATAAACAAAAATAAACATAACATAAGTAAACAAAATATATATATACATTTACATACATATGAATACATATACATATAATAATAATAAAAGACAAAGGACAAGGAGTCATTAAAGAAATAATATACATATTATAATACATATAATGAGCTAAATATGCTATACCGAGTCAAAAGCCAAATTTAAATAATGATTTCGGACGAGATTTTTAAAACAAGTAAGGGATTGGGCTTGTCTGATGTTTATCGGCAGTTCATTCCATAGGTTTATAGCAGTGACTGTAAAGGAATTACCAAACCACCGTAGTTATATGATGAGATAATATAAATGTTTATATTCCAATTCATAACCTTCCATTTATAATCTTGTAACTAACTACATAAAATTAACAGAACAATCATGATAACACATTTCCCACTCCAAAATCAAGACTGAACTTTTTTCACGATAATGCGTGATAAAGCCTATAACTATCAAACTGACAGACGGCTTACAGCTTCAAGGTAGCCAACAGCCTATAAAGCAGTGCAGGCGTTATTTATTATACCGGGTTATACCGGGTTATATACACAAGTGGTGTAGTTAATTTACGTCGTCTGTAACAAGGGTCCTACTTATAGTTGCTCAGTTTCTTAGAGAGTGGTATTTATTAGGTTTGCTGGGTAAATTAGGAGATTAGGACACCTTCGCTAGCTTGTATTTTTTGGAAAGGGTCTCCAGATGGTAAATGGTTATAGCTGTAAGTGTATGGGTTTATGTTTATCGGTTTTCATTTGTTTAAGGTGTGCACAGGAATGTTGGAAATGGCGTATTATTGGAGATTTTTATACGTGTATTTTTGGTGCAACACTTTTAGAAGGAATGATAAAAGCCGAAATGCTTCGCATAAACTAACGATGTAAGTTATTACAGACGAACAACATACATTTATACAAGTACCTATAAGATATTATTTCGTTTATCTAATAGTCACTTGTAACTTGCTTGTAACTATTATGTCGTATAATATTACCTTCATTATGATGTGTTAAACTGTTTATCTTTGAAATTAGTTAAAAATACAAGTCACTGACCAAACTTTACTTATTTTCTTATCTTCTAAGTTTACGACGAGTCTTCAAATTGATTTACACGAGCTCAAATCTAATTTTACTATTTCTGAAAGCTTCATCTTTATGAATGTTTTAAATTTGTTTTTGTTTAAAAATTTATTTGATTCGTTCAATCAAGTAATTTAGTTCGAGTTATCTTTAATGAAACGAAACTTAGGTGAGTAAATTTGATTCAAAATTCAGTTTATTTGAATATTTAGAAATACTTAATTGCAGCAAAACAAATTATAGTAGATATGAACAAGTTGATTTTTTTTATTTGGCATACCATATCTCATACTGTAATGAAAATAACTCAAGTTCTATATAAAATAGGAGAGTCACTGTTTACCAATCTGTATGTATGCTACATTGTTATGCCTAAACTACTGAGTTAATTTGAAAGAATTGGTTATTATAGAAATTACAACCTTTTTAGATTAGCATATAGGTACGCTATGTTGGTGGCACATATTTGAACTTTAATTTTACAGCGAGCCATTTTGCATGTCGTAGTATTATGAAGTATTCACGAGCGAAGCCGCGGGCAAAAGCTAGTACAAATAAAATGCGATTTAATCCTTCAAAACGTCTTCAGCTTACAAAAATAGACAAGAACGGTGCTGAAATTATTATCCGCAACACTTTACAAATGAGTGTAATTTTTACAAAGTTAAAAACTAATTTGGACGAAAACCTACGCCAGTCTCGCGTTACAGAGAAATTTGGGATCATTAAAATAAATTAGACTTTGGAAGCGGAACTTTTATAGCTAAAAGTACAGCGAAGGGAATAATTGTTGTTGTGTTAATGTTTATTGATATCATTGATAGTTAAAAAGTGATATTTGAAAAGTCGCTTTCTATTGCAGGATAAACATTTAAACTTTGGAAAGTGACTCTTACCTAATTATAAATGTTTGGAAAATACCTACTATAGAAACTAACTCCAAATTTATTAGCTACAGTAGCTAAGACATCACAATTAAATGTTGCAATATATTCAAAACTTTTATAAGAAACACTCATATGCATTGAGACGAACATGTGAAAATTGAAACACCCCTCCTGACAACGATGACAATCGAATAGCGATTAAAATCTCTCATAACATAATATTATGCCGTATATTAAATTGAACATTACTCAATAATTGAACCGAATTCTATCACCAGAGCCATTAGTAACAAATAGTTTATTCGTTTATTTCAGCCCATTTAATACGAATCGGGTCTTCAACATGAATACTAGGGTCTATCGATAAAGAACTAAAGGTCTCTTGAAAGGGTCTTTAACTATGCTTGTTTGGGACCTTTTAGTATTTATCGTAATTACGTGATACTTTTTAGCAATCTTCAAGCCTTTAATGTACTTCGTGATATTTAAATGTAGTTTGCTAGAGGATTTTAAATTACATTGGCTGAAATCGGCTTCCAAAATCAGGTAATTTTAAGATTTCGGTTTTGACCAATAGGCTATCGTATTTTACTTTTAAAACGCGGGTTTCACAACAATTTATGTTGACAATGATCACAGGTTATCTGTCTAGACAATCCTCAATTATAAATCCTTATTTTTTTAGTAAGATGAACATAAAATCAAACACCAGATAAATGTCACTATAATAATAAACGACAGGTCTCCCAACACAAGTTCACCTAATTCATCAACAGCCTGACCCATTAAAAAGCACAATTCAATATCCATATTTCACGAGGGCAGTTCAAATATAACAATAAATCAACTTATTTCAACGCCAGCTGTGGCGGCTCCCACCGGGCGATGCGAAATCGCACTTTTGTAGCTCGCTGATAAACATACAGTTAAAGTGACACTTTTTTTTCATTTGCCACACGGTTTAGAACTCTATACACTGGTGATAAGGTTGAATTGTTTCCTATAGGGTGTGCTCTGTACCTCACTGATAAACATACAAAGTTACAGTGACACTTTTTGTACTTGCTACGCGATTTGCAACTCCATTCCTTTGTGTTAAGGTTGATACGTTTCTGTTTGGGTGTGTATATTTTGGCCGATGAGTAGAAAGGGTGAGGGTGTCTTATTATTGGCTGAGCCTAAATAATAAATGTGCACTTGTAATGTACGATGACAGGGCGTCGTGTCAACTTCATTTGTTTGTAAGTTAATTTGTTGTATGGCTGATTCTTGTCGGACATGTATTATGGTAATCTTTTTAATTTTTAATATTATGAGTAGGTTGTTTTAAATATAGAGCCAATATTATTCTTAGGATATAATATTTTATCTTTGTGTGTTATTTCAATTAATTTCGAAAAGGCTGCAATGCTTTTGATGAGATTATAATAGGAAAACAAGTACTTTAAATAAATATCATTTTTTATTTCTTACAAGCCGTTACATAAAAATAAGTAATTCAATCGAATTAAATGAACAAATATCTTGCGCTTGCAATTAGATTTCATATATGCTTGTTTTCTGATTCGTTTTAATTGATTCTAAATTACTTTAAATCCAATATTACTATCACCTCAACAAAGTTGAAATATATTGTTTATATAACTTTATCTTTAGACGTGGTAGGCTTAATAGATAGTAAAAAAATGAAATTATCATATTATCTACATCTTTGCTTGCAAGTTGCGTGTGCAAAAAACTTTTAGTAAATTGTTTTTTTAAGTTAATAAATAACAATAAAAGCTTCATTTGATAACGTTATTTTATTCCTCGATGAAAACGTAAATAATTGAATATATATATAAAAAAAAATAATTGAATATTGCCGACTTAAAAAATATTCATACATCCGACGACGTAGCAACCGAAAAAATTTGCGCTAAATTCATAAATCCAAAATTATTAAATTACTAGCAGTCCGCCCCGGCTTCGCCCGTGGTACATATTTACGTTTTCTCTAGGTAAGAACCATCCTCGTACTTCAAGGAATATAATAAAAAAAGAATTATCGAAATCGGTTCAGCCGTTCTCGAGTTATGCGCTTACCAACACATTTTGCGATTCATTTTTTAGGGTTCCGTAGCCAAAATGGCAAAAACGGAACCCTTATAGTTTCGTCATGTCCGTCTGTCCGTCTGTCCGTCTGTCCGTCTGTCACAGCCGATTTACTCGGAAACTATAAGTACTACAGTGATGAAATTTGATGGGAATATGTGTTGTATGAACCGCTACAAAAATATGACACTAAATAGTAAAAAAAAGAATTGGGGGTGGGGCCCCCCATACATGTAACTGAGGGATGAAATTTTTTTTTTCGATGTACATACCCGTGTGGGGTATCAATGGAAAGGTCTTTTAAAATGATATAAAGTTTTCTAAAAAACATTTTTCTTAAAGTGAACGGTTTTTGAGATATCAGCTCTCAAAGTCGTAAAAAGTATGTCCCCCCCCCTCTATTTTTATAACTACGGGGTATAAAATTCTAAAAAAAATAGAGGTGATGCATGCTAATTAACTCTTTCAACGATTTTTGGTTTGATCAAAGTATCTCTTATAGTTTTTGAGATAGGTTGATTTAACTGTAATTTATTATATTTGCTGCTACGGAACCCTTTGTGCGCGAGCCCGACTCGCACTTGGCCGGTTTTATATATATAAGAAAGATTATGCATAAAACCCAAACTGCACAGCTAAGCTGACATAAGCCTAGCAGTAACAGAGCCTTGCCTACAGCGTCTTGGCTCACACATTCACTTTGAAAGACGTTGAGAGACGGCCACAGGATTGATGTAAAGCATGGTGTTTGTATCTATATAAATTATATGTAATAATCATGGTAATATAATATGGAACTGTGCCATATTTACCAAAGAGAGTTGGAATGGTTAATTATATAATGTAGCGATTAAAATAGCTAAGTAAATAACCATTCCAACCATTCTTAATTATAGAATATTATTTTGTTACTACAAATATTTAAATTATTAAAAAACATATAAAAAAAACTTTTACCCCTGCACCATTGTCTCGCGGACGCAAAGCAAATCTCAACAAAGCGTTTAAATTCGATACACAAGGAGATAATAAGGAAGGGCATAAGTTTGGAGATTTTAAGGCTTTAAGCGTCAAACGAGGCTTTGCAGGCTCCATGCGGGCGGCTGATAAATGTTGTGATAACTCCACGATAAATACACTAACGGTGACAATGCTTGGCCCTTTCTGAACAGCTCTAAAGTTAGAAATTAGGTGGATATTTTAAACGCGATTTATTCATTACTAGCGGTCCGCCCCGGCTTCGCCCGTGGTACATATATACGTTTTCTCTACATACGAACCATCATCGTACTTAAAGGAACATAATAAAAAAAGAATTATCGAAATCGGTCCACCCGTTCACGCGTGATGCCGTGACCAAGGAAAATGGGTTTCATTTCTATTTAATATTATCTATTTAAGATTAGTATCCCGACGTTTCGCACTTTGCAGCGAGCGTAGTCACGGGATACAGTTATAGAGTTTATTTGTGATGAGTTTAAGAGTATACTTGTCAGGTTTTCTGTTATTTGGATTTATCTTTACGTCGCTTTTCCCTTGGAGTATGATACAGTCCAGTTTTTTCAGGAGATATGAAAGATGTATAGAAACAAAAAATGTGTGCGTGTACTAGTTTACACACGTAAGAAGTGAAACTTCTTTATGACCTTATTTTTCAAAAAATAATTTCACAAATAATTTCAGAAATATGTCGAATCACGCGTGATAGGGATAAGAAAAAGATGGCGCGTAACGGAAAAATGTCACGCGTAACGAAAAAATGTTAAACTAAATTTTTTTCCAACCTCGATAAAGAAGTTTCGCTTCAAAAAATCTTCATCAGTGAATAAGTAAGTATATTACTACTTTAAGTATAATTAATTTTTCCAATATCTATGAATAGTACAAATAATTTTTCTCCCGTTAACTATCCAATATCAATCATATCTTCGTCCACAATCTGCAGTAATGAATCGACAACTAAGCGAAACTTCCACGAAACGAAGTTAATGAATACGCCAGCAAAAACATTATTCGGATAAAATGGAAATCCTCTCTCAATGAAACACGAACGCTGATCCGAAGGTAAAGAAAATATAAATCAGTACTCCCATATTTCGCCGTGTATTGTAACAAAGCGTTATCTCTGACACAATTAAAACGGATCCATTAGTACCGGATACATTCAAAACAAAATTAATCCAACACAACGTCTGTCAGCATTGATAACGGGGAATTTGTTTCGAACCCGAACTCGATTATAGAAATTATGTAAAACGAAACACGTTCCAACAAAGATGAACATACCTAATAAAATCTGGACGTATACGGAGCCGTAGCTAGCGTGGAAAGGCGACACATGTGAGCTTGGAGATTCCATTGCTGCTCATAACGCTTAACAGGTCTACGGCAAAAGTAACTGGCCAAGCAATGAATAACGAACAACAAAAGAAGCGACTCAAGATACGCGAAATGGATGATATACGAGATGCGATAGTGCGGGGTGTGTTAAAAAAGCGCAAAGTGAAGATTTTTAATATAAATGCAGATACAGGCAATGTCGGTGAATGAGGTGGCAGTAAACAATCGGTGTTTATGTGTGTGAATAATTCATCAGTCGTGCCGTGAGTCGATCTGATAAGTAACAGTAGAATGTACATGTAATATATTGTTTGACTAATTTATAAGGCACAACGTACCGAAATATCAAACTGCTGCCTTATCAGATGGTAATACAGTATGATTTATAAATTCCCTTTGATTCGAGTTTAGAGTGAAACAGCTAAATCATGTTTTGTTATGGTAGATTGCGTTAGTATGGTATGGTTTTTGGGGAAATGTCTTGATTAGAGTGAATGTTTTGTAGTGATTATTTTTCCGACCCAAATATCGACCAATAGAATTGCACCATTCGACGTCACGTGGTACAACCTACATGGTATTAAACTGATAATTTTTTGAAAATTTTCTCTGGTCGTTGACGTCAAATTAAGCGTCAAATTGACAGGTTCAATTCAATTGTGAAATTATTGGCCGACATTTGGGACGGAAAAATAATCTCCCGAATACCACATGAGCTTCAAAATTATCTGGCATTTCCCTCAAGGTTCCCTGCAAACAAATTAAGGCGTCAAGTTTTTCAGGAAAAATCACTCGCGCTTCGCGCTCGTGATTTTTTAACCTTGCCTAAAAACTTGACTCCTTCATTTGTTTGCAACGAACCTATCGGAAAATACCCGATAATTTTGAAGCTCTTGTGGTATTATAAGTGATTAAACTCAATTATAAACCGTAGTACTTGTTCGTAATTTATAAACAAAATAGTAAGAACGAACCGTTAGCTGAAATATTTGACTAGAGTATAAAGAAAATAAAATGTTTATTTTACCTTAAAACCGAAGCTATATCGATCAATGATTTATTGCCGATTTTATTTTAATATGACTGACATTTTAAAAAGATAATTCTTAAACATTATTTTGTGTATCAGTTATTTTTTTTTTGTCCTTAAATCATAACAGTTTTTAAAGGCATGTGGTGTTAGCCTATAATTAATTGTTGCACTTGATATGTTAAATTGTATTTTCCTTGTATGCCTATAATTATTAGTGTTAACAATTATTGTTGGCTATCCTTTGTAAAATAAATAAATAAATGATTTAAGTATCTAGAACATTTAGTAACAATGCGTATACACGAACAATACACTACAACCAAGAAAAGCGAATGAAATCCGAAATGAAATGAACCGCGAAATGGAGAAACAATTGCAATGAAGAGAATTATTATCGAATTTGAGGTCAGAGCAATTATACAATATGTGGGACGCTATAAATACTAAAAAGGAATGAAATGTCATTTTAATCAGTCGATTGGACGTGTTCTCGCGCTGTTTGTGGGTGACGCTAGGCGACTTGCCTGCACATATTATAGGCAATTGATTACTTTTAAATCGTATTTTTTTATCAAAATTGTAAGAGTTCTAAAGCAAAAATATTTTTCTACACACTCTACAACTTTTTTAAATATTTTCTATAGTTTACAACAAAAAAAGTACCGTGTGTGTCAAGTACACGTTTCAGAAGTGTAGCATTACTCCATGACGTGACGGTAATGCCATTACAGGACCTTGAAATTTTACCCTCAAAGCACCTAAAGAAGGTTCAGTTCAAAAAATATTCGTGCTTATAATTATAATAAGCAGGACGAGACGCTCTACTACAACGTTAGAGCAGGTAAATAGCCAGGTATATACCTATATTTACATCTAATTCACTTAATACATCACAGAAACAAATAAAATAAACAGACGAAACATAAATTTAAAAGAACTTTACGATAACATGGTATAAATCAAATTAAGTGAAAGCAAGACAATCGAAACATAAGTACTAGCGAACGAACTGAATACAATAAACTTAAGATCGTCTGCATCGTCCGTCTGTACGAGGGTCGTTTATGCCTCGAATAAATCTTTCAAGTACGTATTCTGTGATCTGTCTATACTTAAGGAGTTCTATGGTTCTTTCGTGACTAAAGTTTTCAGATTATTTTTAGATAATTTGAAAATAATGTAAATAAATACTAAAGTATGAGGTTGAAATTCATTAATACAAAACATTTTTATTAACTATCAACTGTTTATAGGCCACTCAATTTTGGTATAATGATTTATGATTTTATTATAAATGTTTACATTTTAATTTATGTGTAGACTAAACAATATATAGAATTTTATTTCTAACCTTCAGTGAAGAACAACTTCCAATCACTACATATTATAAAACAAAGCCATCCGTTGCGTCTGTCTGTTTACGTTAACTACTGCATCTATTTTCATTCTGTTTTCACCAATGGATATGGTTCTCGAAGAAAGTTTTACTATATAATTAAGTTTTAGAGTATGGGCGAAGCTGCGGGTGGAAAGCTAGTATAATACAAATCTTACAGGTTTTTTACAACTGTCAAAAACAGTAGCGTAAGGCGCGCTTACGCTTTCATGTTTACAAGTCGGAAGTTTAACTGTCGGCCCTTGTCTGCATCTTTATTCCAATTAACTATGTGTTAACGGCTCATTTCATTACCTTGGCGCTTTCATCTCGCATCGATTGCTCTTAAATGAGATTTTACGCATCTTTTATAACTCTATTTTAAGATAATTTATACAACGCCGTGTTTTATAGCGAGGTATAGGTGTTTTTTAGCACTTAATTTTGATGAACAGAAGATACTAAAACGGTTTGATCTGATTAAAGTGCGCTTAATAGCTAGCTGTCTATCCAGACTTCACTCGAAAATTTGTAATACCTTTTTTGTAACAATAATAGTATGATAATCAAGAAGAATGTTAACATGTTATGTTAACATTTTATAAATTTACGTATCAACAATAAAGGAGACGATATTATGTACAAAAAGTATGTAAATACAGTAAATATAAGTATTTTAATATTATGTAGGTGCTTATGAAGATCCACTTTTAAAATTTCGTCACTAATTAGTCTTACATCAATCATCAATTTAAAAAATTATTTAACAGAGAATCATTACTAAACTATTATAAAAAACCGAGCCGATTAAACTTAACAAACTGCACATATTTCACAAACGCGATCAGAACATGTTCTACAATGGTTCTACATCTTATAATAAAGCATGTAATACTTCGATAATCTTTTAAGCAGTAATATAAGTAGATAGGAAAGTTTCGTATAGTGTGTAACTTGTCTCATAGCTTAGTTAAGTTATGCATGAGCTATCATGTATGTCTATGTATAAGTGATTGCTATAATCATTGTTCCCATAATGAATGTATAATTTATTATTTATTTGTGTTGTTTATGTGCTAATTTTCTGATGATGTTACTCTTTGTGTTTCATATTTTATTGGAAATAAAGTCAAATAAAATGCACCTTTCAAGCTCAACTCTATCAAGGTTTTTATTCAAGCAAAATAAAATATTTTGAAATTTATTATGGTTTATCAAAAATTACCATTGCATAAAACAAAAGAAAACGCTAAGCACAAACTATAATAAATACCTACATATTCCTTAATTGAAAGGCTTCAATTTTCTAGAACATTTTGTCTCAACCGCTAAATTGAACATCGTCTACATAATTCCAAAATACATAAAATCATTTTTCATTACAAACTCCAAATTTGACAAGTCCCCGTGGTGCATAAAATAAATCGCGAGCTAATCTCGCGAAGTTATAAATACGAAATTAGATAAAAAGCAGCGCAATATTTCAAAATAAATATATATTATTCAGGTCGCAATGCAATCTAGTTGACTCACAATGCGAGGCCCTCCGTGAGGTCGTGAGGGACGTCTTTAAATATGTAATGGGAATTAAGATAAATAAAAGTTCCTCCGCGGGGACGCATAAGTTTATCGTCCGGGACACGTCCCGGGAGCTACGAAACATGGATGTTCCATATTGTATGGTTTTATATCGTAGTATTACCTACTATACCTAGTATAATATATTAACGCATTCGATTGTTATTAGTAGGTACAGTATCATTGTAAATATGACTATGATAGAATATCTGATACTATGCTGCATTACGTAATTATAATATGGTAATGATTTGGCTTGTACTAAA
This sequence comes from Colias philodice, assembly GCF_061535455.1. Lineage (NCBI taxonomy): Eukaryota > Metazoa > Arthropoda > Insecta > Lepidoptera > Pieridae > Colias > Colias philodice. Next base: position 272,499 of record NC_143104.1, read on the forward strand.
ATGCTGAAAAGTACCTTTTTCAAGTTTGTTTTCACGTATCTACCAAATATTTTGCGGCTTGAAGACACATTGAAAAAATACCATTGTTAATTGTGTTTTTAATCACACCTAAACTCCTAAACAAAATTGTTACATTTCTAGACTTTTAAATGAAACAAATTCGTTCATCCTTGAAAGTAATATCAACATGATATCTAAAATAATTTTATAATTAAAGTAATAACCTTGCTTCGAGCAATATAGCCTACGTCATAGACTAGTTAGTTTCAATAGAGCCGCAAGTAAGATTGATTGTCTTCTTCAGTCTACTTTTATATAATAAGTATATTAAATCAATCAAATTTGGTTTAACAATATTGATAAACGCAAATTCACAAAAAAATACAACATAAGCAAAATCTATACTTTTATATTATAAAGCTGAAGAGTTTGTTTGTTTAAACGTGCTAATCTCAGGAACTACTGGTCCGATTTGAAAAATCATTTCCGTATTACATAGCCCATTTATCGAGGAAAACTATAGGCTATAATATATAACGCTAAGACCAACAGGAGTACAGAATAGTCATTGATAAACTAACCACCAAGATCTTATTTTTTAATGTTCTTAAATTTATGCAAATGCCTTGAAAAAGTTCTTGGCTTTTTACAGCGAGTTCATTATCCGTTGAAGTATAAAAAAGCAACCTTACAAAGTAAAGAAGACCTTAAAACAAAAGTGCTGAGTCAGGCTATTAATAATTAACCCTCAAATCTGAAACATACCCAAATTAAACTCGTACATAATTTCAATCGTAATTTTTAAGAACTTAGATATGTTTTATGTTATATGGACTAGAAGAGTCATCTCTATCCCTGTCTCTATGTACCTATACTTTAATTTTTTAAAGCAACGTAACCGACTTTCAAACGTTTTAATAGATGTAGTGGTTCTCGAGCAAGATTTTAGTACATAATATTTTAAGTTTTACATAATGGGCGAAGCCGCGGGCAGAAAGCTAGAACAATTTAAATTACCATCACCATAAACACCAAATGTTAAATGTTTATTTTTCACATAGAGTTCATCGATTTTTTCAAATATGAATTAAATTTAATGCACCAAACAAATCTACAGTTATTCAAATATTAAAGAAAAATAAATAAAAATGAAACATCCTCTATAGTTGAAAAGTATTCGTAGCTCCGCGCGACGCGATTGGCGAGCGAATTTATGGCGCCTGCGATACAGGACTGTCTCCGCATTACTTTTGCCAATCGCTATTTACAAACAGAATTTTAAATTGCGATTCAATTTGAGAATTCGTGAATTTTGACTTTGGATTTTTTACTTTCGTGTTCTTTATCTGAAAGTGTAAGTGAAATTATCTGTTGAAAGTAAGTAGAGTCTGTGTTACAAGAAAATTGTTCAGTTAATAGATTTGTTTGCTTGTGGCTTTCTATCTTATCTTACCTAATATAAAGCTAAGGATTATAATATCCTTGATTAGAAATATTTCATAGCTAAACAGAAGATGATAGTGACTTACCATAAATTTTCGCATTTCTCTTGCCCTTAAAAATCGATGCCCGTAAATGTTCACGTATGTATTTCGTGAATACTTAAACCATTAAATTAAACGCAAATTAAAAGTGGCTACTTGTTCTAGCAATCGAACTCGCAATGAACTACAAACACTCAATAACATTTCAACTAACTCAAACTACATTTTCTGTTCAATTATTTGATATTTCTCTTGATCGCTCATTGTGAGGCTTCAGTTGTTTTGGTCGAAGTTTTGCGTTCGTTTTTCAATAAGCTTTAATGTTGGTAATGGTTGCTCTAACTAATATTACGTTAATAATTAATAAATATCGTGTTTAGATTTAAACAGTTTGGTTAAGAAAATATTTTTAAGGAGTGATTCAAATTCTAATGTATCGTATTGCAACATCGTTCGTCATCTTTTAATAATTAGAATTTTAAAAATAAGACACAATATTATATTATACTAGCTTCCGCCCACGACTTTGTACGTGCATCCCCGTTTTTCCCCATTCCCGCAAGAATTTCGGGAAATCCTTTCTTAGCGGATGCCTACGTCCTAACATCTACCTGGATGCCAAATTTCAGCCCGATACGTCCAGTGGTTTGGGCTGTGCGTTGATAGATCAATATAATATATCAGTCACCTTTGAGTTTTATATATATAGATATATAGATAATGTACCGTTTATTGTTGGAACATAATTATCTTAATATACTTATGCATAAGTGCGTACAGAACACAATTTATTTTTTTACATAATAAAATTCTAAAACTAAAACAACTTTTACAATCAAGGAGACAATGAAATACATTAATTTAAAAATCATCAACTACATTACAATCAAAACTTCTTTCAATTAAAATATTTGACGAGCGAAGTCGCAGGGCAGTGCTAAAGACAAACAGAATAATAAAGCAACCAATAAATACAGCACATTCAGAATGATTAGCAATATCATGGTTTTCATTTCAGTTACCACACAATGAACGCTCTATATCAAAATTATTCGGTTAATTACGAAGCAGTGCAAAATTAATTAATGTTTTCATTATTTGTGACCCCGTTTGTACCCCCGGAGCTGCGACCCCTCCGACCCCTGTTTGATGATTAAAGGGTGTCGAACGAAGGGGTGTTAATGTGTAAGATAGTGATATGTTCTCATGGATTTGATTGCCTGACGTTATTCATTCAATAATGTTCTGCAGACGTTTATAATCGTATGTGTTCTCTACAAAACTTAATTAATTTTGAGGTGCATACCTATTCTAAATATTTTCTTTAATAGTTTTTAACACATAATGTTAGTTGTTTTATAACAAAATATCTTAATAAAAATTTAATTTAAAGTTTCAAGAAACAAAATATTTCACAGCTGTCCTTGTTCTTTGGTGCAAATTATATTTAATGCTTATTTTTATTTATTTCATTATTGTATTCATAATATTCGTGTAGTTGAGTCATTATAACTCAATCTCAAATGAGTGAGTTTAAGTTTCAAAAAAAAAATATTTCAAAAAGGTACTTGTTCTTTGGTGCAAAATGTTTTTACTTTTATTTATTTTATCATTGTATTATTAATATGTACAATGTACACTGTTAAATGAAAATAACGTAATAAATTGATTCCAATAGTTGATAATAAATATTTCTCTTCGATCATAAATAACAACGATTTTCTATGAAAATATTTATTTATTATATTAACACAAGTAATTTCGTCTCTATTCGCAATAACAATGCTTATAGGTCTTCTACTTTAGTTCTTTAGTGCTTAGTGTTCCATGAAAATAGGTACATACATATATTCATATTTTTTTTAGGTAACAGCCAAAATATTATTAAATCTATTTTTATTGAATAAATAATATTAAATCCATTTTTATTTTAACTTGAGTACGCATGTTGTTTACAAATAATAGCATAGTTACATTATATACACTTTAATAATTATGAAAAAGGAATACGTACCTATTGTATGATACAAAAATTTATCTCCTTTAATATATTGAAAATATTTTGTATGCTTCTGTTGATATTATAATAATATGTATTTCATATTAATAAAATTAATCATTTCGTGTTTAAAACATTGTATAAATTATGTTTTCTACTCGAGTAAAGCGTGTCCTCTGTATTGTAACAACGAATACAAAAATTAACATGTCCATCATAAAAGCCATAAACCAGTGAACCCATTTCAATAAGCCATTCATCCATAATGAAAACCAATAACCCAGCAAAGCAATATTGCCGACCAAAATATCGGCTGATAACAAATTAATTCTAAAACAGTTGAGCTAATCGCAACGTTTCTATTGTCAATACAAAGCGATGTATCGAGTGACCGATAATCGATGTTGGTTTACGAATCGATTATAATCGATATGCTATTCGATGTGTGATTGCGTTTTGCTACCGGTAAATAAGGTACAAAAATTAAATCTACTCGTGTTCATTAAGAGAACATAAAAAAGGAGAGGAAACTACATTTGAAAGAAAATAACATTGTGTTACGAATAGGTAGAGTTCGTTAACTAATGTATTTTATATTTTATAAGTGAAACTTCTTTATCAGGGTTGGAAAAAAATTTAGTGTAACAATAATTTTTCGTTACGCGTGACATATTTCCGTTACGCGCCATCTTTTTCTTATCCCTAAAATGCGTGATTCGACGTATTTCTGTAAAGTTGCATATAGTAAATTATTTTTTGAAAAATAAGGTCATAAAGAAGTTTCACTTCTTACGTGTGTACTCTAGTACACTCACACATTTTTTTATAATAATAGTAACTTCTTTTGCATGATATTTTTCATTTATATAGTGAACAGTAACTATACCTATTTGTGATATATTTAACATTGTATTATTTGTATTATTACAGTGTGTAATTCTCGACTCTATCTAGTGTTTCTTTTGCTTTCAGTAACGCGTGCTTACTCCTTAATATACTAATCATAAAAAATAAATTAATACGAATCCACACTTCTATAACCTATACAATCGATATCAGCATTCATACAATACTATAGACCTAAAGGAAATCAAATAGAACATAATAAAGTTACATAAGACAGTGCAAACGTAATTTCGCCGAGTGTGTGCAGTTGCGACTAAAATGAGGCGAGAAAATTCCATTGAGGAGCTCTCAAGGCGCGGCAGTAAAGCGATTACGCGCTGCAAGTGTAGTCCAGGGGCTCGGGGACGGTTTTCGATGAGAATCTGTAAAATAAAATAGGTTTAGAATGTTATTTTGGTGAATAGTTTTCGATGAGAAGGAATATTCTGTCCGAAAATTATGTTTGAAATACTATTTTGGTGAAATTTTCCGATGAGAAACTGTTGAAGAAACGAGATTGGAAAATATAGAATGGAGGGCATCAGATGTAATATTTTTTTTTGTAGAGTTCCTTTATCTGTTTTATTTCTATCAGATAAAGTTGGTTGAACCCTCATAGATCTACCGTCCGTGATAACTTAATGAATAAGTTTTTTTTATTGTATTATGTATTAAATTTATAACAGAGTTGAATTCTTAGGTCAAATTACTAACTTTTATAAAACCGCAACCAACTCGCTTACACCGGTTTTAAAACGAAATATCATCATAAAGTAAATTCACCTTTATAGCATTCGTGTGTTCTCAGATAGCTTTATTGGTTTCCTCAACATAATATATGTCATATTCCTACGTCAAGACAAAATAGAATTGAATAAAACATGCGGCTGTCAGCGCTCGCACTATATTGGTAGCAATGCTGAGAAATTGGTCCCCGTGTTGGCAACAAAGAAATGAATTCACTTTATGTTATTATACTAGCAATGACTATTCAATGTGTTCATACGTACTTTGCTATTTATTATAAACTTGTTCGTCTTTAATCACTACATAGTATAAAACAAAGTCACTTTCTCTGTCCCTATGTATGCTTAAATCTTTAAAACTACGCAACGGATTTTGATGCGGTTTTTTTAATAGAGTAAGGTTTTAGTATATTACAATTTATTATGTTTTAGACAAAGCGGGCTAAGCCGCGGGCGGAAAGCTAGTAAATCTATATAAAAAAAATAACGTGTGTCGAGCACACGTGTCAGAAGTGAAACTTGTTTCGCAAGATTCAAATATACCAACATCGTCGCCTTACTTCAGGACATGACGTTATTGCTATGACGCGACCTTAAAATTTTACTTTCATCTCGCCTAAAGAAGTTTGACTTCGAAAAATTGTTTACGAATATTATTTCAAAATACAAACAGAGTCATTATTACTTTATTAATAACATGTCTATACAATAATCTGATTAAATTACGTGATTGACAACTGAATTTTCGTGTATTTGTTGAACACAAATTACTCGTGACTTTCAGCGGATTTTAATGTTGTTCGAATTTATTATCTGATGTCAATGACCTATAAAGGCATCAACAAGATAAATCGGGATGAATGTGTTATTATGTTCTGGATTTGAGGTATTTGTGTTAACCACGTAAATATTTTATTTGTACAATTTAAATGTTTGCATGAAATTATTTTTTAAATCCTATAAGTAGGTAATGTTTGTATTCAAGGTTGAAATAAGTAGAAATTCTGGTTATACATATTCCTATATAAATTAATATTCCCTTTATATTTAGTACCTACGTTCGTATTCAAAACAGCACTTTTCTTGAAATTATAAAGTCTTTGATCAAGTCAAAAAAACAAAAGACATTTACATGGTAATACTACTCAATGTTTATAACTGTAGGCAAATTCTCTATTACCAACCTAAACAATTCCAAAACCATCAAAATAGATTATCCGAAACTTCACAAACAATATCCGACACATCAAGTGCAAACGCCCCCTCCCTACCCCTGCAACCCCGCGCAATCCCGCGCACCCCTCGCGACGCACTTGAAAAATATTCACTTCAAACACACGCGAGTTAGAAAAAACTTGCCGAGCAAATAATACATCAAAGGGCTAAGTGATTGATGTGCGGGGTGAGGCAGGGGCGGGGAGGGGGGAGGCCATTAATCTCTGTTCCCGTCGCGAAGTGCACGGATTTTGGCGATTATGTCCAATATCTTTGAATGAACACACATGTTGATATAATGCAGTTTTGAACCTACTCTTATGGGACCAGAAAAATGGTTAAAATGCGCGGTTGTTAGAGGTAATTTATTATATTATACTATGCTAGAAGTTAATTTGCGACAATTTAAATATACATAATATTAAACACAATATGCACACGCTCGGGACTGTAAGGAATGAATCTTGCACAACAAATAGACATAATTGGTGCAATAGGCAATTTTTCCGAAGAAGAAACAACGGCAATTAAGTTTAGCTTTATGAGTTATGAGTTCATTTGAAATCTTAATGTAATCTATCTTTTATCCAATCAATTTATCCTAAAACATCTGCTATAAAATCATTATACAATTTAATTTATCAAAGTTAACAAGCCTGTAACTTTAGGTTGGATTATGAAGTCGTGGCTTAAATCTGTTAATTCCTGAACGACAAACTATTGATGCTTTAGTTTCAAATGTGTTGACATTGTAAAAGAAATTATTATAATCCCTTAAGAAGAAGATTATAGAGTTGCTCTGGGTATTCTAATAATATTTCTACTTAATAATAAAATAAGTAGAAATTAATACAACGATCTTGTAGGATCGATCGTACTTTCTCAGTTTAAAAGCAATGCCTGTACGAAATTTCATCGAAATTGGTGCAGTGGTTTACGTAGACAGATAGAGTTAGGTACTTTCGCATTTATAATATTAGTACCTATAGATTTTTAGGAATACAACTGTACAAGTTTAACCTTTAGATATAAATATTAGATTTGAAATATAAAGCGTGTTTTTTCATAAAAATAAGGATTAACGAGTAAGATAGAGTAAAATATCAGAGGTTGTGGTGTTAACTGTAATCTCATAGACTTCGGAACGGCTTAGTGGATTTTAGGTTGAAAGGTGTCGTTACCCGATTTTATTGTGAGTGACATTGGATCTGGCCAATTTATAACACAAATAAAAGTTAACATTTTGGTAATGGTTGCAGAAGTTAGTTTTTTCTTCTTCTCAAAAAATGAACATCACTTAGAGTTGATCATTAAATCTAGAGACATGAGCCAGAAGGTATTGCCCGTATAAAATGATGTGAAATTCTACGTACTACTACGTAAGCTTTGCAAAACTTCTTTCTCCGACGAGACTTGTAACCGCTCAATCCATCCTTTCTGAAAATACACTCTGAACCATGAAGAATATTTCTAGCCTTAACTCTTTTAAGAAGACAGCTGTTGGTCATCATGAAATGCTTTGAACAAGTACAAGAACAAGAACCTGACGATGCTACACAAGTAGATACATCTAAAATAAGTGCAAGGTTTGTATTTAGAGTAAGAGTCGTCGACGTTTATGGCGCTGTTCACTTTAAGCTTTATCCCGGTATAGTCATAAAATTTTAAAAGCAACACGACTTGAGTTTGTGAAACTTCTAAAACTATCTTAAGTCGTTGTTTGTTTAAATTTGACTTCGTAATGGTTCTATAAATTGTCTGTCATGTAGTTTCGTCCAAATGGCTGTCGTTTTGTATGAATGGGTATGGTTAATTATTTCTTAGTTAAATTTAGTTGTAACAAAGTCAGTTTAAGTTGCAGTCGTTCAATGATTTGTATAATTTGTTATTATGCTTGATTTTGGCTCAATCTGGATTAAACTAAATATTATATTATTAATGCTGTGTAAAATATAAAATAATAAAATTTTCCATATAGTCTGGGCTATTTGAATTGTTTGAATGTAATTTTTTCTTTTTCTTTTTGCAGATTTCGATCAACATTTAACGAGGACCTCCAATTGACGGCGACGTCACTGCATCCAAATCAACGTTTATTAAATTACATTACACAGTTCATATAATTTAACTGTGAAGATGATCGCGTTATAAAATACAGCAAATTTTGAAGAAGGGAAGACATCAATTTGACGTCCACTTAATCTCAATGCTATAGCACTTACCATTTGGAAGAAATAGCTTTTTATTGATTTTCTGTCTGTAATTGATTTCCTTGAAGAGCCTTTTGACAGAATTTTTATTTTATTGTTCACATAGTTTGTATTTTTTTAGCTGTTGTGTTTAAAATAAATATTTAATAAGTATTGAATAAATTGATATTTTAACGAGGACTTACGGAGTGAAACCATATACTGCTCTATGTTATTATTACTTACTAGAAACTTACACAATATAAAAAGTCAAACATTATTGCATAGGTCTACACGCTTAACTAGTGCACTGAAATATATCACCTTCTATCCTTTTTTTTCGTTTTAGAAAAGAGTACAAAATAAACTATATTTTGAACAATGCAAAAATGGACAAAAAAATTTGCAGCGACACACGAACCCGCATTTTCGCTATAGCAATCTCACTCATATTCAATTTGCCTTAACTAAAACCTGATATATTCGTTCATAGATTAAAAGTTTTCATAAAGCGCACAATATACCTTGTACTTAAAAGAAAATAAGATTAAAAATAACTCATTCATTAGTAATTAATTCGTTCGATTAGACTTAAACTAGTAGTATTTTTGAATCGACATAACATACAGTTACCACCGGTTTTGAAAGTAGTCTACAAAGAGCTACCACGGTCTGTAGTTAGAGATAAAATTAGCATGCATTAACTAAAAATTATGTTGTCAGCCCTAAATTTCCTGTTTACACGATCAAACCAAAACCAAACAAATGGATATGTCGCATTCATCTGGTTGAATGTGATGTTTGATTGAATTACTAGCGCGTTTATTAAATACCGACAGAACTGGGAACAGAAAAGAGAAAAAGTAAGTTCTGTCGTCATTCAATGAACGAGCTAGTCAACAATATCCCGAGCGTTGTATCCGCTCTGTTCAAAGGTCTATGTTACGATCCGCTAACTAGTTGGAAGTTGACTAGCTTTTGTTAAATCAACGTTCGGCCTAGTCATTCAATTAAATAGCAGATTAAACCAAATGACAGCAACAGATACATATATAGAGATCATACGCCTGACAGTAAACGATTAACCTATATTTAAACATACGCACACTTATTTCGATTATTTGGATGTCAGCCTCACGTCCCGACATCAAAGGGAACCATTTATCTAAACATTCAGAACGCGTGTGTTTGTAGCGACGTATTTGCTCTCTTTTCTTGACGGTTTGGCCAGAATCGAACGGTAATGTCAATGTTTTTAAGGGATAAATATGGTTTATGGTAAATATTGGTAAGGTATGAAAAGTGGGACAAACAACATTTTTTTTTTATTTATTTATTTTTTTGGTATAAAATACAATATACAATTTTCTTTAATATTCAATTGACGTAACTTGAAATGTACGTAGGTACATGGCTTTCTCATTCATAATATTTTGACGATTAAAACTTTTACAATTTTAAGAAGCATCATATTATATCAAAAATGGTGGTTCGTATGAAAATAATTATTAATATGTTTTTTAAAAGTTTCCCTGAAAATTGCGAAAAACTATTTTTTTGACCTTTGACCTTGAATATTTTTTTCCATGCATTGCAATGATCGGTAATTTCCAAATTTTATTTATGATTGTATGGAATTAATGTATCACGGAATGTTTAGATTGGCCGGATTAACAAGTGATCAACAATTTAATTTTTTCAATTTTGTCTGTATGTGACTCCTAAAAACCAAACCACAGATTGGTTTTATTAATTCCAATATAAGTTTAAAAACTTTGTAAACGTAATTTAAGATTTACAAAACATAAGTAATCCAATTTCATTTCGTTCAAGCGCCGCTTAAATGAAAAAACTTTATCTCGCACGACTTCTAAACAGATATCGTATCACTATTTTCTTATATTTTCTTTGAATTTCATTTCGACACCCTTGAAAAAACCGTCTGTTTCTCCACATTTATAGTTTCTAAAGGAGCTTTACAATAGATTTGCATCCATCGGGAAGATTTGAAAACCCTCGCATATACATGAATACGCGCTTTATATTCAAAATGCAAATTTAACCGAAAATAAGTTAGGTCTCGTCTCTGTCCCTTTGCGAATCCGTTCGGTAATCACGAATTTGGTGCTTCATTTAAAAATATATCTGAATTATGTTGAATAAATCATTATTATTAAGCTATTGCATAGCTTCTATCGCGGGCCTTGAGTGCGGGGACCGAATCGAGAAATTCGTAACGAAAAAACCTCACCCTCCCCACTCCGACGGATACGGAGGTGTGGCTTGAAGGCATAGCATGCAATAGCTTAACCACGCCAGTCCCCGAGTGCCACACGTCTTTTTTTTAAGTATTATATAAAAAATTAGTTGAATTTTGTAATATACAGTCCACATAAAATATAATAATATGTAGTGTGTGTGTTGTGTTGTTAAAAATAATATATTCCCAATGTATATATTTTATAGATATACGAGCACATAATATATTATTATCAACTAAAACGTAGCTAGAAGCGTAGATCCATTTTTCCGCTCTCATGTGATTTAACAACAATTGCATAAGAGTTATACCACGTTATACTATGGCTTTTCAAACAGGATATCATGTTAAAAGTAAAGAAAGTATCAATTTCAACCTAATCTTATTGCTTTTAGCTGGAATTCTACAACAATCTTTGGTGAAGTTCCGATAGAAATCAACCTTTAGTATTTTAAAATGTCCCTAAACTATATTACGAGAAGGCCAATTTATTCAAGCATCAACTCGCTTGCTATAAAAAATAGCGTAAAATTTTGCGTCCAAAACTTGCACAGCTAAAGAGTGAACATAATTCGCAACGCAACGGGTTAGAAAAAGTGGTGTTTTCTGCGGTTACCTATCTTTATCTCGAATTTTAATATTCCGAATATCATAATCCAGAAAACGTTTGGACATTTTTTCATAACCCCGAATTTTAAAATTTCGAAGTTTTGTTTGCCATATAATCGCAACTCCGAATTTCATTTGCCCATTTCTTTATTTGTACGACGTTTTACAATCCAGACGAATGAATTCCAGACATACGAAATCTAAATGCACAAAATCCAGATGACCGTAATCCATATGCACGAAAGCCAGATTTTTAAAACACAAATTTTTGAAAAACAGTTAATTGATATCCAGACAAACAATGTCCAGATTTTTGAAATTCCTATAATAAACGATATCCAGCAAAACGTAATCCTTCCAGGGGGACGCAGCACGAACCTAACCTAACCTACTGAGTCGAATTTGATACTTAAACCTTTCTGTAATGGGCAAGTAAAACAATAGCGAGTCGGTTCTGGCACTCGCCGGCCGCTGCCGCGGCACGCTCGCTTCGCTCGCTCGGCTCGTGCATGGGGGGTCACAGTTCAAACCTAACCTAACCTACTGAGTCGAATTTGATACTTAAACCTTTCTGTAATGGGCAAGTAAAACAATAGCGAGTCGGTTCTGGCACTCGCCGGCCGCTGCCGCGGCACGCTCGCTTCGCTCGCTCGGCTCGTGCATGGGGGGTCACAGTTCAAACCTAACCTAACCTACTGAGTCGAATTTGATACTTAAACCTTTCTGTAATAGGCAAGTAAAACAATAGCGAGTCAGTTCTAGCGTGGGGGTCGTAGTTCAAACCTAACCTACTGAATCGACTTTGACACTAAAAAAGGTCTGTAATGGACAAGTAAAACAATAAATTTACTTACTGACAATGTTTATTTTCAGTCGATAGTAATAGTATAATCACGATTGTATGGAAATCAAATAAAAAGATTATGAAAATCTGGCAATAGTTTATCTGTTATACGATTATATGGGAACCAAATAAAAAGATTATGAAAATTTGGCAATAGTTTATTTGGAAAATGGTACGATGGGAAACAAAAAAAAGTATTCTGAGAATCTGGTATATTGAAATCTGGATTATGAGAATACGGGAAACAAAAAAATACTTTTTAAAAATCTGGTTTTGGTGCATCTGGAAATTGATTCATCTGGGAAATTAAAAAAGGAATTTTAAAAATTTGTCATTCATTACATCTGTCTTTTAAAAGTTCTAACAACCGTTTTCGGGGTTTTAAGATTCGGGTAATAGAAATTCGAGTTTTTAATAGGTTACCGTTTTCTGCTATAAAAATTAGCATTTTAATTCACAGCTAGTTCTTTGTGAGCTAATAGCATTGTGTTTTGTGATCCTGCTTTACGATTGGTTTGGAAATTGTTTTTAAATTCACTCAGGTTAATGACCGCTTGCGACAGAGGGTGAGATCGAAAATTTGAATATTGAACAGATTTTAAATGTTTTTATTATGTAGGTAGGTGGATATTATATGAAAATAAAGATATAAAGAAATTAATATGATGTATAAAGTTTATGGAAAATATCTAGGTCAGGTTGTTTTTTGACAAGTTTGTTGGATTTAGATGTTTTAAGATTTTGTATTAACTGAAATTAATTTCACACAAAAAGACGGGACTTCAAAAATAGTTTCACGTATAATCAAAATTATTATAATATATTATGTTTAGTTATTTCTAACGTTATTAAGGAATTATGTAGAGTTGAACGATAAACATGTCGCATAATAAAATAATGTTCCAACAAACTATAACTGTACTTAGCAAACAAAAAGTTTTATCAAGGCTCATATGAATATCATAGATAAAACTTGTTTACACAATCCGGACGCGTGACATCCATTTCCCGTATCGTTGTCGGAGCGGTGTCGGAGCGGTGTCGGAGCGATGTCGGAAGCTCTGTGTGTGCATTAGTCGCCATTAATACGTCATTCTCCTGTGTATGTTAACTTTGAAGAAATAGATAACATGTTTATTAGGCATTGAAAGGTTTGTGCTACTATTCCGTTTTGTAAACCATCTTATTAGTTTGTGAGAATGTATGGGTGTTACTCTTGAACAGAGGAAACAGTTTATCAAGACTTGACTAGACAAGTCACTTTTATACGGGTAGGTAAAGCGAGTGAAGGAGTGGGATGATGTTATACTATCTACAGATAGTATAACATGATTAATAAGTCACACTTTCAAACATATTTGAAAGTCCTTCTTATTCCTATTGTTTCCTATAGACTTTTTTAAATAAAGTGGATTTAATTAATTAATATACTATCTAATATAGTACGCCGAATAAATAAACAACAGAATTCCATATTAAATTAAAAATAAGAGTTCAAATAAAATAAAATTGTCTCTATAAATAGACTCAAAGTGTCCAAAACATTATAACAAATATAACAAATAACAAATAACATCATAAACAATATAACATTATAACAAATAACATCCCTTAAAAATGTAATCCTTCAGTTGCAGGCGTAAGGGTCCACAGTCCATTTGTTTGTCTGTTTGTACGCTGTAAGCGGCTTACGGGGAAGTAATGTGAATTGCGCATCTTTTGTTGTACAATATTTATATTTCGCCGACACGTTTCGAGGCCCGGGACATTAATATAGATAAAAGGACACTGTTTTGGCTGTTATGTTATCCCTGTTTGTATTTTTCTGTATCAGCAAGTTTTGCGAATAAATATTATAGAAATGTGCGATTGTTATGGCAAGAGATATTATTAAGTGTGAAATTATGTAGTGTTTTTTAACCTGCACGAACTAACAGTTTTTTTTTCTGTTGATATACCAGCTAAGTCTGAAAGTAGCAGCAATCCTTTTGCTGGAAATATTACTGGCAGAAATCTGATGATAATATAAGAAACATAATTATAAAACGTACCTACTTAATTACTTTCTCTTGTTCATACAAAACAACTACAACTACAAATTCATTACAAAATGACCCACAAATTAGGTCCAACTTGTAAAAAAGATACGTAATTATTGATTTAAATACGTTAAACTTCTAGTCGTTTCCCGGCCGCGAAGTTCAGAACAAATTACACTTTTGCATATTTAACGTTGAGATTGGTCTTGCGGGAGAAACTTAGGCTATTATGGTATGCCTGCGTTTTATACCGTTCATTTGCCGCTAGATATTTTAAAGTTTACGTTGCAGTTTGTAGATCGGCAAAAATTGCTTGTTTGTTGTGTTTTTTGATGAGAAATGAAAAGAATGAAAGTGAAAAGTGTACATAGTGAACATATTGGGATACTAGTAGATATATTCTTTTTGGAAATTCTTGTCTGTTTCAGCGGCCTGCCAATATCATTAAAATGCGTTCAATTTTCATGTGAACGAGTAATAGAAGTCCCTAATAATCGTATACATAATTTTTTTACAGGCTAATATAATATAGTATAAGTAGGATTACTAGATTGTCCTGTTGGTTAATTTAATCTCTGTCTTTTCACGACATTTAACTTAAAAAGTAGGAAATAAAATAAGCATAAATATAAACAAAATTCATTACGTTAGAATCATATTTGATCACTTTATAAAACATATTTTGTTTACCTTAAAAACATGTAAACTAACTTCATCAAACCAATTTCAAATTGTACAAATATCGGTAAAAATCGTTGAAGACGCCGATAATAACATTAATAACTAAAATATATATTCAACTTTTTGTTTCCCTTCTGCATTAACAGATAATTTCATGAATATTTCACTATTCTAACATAATGTTTGGAAATTTAAACCGGTCATTGATGAGGGTGAAAAAATAAATTATTGATAAACCCAATGAGAATCGTATTCAGCATTCTGTTTTCAACCTTTTTCCTTTCAGTTAAGGTTCGTTTTTCCTGTACACGTATTTTAATTTATTATTGCTTGGATATGAACAAATTAGACTTCTTTTTGGAATTCGCAACAAAATAAGACTGTTTCATTCCGATATTTTTCAATGATTTAAAAATACTGAACATAATGTAAATAAATTGGTATTTCTTTGTGTAAGAACGTTTTTAAAAATATGTACGTACCTATTAAATACGATGAAACAGGAGGCTGTTATTTTGTTTGTAAATAATATGAAAAACATTTCATGTAATAAAGCCTGTACAGATGAATAAATGGTTAATACGTCTAGGTACCTATACAAAGGAGAATTATTAGATAATTACACAAAATACAAAATAACACATCATATTGCTCGTTTAGATACATAAAGCTATAGATATATAGATAACCAAACTATATATCTAATAACTATATGTACCTAAACGAGCAATATAATGTGTTTTTTTATATTAATCTTATCCATAATAATACTAAATTATTGTAAGCTTAATTGTTAATAACAGACGTTTTATTTATATTTTGAAACACAATTAGATTAAGTAGCTCTATATTAAATAACTCTTTATAATCTATTAGAAAACATTAATACTAAGAACTAACAGTTAAATTTATAAAATAATAAGAAATCACAAGAATTTATTAACATTGATCAATTATATTGTCACTTAGAGCGATTTTATTGCGAACTAGCTGTGCCTCGCGGTTTCACCCGCATTGCGCTGCTCCTGTTGGTCTAGCCTATAGCCGTCCTCTATAAATGGGCTATCTAACACCAAAAGAATTTTTCAAATCGGACCAGTAGTTCCTGAGATTAGCGCGTTCAAACAAACAAACAAACTCTTCAGCTTTATAATATTAGTATAGATTAACGTTTTATTCTAAAACCATTAAATTTTATAGATGTACGAGCATTGATTCAAAAAGTCAGCAGTAAATTTAGCAGGGTTTAAATTAAAATATAATATAATACATGGTCTCTTCAGGTCGCAGGTAAGAGTCAGGAGTTGGCAGAAACACGCTTGATAAATGGTAGGGCGGTTCAGTTTTAAACGCTTTTATAAAAACCAAAAGGATTTGGAAATATGCATATACTTTTAAGGCTGCAGTCTAGCAAAATTGCGTTTTCAACAAGTTATTTGACAATTTTTTCCCGGCTAATGAAATGATAAACTGAATTTTTTTTTCTTGTTTATCAATTAGTGTTATATACGCAATGCGCGTGAATTTTTTCACATTTGTAAAGTTACTTTATGTTACCTTAATCAGGCCTTCAAGATAAGTCTCTTTCCCCCAAAGACATTTCGAGCTAAGTTTGTGCACTCACTACGTTGCAACCGATTACAATTTACACAATCTGATCAGCGCATTATTATCCTTATATAGTCGTTATTAAAAACTGCTGAATACAATTGCCGAAAAACTTATGATTTTCCTAATTAGAGTGCTATAAATTCATTAAATTTCCCATTTTTTGCCTTACAAAATCTATTGATAAATACTGCTAAAAGTTATTTTTTCCATTAATTTATTCGAGTTGGTTGAAGACCAATGAGTATTAATCCTTTAAAAAAAATTGTTTTTGAATTTTGATAATTCTTTAAATATTAAAAAAATATTTAAAATAAGTAGGAAAAATCCTAGCGAATTTCTTTAGTCGCGCTCCTTGGGCCGGAGCGTTCTGACGTGTGCTCTACGCTCGATTTTCCTTCATACCGAAGTGAAAGTTGCTCTACTTCATTAAATTTAATATTTTTGTTAATTGATTATTTTTATCTTAGTTTTGTGCAAATATTCATATTTTTAAACATTTGATTTCGATATGGAAAATAAACGAAAAAAATATGCGTGTAACTATGTACTTACTAGAAAAAAAATTATCTTCGAACATAAAGTTAATGAAACCAAATACATTACAAAGGTGATTGGCAACAATTTCTTTATTTTACGGGGTTTCAGTAAAGGGATGTATGTTTCTTTTAAACTAAAGTAAGCTCATAAATTTTCTTATAATATATAATTATTTTTATTGAAGTTCCAAAAATGATTATTTTTCGTTTGAGAAATACGAAATATATTAAATTATATTGAGAACTTGAACTTGGGACATACGGGGAAAATGATTTGTTTACTCCAAAATTCCAAAAATGTCGAGGTGTTTTTTTTTCTTCTAGTCATTTTAAACGTAGCGGCATGTTGTTTGATTATTAATTTTGTAACTTAAATACAGGATGTTGGTTTTATATTTTGATCTTACAGACGCGCTGACAAATTTAGTCCACCATTTCTAGTTTAGTCCACCAACTCTAAGTACCAATATTAAAACGAATGGATTATTATCACATCATCAAAACTCAGATGTAATGGAAGATCACAATAACATAGAAAATTCAGTGGGTGTTGAGAACTAAACAAACACAAGTAACAGAGACGCGAAGAATAAAAAAAGAGGACGAAAACGATAATTCATTGATGCTTTCCCTTTTCGACGTATTGTTAGGGTACATCACCAATCTGCAAAAAACAAAACTGATAATTCCCAATTGCTGATTAAAAATGAAAAACAAATAATCGACAACAGTGGTGAAAATTTGCTGATCACAATGAAACATCCTTCAGTGGTAGCAGATTTACTCATTTAAAATGTATCGGTGAACAGCGTAAAGGAGAGGAGGACAGGAAAACATTATGAATGTGGATGGTGGATTGTATACAGGGCGTAATCGATAAGTATGTGCAGGCGATTATGACGTTATTATTGCAGGTATCAAAAAACTTAAAACTGATATCGAAATTACTTTACCTAATGAGCAAAATGACAATAATAACTTTTTAAAAGTATAACGAGAAATATCTAAAAAAATTACTTTATACACTCTCGTATCAAAAAGGGAAAATGGGACTAGTAGAAGTTAAATGTCTAATTCCGGCAAAAGACATGAATGCGGTAGATGCAGTTAAAAATAAAAAATTAATATTTGAAATACAATGCAAAAAATAACACTTTTTTCATAGATAAGAATCATGACTATTTTTTCCAAATTCAGGGACAACTAAACGTTGCAGAAGCAGAAGTCTGCTTATTTGCTGTTTGGACTGGAGTGAATCATTCGTTAAAAATAGAATATATAAAAAAGTATGTAACGTTTAGGCAAAATAAAATGATGGACCATTATCAAGATTTTACATAAATTGCCTACTGTCAGAATTGATTGATTCGAGACTTCAGCATTCGATGCCCATCAAGGACCCATCCTATATCATTCAAGCGATTGAAAAAAAAAAGAGATAAATCCAGTGCAACCGATAAAGCATCAGAATGCTAGCAAAAGATTTATTAGGTTTATCAATATAAGTCTATATATTATACATAATATAATAAATCTGTAGAAGACGCGAAGACCGACATCCGCGCGGACGGAGTCGCGGGCGGAAGCTAGTCAGAAATAAATATCTTTTGTTTTCATTTGCGTATTTTTCTATTTTATAATTTTTTAACACAAACATTACATTTTTTTTATTATAAACAAAATTTGTTTATCCGTTTTATTAGTTAAACTGAACAACTTTCACTAAGAAACTTAGGTCGAAAAAAATGTATAGAGTTATGCATTTTGTATGGAAAGCTTATTGCACGCCTCATAAGCGAAGCGTTGAGGTGGGTACTACTGTCACTTCGCGCAAAACATCTCATTTTTCAAACTTAAAATGTCTTTATGTATCATACATTGCACTTGTAAGATAATACATACACACACATATTAAGAAAAAACACTATTTTTAACGTTCATGATATTTTTGATGTCATTTTTGTTATTTAAACTAGTTAAAAAACAGTTTAAAAAAGTTCTGTCTTGGACGTCCGTGTGTCTGTATGTGCGGATCCTTTTTCTTGTTAACACGATAGCGACCGAAATACTTTACTAATCGAGTCTTTTTTTTCTCTTACGCTTGAGTATGCTCAGGAATAGAACCCTTTCATTTTTCAGGGTCTGATTCGATGTGGTTTAATTGTTATTAAATAAACAAAAATAATAATTAATAAATATTTATTAAAAAAAAAAATTATGAGGCGTGCACTTTTGGATTTTCCAAATTATTTTTTTTATATTTCGTCCAAATTTCTTTGTAAAAGTTGATCAGTTATATAAACATGGAGTTGAAGATATCAATAGAAAGTATTCGCAAATTTTGTGTACTGATAAAAAAAAATCACCCGGTGTAATTTTCACGAAAATTGTTTCAAATTGTCATTTTTGGTATTTATTACGAATATTAAATTATGCATACGAATGATTTAATTTTTAAAAATTAAGTGGAGCAACTTTCCCTTAGTACATTTGTATTATTTACATATAGGATGACAGGATGCATTTGTTTGCACTACTAGACCAAGCCCTTAAGGGATCATTGACCTTTGACAAATATAATTATTATTAACTAGTAATTATTTAATTCAAGCTATATTATGTTAACATTGATAATTTTAATATTATGGTAATTGTTTAACGGTGAATTCACATCAAACGAACATAGAACTAGAGCTAGAGAATTATTTCGTGATCTTTTAGTGTAAACGAAAACTCGCATTCAGTGTTGTTCAGCATTAGAACTTTGCATAGAATATTTTCGAACGCACTAAGAACAACGAAATAATGCTCTACCTACGCCTGTTCACGCTAAAATAATTTGACATAGTGGCGTTAGAATGAGCATTAGCTCGTTTGATGTAAATGCACTGTTACAAAATGTTTATGAACATTACATAGGAATTTGTAAAATTTAAATTGATGTTTTTTTTAACAACATTTAACTATTTATACTAAATGAAATACGTGATTTACTCATGTTCAAGAATAGTCTTGTTAAGCAAGATATTAAATCGAATAGAAAATCCTACTAATATTATAAATGCGAAAGTTTGTGAGGATGTGTGTGTGTGTGTGTTTGTTACTCTTTCACGCAACTACGACTGAACCGATTACAATGAAATTTAGCATACATAAAGAGGGTAACTTGGATTAACATATAGGATAGGTTTCATCCCAGAAATCCCACGGGAACGGGAACTATGCTGGTTTTTCTTTCAAAACGCGGGCGAAGCCGCGGGCGGATAGCTAGTAAATAATATTCTTCATTAAAATGTTCTATTACGTGGATATTTCCATTCTTATTAAATCTATTCTTAAGATATTGAAACAAAGACAATAAGGAGTTTAAAATAATTTAATTTATTCATTCTTTAACTTGTCAGACCGCATTAGCCAGTGATGAGAGGAAATATTATAAATTAAATAAATGTTGGAATCTGGATGAATAAATTTTTCCAGGAAGGGAAAGAACGTTCTAGAACTATTTTATATATTTATGTAGCTGTCATCATTAGCAGGCGAGATTATTTATATTCCTTTTAAAAAGTCGATAAAAAATGAAATTATTTAGTTCATCAATGCTGAATATTCACGAAATTATATTAATACTTCGCCTTTTATTATTTTTTGTTAAAGATAATATTATAATTTTTTGTTTATCCTTGAAAATTAGTCACCAAGTTAGTCACTCTATAAAATAAACACTACCACGTAACTTTTCGGCCTTTTCCCATAGAGATAGTATGTACTACGTAGTACATACTATCTCTATGCCTTTTCCAGAGAAAAATCTATATTATTTTTCCATTAGGTACACAATAAGAAATAAACAACGTGAATTTGTTCAAATAAAAAATATTTGATTTACTTCTATAATACGATTGTATAAATGTAATATTTCACTAAGATTTGATAAAACAACACGACAAAACTTCAATCCTATTATAATAAAACTCCGTCGTTGGTTTGCAAGCTAACTTTTTAATTCCAGAGACACATAAAGTGACAGATACAAATAGAATTGTTCACAGATAGCATAAACATTTTTACAACACGAAACACAAATACATAAAAAAATATTCCATCAAGACATAATAATATAATCGTCACTATATTATAGTTCAAAGCTTCCCGCTGTATGTCTGTCCCTATGTATGCTTAAACCTTTAAAACTTCGCAACGGATTTTGGTGTGTTTTTTATATGGATAGAGCGCTTCTCGATATACAATTTGTTAAGAGTGGTTCTTAATGAAGCATATAAGTAGTTTACACAAAGCGGAAAAAGTCACGGGTGGAAAGCTACTATATTATAAAAGCTAGTATATTATGTCACCATGAGGCAAATAATGGCATGTGATAATTATGAAAAAAAAAATGTATCCCAAAATAAATAATTTTATTTCCCAGCAAAGTATTCCCTCACTGTTAGGTTCGCGATGCATACAGCTGCTGTAAGCGCGACGTGTGAACGCGTCCTAATATTTCTATTAGTTTCCCGGTTGAACCATTTGTCTGGGATTGTCTGGATGGCCTGGGGTTACGAATTGTCCGGATTGGAACACGCTATTGAGATCTATTCCTTAATATGTTTTGCTGTTTTGGTATTGGTGGAAATGATATCGTGTAAGAGAAGATTTTTATATGTATTTAATAGGTAACTACACAGATATTAAATCTTAAAAAAAATGTAGTTTTTTTTCTCTTTATTGAAACTTTTATAAGACTTTTATAGATTGCTTATAATTATTTACACGACGCTTATTTAATTACATAATCATAATAATAAAAAAAGTGTCACTTTGTGTCTTTGAGGCACGTGTTTCGATTTCAAGTCATGAAAGTAATATTTTATCTCGGAATTTGGATATAGAAATTATACATAACAAGGTCAAAAATCTGTCGGGCCCACGTTGTCTATACATACAAACATTATTATATTTAGGTACCAATATTAAAAACAAACATCTTCAGGCACAGAATAAATACTACGAGTATCTTTGCTTCTTGCTTCACCAAAATTCCTGGAAAGACCTTTAATTCGAGAAATGTCTTTCAGTAATTTTCACTTCACAACTCCTTTTGCTTACAAAAATAAGTCTGAATAGAATTGAGACAAAGACATCTTTAGAATTGATTGCTCGTGTAAACTTACAGCTCTTTTCTATGGTAAATATTAAGCATTATTCAATTTCTACGATCAATAACAAACAAATTCTGCGTACATAAATAATACCTATAGATTTTTGTGATCCATACTAATAATAATATTATAAAGCTGAAGAGTTTGTTTGTTTGGACGCGCTTATCTCAAGAACCACTGGTCCGATTTGAAAAAATCTTTGGAATGTAGGCCATATTATAATATCATCACGCTAAGACCAACAGAAGCGGAGCCACGCGGGTAAAACAGCGGAGCGTAGCTAGTATCAAATAAATAATCTCTATATGAAAATTATCGTTCATTTTCCTTTCCTTTTACAATGGAAAAATTCGGAAAACCTTTGATTTTACGTATTGCCCGTATAAGATATAGTACTTAATAGGTAGTTGAATTAGTTATTAGGAGCTTATCAAAGTCAGATACGTAATATCGCAAAAATCGCTTTTCACAGATATCACAAAAATAATTCCCTCCACAATAATCTGTCTCGTCTGCCAGTCATAGATTATTTACTAGCCGAAAAATATTAATAACATCTATTCGCTATAAAAATATTTGGTACGAAGTATGACTTGGCAGTTGGCAAATACTCTAGTGTTTTGCCAGTAGCTGCAGTAATGAAATTATAAATTACTAGCTACGCTCCGCGGTTTCACCCGCGTGGCTCCGCTTCTGATGGTGTTAGCGTGATGATAATTATATGACCTATAGCCTTCCTCTTCATAAATGGGCTATCCAACACCGAAAGAATTTTTCAAATCGGACCAGTAGTTCCTGAAATTAACACGTTCAAACCAACAAACTCTTCAGCTTTATAATATTAGTATAGATTAGATTCTACTGTAACATTTAGCATTCAATTTCGATATAAATTGACGTTGTGTTTGCATTGCTACGTTGGATTAATTTGGCTTATTATATCTAGGATGAGCTTGCTTTGTGAACGTTAGGGAAGCTGTTTAAATTATGGTTTGTAGATGCTAGCTGCGGTTTGCTAGCGTTGAGCGGAATTGCACTTTTTGCTGGATGTTATTGTGGTCCTTATAAAATTAGAAATTTATTAGATATTTTGTGTGATTATGATTGTCATGTCTTAAATGCAAAAAAAATGTTGTATTTAAAACGTTATAATGTTTAAGCTCTCTTATTTATTTTTCGAAATCCTTACCTTCGTCATTCGACTATTTCTCAAGTCCGTTTTACAATATATTCAAACTAGTCATTATAATAGAGACTATTTCTTACCAACTTTATAATATGAGACACAATATTTCACGTTCGGAGTATTTTTTAACCTTTTTGCTATCTAATGACCCGCAATTATAGATATTGTAGGCAATACATTATTCCACGAGTTCGTATTAATAAAAACGATTTCAAAGGGACGTGTCCATTTTCAAACCATTTATTTCCAGATGAATCCAACTTCGGTTCAGCGTACAGCAAAATATGTCTTAAATATATATAGATAGGATCGAATACTACTTTTGCGACAAAAATATAAGTTATTATCTTTTTGGATCACGCTTAAGAGGCTGAAACTAATGAGGGGACGGATCAAAGGAGAGTTGTAATTTTATTCCGAGTAATTTTAGAACAAATGAGCGCGACCGGTCGCCCGATTTGTCGCTCGACTAGTTGATACACGGATTGTGTTTTTTCCACAGTTTTTTCTTTGAAGTGTAACTCGGAAGCCGGACGGTGCTTCGACTAATTTAGGATGGATTTTTTGTATTGATTTTTATTACGTTCGTTTTTAATTAGTTTCGAATTACACGGCTCTTTGAAGGTCTAATTCGATGTTTATGCTTTGGAGTGTGAACGATGTAGATATTTATTTTTGGTGTGGTTTTTATCTTTTGATAGAAGACACAGAAGGTGTTGGAATTACATTTTTAATGAAACATTTCCTCATTAATCTATGATTAGGAAACATAGTATAATATTTTGTAAATTTATTTGTATGACTTAATGTACCTACTTATTAAAAAGTAGATAAGTGTATGATATCTAACATTATAATAACATCAGTAACTTTTTAAGGATTCATCATTATTTAGAGCTGTAATTATGGCATACATAGATAACAATATTATATTACTTGCATCAAATAAGCAAACACATAAAATAGAAAAGCCAAACACAATACTTACAACAGCTATACAATACAAGCTCAAACCGAAAATATTAACGTTCAACAACGCAGTTACTTAAACCGTTCTCAACATAATAACTACATAGTACGAGAATATCGTAATTTGTGAAAGTTTTAAACGAAAAGTTCGGGCTAAAGTGCGCTCGAATCCAGGAAATTCCGTAAATAACGCACTTACGGGTATCCGTCCGTTCATAAATAGTTTTTGTTCCACAAACGAGTAGTACCACCCAAAAAGTTTACATGACATCGAGATAATAAGAGGTCAGTGCACTCGACGCGAAATTGCTGCTTGAGATTTTTGGAATTCGCTGTAAAGTGCAGTTTACTTTTATGTCTTCAGTTGTGCTGTTAAATAAATAGAAAACAGTTTATTGGGGATTATAAAAGTGTTTGTTTTTTGTTTAAGATTAAAGTATAAGGCAAATGTTGCTGAAGTAGGTAAACTATTTGATCTGACAATGATTAGTTCTTCTAATCTTTTGATTTCAATGTAAAAATGTAAAAGTTAATCTATACTAAAATTATAAAGCATAACAGTTTGTTTGTTTGAACGAACTAATCTCAAGAATTACTGGTCCGATTTGAAAAATTCTTTCGTTGTTGGATAACCCATTTATCGAGGAAGGCTATAGGCTATTATCATCACGCTAAAACCAATAGAAACGGAGCCACGCGGGTGAAACCGCGGAGCGCAGCTAGTATAAAACAATAAAATACACATTTATTTTAACATACAGTTCATCGTACAATACTTTTAATGGGTCTCTATTTGCGCGTGGGTGTTTCAAAGGTATGAAGTAAAAATGCGTGAAGACCCTTTTCCCTCTTTTCATAAACCCGACCCTTTATCAAGTAGGTATATGAAGGAAAAATCGCCATAGCCAGTCAAAATCATTGTCTATCTAAATGATATAGAACTATTTAATATTTATATCAATTTGTGTTCGTATGTGTGTGTAGATATAATGTGTTTGTGTGTGTATGCATTACATCGACACAAATATTATTAAAATTTCATTTTGTTCGAAATTGACTAATATAATATTATATAAATGCTTAATTTAGAGATAATATTAAGTATCTAGTCAAATTAAATCTTAATCTTATCTTAATACTATTTTAAAGGTTTGTATGGATGTTTGTTACTCTTTCACGTAAAAACTACTGAACCGATTACAATGAAATTTAGCACACATATAGAGGGTAACTTGGATTAACACATAGGATAGGTTTTATCCTGGAAATCCCACGGGAACGGGAACTATGCGGGTTTAGCTTTGAAAACGCGGGCGAAGCCGCGGGCGGAAATCTATATGTATATTTTTAAAACATCCAACCTTAAAATCGACTATTACACAAACATTCGTCAATTTAAATTTCATAAACACCCCTCTTTTAATTATCAAAATAATCAAGACGGATCATTTTCGCAAAATTAATAGCCGTCTATTTTTAATGACCCCCAAACAAAATATAGATAAAATATACTACACTGTAACAGATAGGTACAATATTACAATTAAAAGCAAATAATAATCAATTCATTAGCACTAGTTTCATTGCGGTCCACTAAAATACCCTCATCTATTATTCAGGAGTATTAATTTCGTCACATTATATAAAACCGTATATTATTGCATTTAACCACTTGTAAATGTTACGTTGGAATGTCAATCTTCCTTAATCTATACTAATATTATAAAGCTGAAGAGTTTGTTTGTTTGTTTGAACGCGCTAATCTCAGGAACTACTGGTCCGATTTGAAAAATTCTTTCGGTGTTAGATAGTTCATTTATCGAGGAAGAACTATATATCATCACGCTACGGCCAACAGGAGTGGAGCCACGGGGGTGAAACCGCGCGGAGCAGCTAGTATAAGATATAATAATATGATTAAGTTATCAATCCTTAGTTTTAATTACAGATAATTTCAGATGACAGAAAGAACAAAATTTTGTATTCATGCAATGTACAGTAAAAATAACTATTATTAATTATTATGAGTGTATGGCAACATAAAGAACTTATCCTATTGTACAAAAAGCCTTTAAATATTTATTCTATCGATTTTGTTTGAATCAAAAAACAGATAATCACTTGCTTCGAGTACGTGTGTACGTGTAGTGCACGCGATTGGTCAATCAGGTCTCCAATCTGTATTTAATTTGTGCAAAACATTTAATAAACTGTTCATTTGATACTGATTCATAATTAAAAATTGATTATAGGAGATTTTTTTCATTTTGATACTTATAATCAAAACTAAAAAAATTATAGATTTTTGAGCGGTCTGTCTGTCTAAACATAATATCTAACTATTCAGACTTGATGTGTGACATGTTTAAACCTCTTCAATTATTATTTTAAGTTAAAAGAAACAGTTTATTATGAGATCAAAACAAATGTAGAGTCTTTTGTATTCATCTATTTAATACCTATACAATTTTATAATGCTTTACAAAAATTAAAACAATAAAGTAGGCAGATAATAAAAAAAATATAGATTTGAAATATAATTTGTATGTCATAATAATATGGCCAAATGCCGCGCCTATTATTTCTAAATATATAAAAGATAATGATTATTTGCTTAGTAACCAAAGAACAAATAATAACATAATAATAAACGATACGTATATTAATTTAGTTTTCATTGACGTCATTGAACAGTATAGTTTAACTTCAGGTGACCGCAGGACTACCGTGGGAAATCAAACTTGACGAAATACGACCAATTCAACTGAATAAAAGTAATTGTGGGGTTATTAGGGTTGATTTCTAAATATAGAAAATAAATTAAATGTCTATTATTATATTCATATAGAACGAAAGAAATCATAATATGTGCCTATTGTCATATGTCAATTTTCACACACGGCACGATCAGATCCCTTATTAAGCTTTCGCTTGTGTTATGGAAACCAGATGCGGATATACATACAAATATAATTTTAAATAAATACTTATATGTATAGATAATTAACACCCAGACACAGAGCAAACATCTATGTTCATCACACAAATATTTGGGTGAGAATCGAACCCACGACCTCTGGTTTGGAAAGGTAGGTATTGACCCTTTCCAACCGGTCAGTCAAAAACCGAAGTCTAACTACTTTGCTTGTTTCTATATATTGCATTATATTTCATTAAATTCAATAAGGTATTCATGTAAATATTACTACCATATTAAAAACAAATGCAGCATTATTAAAACAATATTAATTTATTAGAACTGTTTGTTTTAATAGCCGCTGTCAATACAATTACAGACTATACTTGATTACGATTTATTTGACAGCCGATGTATATTTAACTCGGCAATAACATCGGTTCGCGGTTATCGGCCGACCAGTTAACTAAACATTGTATAAAATTACCTGTCTCTTTGGTTTAGTGGTTAGGACTATAGATTGGGAGGGTTCAGGTTCGAGTCCTAGATGAAAACATATTATTGGATTCATATTTTGATAATAGCGCAGCGATAGAAAATTTGTGTAGGAACTTGGCTAAGAAATAATGTGTATCTCTCGGTCCTATTAATCTTATGTCCCAGAAAAAATAGTGATAGAATGGTCTACTTAATAAAAAATAATCCCCATTTTAATTCAGCGCCGTAGAAACCAGTCAGGATAATTATCAATACATACTAGAAATCCGCTCATATTTGTTTGTACTAAATATCAAACACAAGTAACGCCACCGGAAAAAAGTAGCAAAGTGCAATTATCGATATTCGTATAAAATAATTCAGCCACTGAAGCCCGCCATTGTCAAGCGGTTCCATAAAAATTTCATGTAAATATATTTTCCGATTTCATTCCAACCATTAGTGAACTACTTTTAAAGGCATTATCAAAGTGAATCGTTCAATAAAAGTTATAAACGGGGAGATTTCAATCGCATAATGGTCGACTGTAGCGGATAAATTGATTTTAACACAATTATTGAAATGAACAAACTTTCAAACAGACAATTAAATTTACAAATGTGAAAAGTTTTGGGGAATAGTTTTTGTTTATGTGGTGTGTTCTTTGATTGCTGGTTATCAATAAAAAGCAATGAAAATGCAGGCGCCTTTTTATTTTCGGGCGGCCATCGGCCAGCCTTGGTTTTTTTTAAATAAAATAGTGAAATAAACCAAACTTACACGCATTGCATATAATATTATGTAAGTAGGTACTTCTTAACATAGTCTAAATTTAAATAAAAAATCTAGTATTATCCTTTGGCTATAAAATATTGAATACTTACGTTTATATTGTACTAGCTATCTCCCACGGTTTTGCCAGTCCTACATAGTACATAATTATTATATTCATACAAAGCACTGAGTAATCGTGTAACTATTCAACAGTGCAAAAAAATGTGAAAGTGAAATCGGTCCAGTAGATTACACAATAGCGCGTTCAAAAACTCTTCAGCTATGAATAAAATTTGCAATCACATTTTGTAAGTGGACTCAAATATTGTAAACTAAAATATACGAATGTCTTAAAAAAAACTTGTTTATTTTGCTGTTTGATCGTTTCTGAGAGACAAAGAGATGCGTCGAACGATTTACGTGCGATTATGGACGTTTGATGTCTTTTGTTTGTTTACTTGCATGTACAGAATGGATGAGCTATATTTGATTGTTTTAAGATTGAACTGACCATATTTAGGTACGGATAAAGGATTTTTCCATAAGATTTATTCTTGTGTTGTAGTAGTTTCCCTATTTTACTTCTATGGGTCAAAATGTATTTTTTCATTAATTAATAGATATTTTTGAAGGCAATAAAATTAAAACTTTTTAATGGAAAAGTAATTATATCAATCATAAATATATGGTAGACATACCTATTATGTTTTACACATTTGGACAATGCATAAAGAATACAAAATAAGAGAAATAAGCGCATTTTGTTAAATGTTTCAAAAGTTAGACATTGTCGCCATGCTTACACATTCTTGTCAACGATCCAAGTTATTTTAAGTATAATGGAGATATATTTACGATACACGCGAAGGGCCATTCTAAAGAAATAACAGTATTTTAAGTTTCATTTTCTCTAACATCTGAATCGACAGTTAAGTTCTTTCATCTGATGTAAGGATCATAACATTTTCACAAAGACAATTTTTCGATTGTATTTAGAATTAAATGTTCGTAAAAAATACACATTAACTTGTAAGTATACGTTGGTTAGTAAAATTTACTGCTCTATTATATATAGCTAGAACTGCTAAATGGATCTGCATGCTATTTCATGCTACGCTATTTTAGAGATAGATTATGTTCAAGAATACCTATAGAGAAGCAAGTAAAGCTGTGGTTTGTACTTAGTATAATAATACAAAAATCTACGAATAATACATGTTAATAAGATAAAATCTCTAAATTCGATTGCTCTGGCGGGTCACGAGTGGCTGAGTTGGTCAGGCATCCGCCCCGGAATGGCGCGAAAGGATGCGGGTTCGAGTCCCGAATCGTGATCGAATTTTTTCTATTCTTTATAAATTTAAATTTATAAGATAAAATCTTTTGATGTAAAAATACATTAGAACACAAAATGAAACGCTAAATTCAATGAAAGATTTAATTTCTCAAACTCCCCGAGGATAAATAGAGAGGCATTAAGTTAACCTATTGTAATTATTTGAGATTCCAAACGTAAAGGATTAAACCTTTTGTGATGTTGTATTTTACGCGGGCCTTGTTTTGTTTAATGAAAATCGAGGCAAGGTTAATATTTAATTTTGTTTCTTATCTAACGAAGTACTTTGAAGACAGTTGGTATGTATATTTCGTTTTTGGTGCTACAGTTTTGAGCCTACGCGCAAAAGTGAAGTCCCGTGGTCTCCAAGTATCTATTCTGTATGCCCTAAGTGAGGTAAGGGACATGCATTATGCAAACATTTGTTCCACTGATCGATTTTCTTAAGGGACAAGTAGGTACCAATACCCGCGGCCCCATCATTAAAGCGGCTCGACGGAACACAGTGGGGTTTTAGTCGGTAAGAATCCGACATAACCCACGGCTCCTTGGGCCGTGGGTATCTTTGGAAGATTTCCCCACTTAAAAAAAGGGACCAGTAGGTGATCAGCCTCCGAGGACCCCTCGGTTCTACACTCACACGTCAACCACTGTACCAAGAAGGCGGTCGAGGAGGAAGCTACTTGCAAATATACAGAAATTTCTCATTAAATAATTACATAGTAGGTATAGGGTAACGGCACCAGTGGTCAGCCTCATAACAGCTTTTTGAAGTTTGGACAATTGCCATTTCTACAACAATCGTCGAATAAAAAAACGTACAACATGTATGGATTTATTGTTTATTGTAGTTTCGAATCAACGTTTATTAAAAACAATAATTCTCTTAGTAAAATATATAATTAATTTTAAACAAAAAATGGCCCAGTGTCCCAGTGAACAGCCTCTAAAAACCAATAAACAGCCTTGTTGAACCCAGTGTTCAGCCTTTAGTAAGTATAACTCATAATGATATCAAAATAAACAATGGTATATCAAAATCAACGATATTAATCACATTTTTATAGCAAGGATTCACTTAGCACAAAAAAATGTATATCGCACATAATGCATTATTATTTTAAACATACTATTACAATCTCTTTGTGTCTTCTTATTTTCTAGGAACTTCTTATTACTTATCATAAAAACAGCAATAATTCTTTAAAAAAAAAAAACAACGATATTAGTATATAATATGTCCTATTGATGTATCTATAATCCATATGTTCTACTGGCCTCCCTAATCGGCATTCCACTTCGTATGGCTTCCATGGCAGATGAGAGTTTCTCTGGAGGATACTGTTGTCTTGGCGGCATTTTTAGCTAAAAAAAAGGGAACAATAATAACTTTTGGATATGAATACACATAATACCATTATTTCAGGTAAAACTTAACTAACTTATAGATTTACACACAAATTTATACTTAAAATATTATTTCAATAACATCGTGGCTGAATACTGGATCATTGAGACCCAGTGGTCAGCCGCATTTCAAAATATCTTTTCAAGCGGCTGACCACTGGGTTATCTAACAATTAGGAAATAATCCCAGTAATCAGCCCCGGGGCTGTCCATTGGATCTTTCATAAAAAATCAGTATCCAATGGTCAGCCCCTCAAATTTTTAACTAAAAAAACAATATTTTTTATCAAATTTCATAAAATTAAATGCTCCAAGTAATCTATAAAGTTATTATCTATAAAACACACTCACATTTCATACTAAAATATGTTATTTCTCACCTTTCAAAAGAGCACCACGTGAAACAAAAAATATGGCGAACATGACACTTCTGCTCTTGTCGGCGGACAGCACCTGTATGAACGTGTTTACTTCTCTCCCCTGACCCCCTGCCGCTCCTATTGCGTGATGCATGAACCAATAACGAAACAGAGCTTCTATTTAAGTGCGCGTGATTTGGTTATTTTGATTGCAGCGATATTTATGGCCAATAAACAACGCAATAGGCTGATCACTGGTGCCTGGCTGACCACTGGTGCCGTTACCCTATGTGAATGTTTATTCAATAAAACTTTATAAACCACATACCTCCTAAAACCTAACTGAGGTTATAACTTTCTCTATATCCTAATTTGAATAATCGACGTCACTGGGTAGAAACAATTGCCCCCATAAGTGCTCCAACTTTGGGGCATTATCGTTGGCATTCATTCCTTTTCACTGAAAATTGTGTCATATATGTATGAGGAAGTTATGAATCTTTTAGTGATGATTAAGACGGGTCGTGTTAAACTGTTAGCTTTGGAAGCTTTTGAATTTTGTGTTGAGAGAATTCATGGTAATAATGTGGTAAAAGCAACTGCACTGATTTGTTTTAAGGTCATTAATACAGTAAATAATAATAGCACACGGGATATTTTTAATACGAGACGACATCATAGGCAAATGGTAGCTTTTTTACATCTTTTATATACACATACACAAAGACATGCACACGTACGCTTTGATTAAAAAAATCATACTCGAAGTCAAATTATTCATGCGTCAAATTCTTTAAAATTCAAACTCGTGCTCCCTTATGATTTCTTATTATGCAAACGTGCACAAAATTAATGAACTATAAATCGCAATTTCATCGCAAAGTCTTTAAACCCATTTTACAATGTAAACACCCCGAAAAGCAAGCCAATACATAAAGCAAAACTCTTGAAAAATGAACGAAGGTAAAAGAGCTACATTTTTTCCTCCTATATCATTTTAATAGCTTGTTTGATATACTGCCACTTCACAGCTATGAAAGTCGACACCTTGCCTAATTTATTAGCCAATTTCGGTTTAATCAAGTTATACGAAATATGAGTTTAAAATTCTGAGTTGATTTGTTACGTGCAGCGGTTTGGAGCGTACATATCCAGTCCTGTGGTCTTATTACATCTTATATTGAAATTATTGCATACGACGTAATTTGTTATCGTCTTTGATATGTTAGGTTAGGTTATTTATTCCTTATCTATGAATGCGAAATAAGATTATGCTTGATTTTTAGTGTGTCATATATTGGTAGAGCTATCTTATTAAAAAAAAAAATAGTAAAACATTTGCCTCCAAATATTATCTAGGATCTATGTTAAATGATTGGTAAAATCCAAATATTGAAATAGTAAAATATTCGTGTGTAGTGAATAAATCTATGTTAAATGATAATATTATACCTATAAAGTTTTCATAATAATATCTA
Source organism: Colias philodice (assembly GCF_061535455.1). Lineage (NCBI taxonomy): Eukaryota > Metazoa > Arthropoda > Insecta > Lepidoptera > Pieridae > Colias > Colias philodice. The sequence continues at coordinate 305,662 of NC_143104.1, forward strand.
TTATTCTAACTGTTCTAAAAACTTGAAAATAGACCATATAATTATTATTATATTAACACAAAAATAGAAGTGGGTAACACAAAAACGTCCATAGTGAGTGTGACATTTGGTTTAACTAAAAAAGATTAATGATCCACAAAGGGTCAGTTGTGACCACTAAACAATAGTTGACAAAAAGGGAACAAGGGCGTAAAGTTTGTGAAGCTGGTTCTGTCTCAGCTCTAACCACTTGCGTACACTGGTACAATTAATTATTATTTGTTAGGTATTGATAATGTCTAGGCAATGCTATGTCCTTGAAATGCGTAGGCGAAATGAAATGGTAGGATTGAAACTTTAGTTTGTACTAGGTTTCCGCCCGCGGCTTCGCCCGCGCAGTCAAAGAAAAACCCACATAGTTCCCGTTCCCGTGGGATTTCCGGGATTGCGTCATTTTCCCGGGATAAACAGTAGATGTCCTTTCTCGGGTATCAAAATATCTTCACACCAAATTTCATGAAAAGTCAATATAATAAATTCTCAAATTCACCTGCATATCTTTCCTTGATGATACACTATCAGTTTGTAACATCCAACCGTGGAACTTAGTTAGGGCTATGCTTTGTGAATCACGCCCTCAGGGAGGAAGATTTAAGGCAAATCCCGGGGAAAGTTGTCACGGCGTGCTTTTAAAGTGTTTTAAAGTACTAACGATCTTGAGCAACTTGGTTCGCAAACATCAGTTAGTTGAAACAAACTACAGCGTGTTACAGGAAGTTAAATGTTGTAAACATGTTGGAAACCAATTTTTTTTTATAAATATGTTATGCAGAAGATTACCTGTTTACAGTTAATGAAATAAATAACCTAGAATTAAGTAATATTTTTTAAATTAATACACAGGTAGTTTAACAGTATAAATTGGAATTTATATTAAAGTGTTGAAGAAAATGTAATTAGAAAGTACCTTATACGCGTTTATAATTATTTCAAAAATTAATAAACATTCCTTACATCGTCTGTTTTTCATTTCTCAAAAAATAATTAAATACCTACCCATGTACGTCGATTAATTTTAATTACCCTCCTCATTTTATCAAGTATCATCAAAGATTTAATTGCAATTTGTACGAAATAATGTATCAAAATAAGAAAATTAAACATTAATCAACAATAATGCACGTGCGTCAATTAATTCTACATTTTTCTCTCAATATACATTTTCAGAAAACATCTACAAGATTTTCTTGCAGAGGGATATCGCTTTAATCAACTTACCTGTAAAGTTATAAGTGCAGAACACGCTATACAATATTATTAATCCTCTAAAAATTCCCAGAAATATGTAGATCAATTAGTTACTTATTAACAGTAGTATTTTATTACAAGCGTATTATGAAGCATTATAACCCTGAAAAATTAAATATAGCTAACACAATATGTGCCATAATGAGGGTTCGCGACATCTCAAAACATTTGTATTATAACGTCACGCGTTGACAAATGATTCCCTAAAATATAGGTGCGAAAGGTACAAATAACGTTCTTATTTACGAAATAACTTATTGCAGTGTCATAGAAATGCCTAGAATGAGTTACGACCTGTGTTCTCATTTGTTTTAATACTAGTTGTCTCTTGTATAAGTGAAATGCTTCACGATATAGGTGAAAATTAGTTTTATAAAGTACCCAGTTAAGAATAATTATTGGTCCTAAGAATTGGTCAGTCATAATATAATATGTATAAGTTTTGTTATATACAATTTGTAAAGTTTTCGAATGTCGGGCGTCTGTTTCTTCTGCCAGTTATACTTACTAGCTGTTTAACGCGGTTTTATCTGCTTTATTGGTCTTAGCGTTATTATATTACATATTATAATTAAGCCTATAGCCTTCCTCGATAAAGGGTCCTTATCCGCAGTTCCAGAGTTGAGCGTGTTCAACCAACCAAACGAATTAAATCTACAGCTCTTGTGATACAGTATAGAATATAGATAAATTATATTGCGTATAGATATACCCTATAAAACGTAACTGCCCTTGTATACCATTTTATTCCTAACTAGCTGCGCTTCGCGGTTTCACCCGCGTGGCTCCGCTCCTGTTGGTCGTAGCGTGATGATATAATATAGCCTATCTATAACCTTCCTCGATAAATGGGCTATCTAACACCGAAATAATTTTTCAAATCGGACCAGCATTTTCTGAGATTAGCGTTTTCAAACAAACAAACTCTTCAGCATTATAATATTATAAGTATAGATAACTCTATAATCGTAATTTGCGTTTCAATTCGTATTTTTACAAGATTGGAGTATACAGAACGAAGTCATTACTTTGATTTCCTCGAAGCGTGAGAGATACAAAGAATTTAACGTACAGTATAAACTTCTGAGTTTTCCCGATAGCAACCGAATACAGCCTTATTTTGCTTTATTCCAAAATATTGTAGAGTGTGAAATTAAAATCCGTACTATTTAAAGCATTTATATGTATTGAAAAGATTATTTAAAACTGCTGAATTGAATTTGATAATTTGTAGCGCGAAATAGTTCGACTTTAATAGAATTATAATGGTTCTGATAAGTTGTATGGTGCTGTTTGCCATAATATTTATGTAATAGAAAATAGACTTATAATAATATCATAATTTCATTAATATAGATACAGCAATAGTACCTAAATACAATTTAATTATTTAAGCTTATTTAAAGCTCCTAATTTTTCAAGTACATTTTCTAAATAAAATATTTGATAGTTGAAAAATTTATTTTTAAAGTTTATCTATAAAAATGTATTTAAACAACAGTCTAGACATATTTGTAGATATTAGTAATATAAAAATTCCAATAAAATTAATTAAACATCATCAATACAGACGTTAGGTTTAATAATAAACATATTATTAGATATTTTCGATATTAATCACATTATATTTATTAAATTTCGCGAGCGTATCGAAATATTTGTGTATTTATTAACTGTAATTACATGATAAATTTTCTTGAAACGCGTGTTTCTCGTAATTAAATTATTATAAGCGTTTACTTATGAATAATTAAACATATCGAAGATATAATATTCATACGATGATAATTTAATTATAGTGCCTTTTATAATATTATAATGTTATATTTTTTGTGAATTTATATATTTCAAATCAAATGTGCTAAATAATGCTTACGTTGTATCTATGATATTTGTAAGATGTATAGACAACAAAAATAACTTTTGTTGTTGTTTTTTCTAATTTGATTGGAGGACATAATGAAGCCACAATGTGGAGACATTTTCTTTTATTTTTTCAAAAGGTTTGAATCGATTATAGATTTCATTATAATGTTGCCAGCCTCAATAATAATTATCTACGTAATATTATAATAGAACACAACAGCAAAGTAAAAATTTACTAGATTTTTAGTAACTATCTACGCGGTTATTATTATTACCAAAAATATTGAATATTATTTTTATTTTACAAGTTTTAGAATATATTCATAAACATAGTAAAAATAATATGTAATAACATCTCTACAACTAATGTAGCGAAATTTAATTCACGCTACCGTATTTATTTCTCGTCACACTGACGCGAAATTTCCGTAAAATAAATTATAAAGAGCGAGCTTTAGCTTAGGTTTAGTGGAAATATAGTGATATGGTCCGAGAGCTCGCTAGCACAGTGATGTAAACATCCGATAAATATGAATCAAATTACTAAATCTGTATCAGCATAGAAATACTTCGAAATTTAAATCACTCTTTCTATTGTTTTTTTTACTCAACTTATAAGTCTCGTCATGTAAAAGTAACTAGAGGCACGGCCTTATAGTTTTAATTTTCAATGCTCTAATAAACTGAAAAAGTTCATAAAGACACACAAAATAATGGTAAGCCAAGCCAAGGTTAAATTGGTGAAGCCGATCTGATAAGCCTTCTGATAAGTAGATAAAAGTCATCAAATGTCTTTTTTATTTTGTCACAAAACATTCTCCACTTTGATTGTTTACATTGAATTTTAACACCTAATTGTACAAGCGTATAACGTCCAAAACATTTGTAAATTGATATCGTTAATCTCATCGCTTCAATCTTACAGCCGGCTCCTGTACTACACGCCTAACCCTAGAGTACCTAGCCGGGAGCTAGACGCGTATTAAAACCTCATTACCGCACCCTGCCCCTTATACTGACTTTATATTACAGCCGTTATACTAAATTTATTTTTCATTACAATACATACAGTACTTTCCAAATTGTAGGTTGCTCTATTATGATTATACATATTGAGTTTGGAAGTAGGTAGTGGTTCATTATTTCAATATATTTAGGCAAACAGAAATTATGTGAGTTTTTCTTTTTAGTTATGCAAAAATAACATTGCTAAGACAAAAATTCAGCGGACTCAAAAATAAATATTCATATTTTTAGTTCCAAATTAACCATTTCTTAAATAAACTATAATATCTAGACTACTAAATTACTAAAACTTAGAAGATAATTTGACATAATATTATCTACATACTGCCGTTAAAAAGGGCTATTCATTGGAAGCTGAAGTTATTCAAAATATTCAGCACACAAAAATAAAACACATACTTAAATATATTTCAATGTAAGCCAGGTTTTATCGCAATAATTATCTTTTTGTTCCCGATATTTACGCATTACAGCATGTCAAAACGTCGCCGATTATGGCGGCAATTATCCAGGTTAATGTCCGCTTTATTAACTTATAGCGCTATATATTTGAGATTCTCAACGAGCTCAATTTTACGAGCTGTTCATTTAATATCGCTGCTATTATTGATTTTATATCTTGTAAATGGTAAATTAATATTTTAAGAGCATTCTGTGATTTGTTTCATAGTTGTTTTCTTGAGCAACTCTATTTTTATTCATTTCAAAGTTACTTCTCTTGATATATAGAACATTTTGAGTTTCTCAAACTGAGATGAAAACACATCACGATTTAATAGCATCTACATTAATAATGGCGGTCGTTTAAGTAAATAATACCCAAATAATTGAACAGCAATAGATTTCCCCATTATACTAGTAATTAACTATGTAATTGATAGAATTTCGTTTCGTTTGTAGTGCTTTAATATTACTTTTATAATATTATTGTGTTAAGCCACTTTGTACTGAATACTGAATATGAATTTGTGTTAATATCTTTAAAAATACAATCGAAGAATCTCTTTAATTCGTTCTAACAATTTATTGCACGAATAAATATTAAAACATGCTAGTCATAGACAGCATTTTAAAATTTAAACTTTGAAAAGCACTCAATTAATTAACACTAAAAGCCTTAGTGAATAACAGTGAAGCTATTTGAGCACTATGGACTCATTTACATAGATTTTATTTCAGTTCCTAAACTGTAAAGTAGACTGTTTAAAACAGTCGTCGACTGAAACGTATTGTAAGTTTAAAGTGTGAAATAGGGTAAACTTACCTGTATGTGGCACTATAAATGGTTACTATTATTTAAAAATATATTATGAGAACAAAATAAATTTTGTACAATGTGTATGTTACTTTTAGTAAAGTTTTTCGTGTGGACATCAAATCTATTTATTGTCGAAGCTTTAGATATGAACCAGTTTAATTGATATCAATGTCAAAAAAATTAAATCGTAGTTTTACTATACCTTCTGTTGTTAAAATACAAAGTTAATGTGCTCTAAATTTGAAGCTACAAAGCTATGGTGCTGTTTTCTTGAACAGTATGCAAAACGGTTGGTTTTGTAAATGGTTGCTCGTTAAGTTTAATTCTCTTGCAGAAATGCGAATTCCGCTTAAAATTATAGGCGGAGTCCATTAGTATTGTGACTTTAGTACAATATTGTATATTAAGAATAAAAACATAGTTACTAATTGTATTTTTGCTATATATTGTTAGTAATAAATTTTGTATAAAATTAACCTTTAGTAACCAAAATAATGTCGTCATCTATCTCAATGCTCTATTTCAAGTAAAATCTGTTAATAATTATAGTTTTCCTTACTTATGTTATGCCTTAGTTTTTCTAAATTAGTATTAGTATGTCAGTTATTTTAGAATAATTGTGTTAACTATATTTGGATTCACAATTGAATGTAACATCATTTAAAGGCTTGTGAGTACTATATAGCTTTACATAGTGTGCGCTTTGTTCCTCAAGAATGAGGTTAATAACGAAATTGATCAGATTAAATAACAAAGTGAACATCAGGGACCAAGATGTTGGCGTTAAACATGGCCACAATAAGAGCGTTTACCCTAGCAGCATTTCTTCCCAAGTATAGCATAATGAAGTGTCGCAGAACAACCATTAATCGCGAACGCAGGTGGGACGAGAAATTTATTTCATGTGAAATGTTTCTTGTGCCAAATTGTTTGCATGCACTTTTCCATTTACATACGTTTAGTTTGTAATGTATTGAGTTGTTAGTTTGTCTTGCATTTGTGATACTGCTGTATGGAGTGGGACTTTGTTGAGTTTAGTTTCTATTTATTGTTAAAGTATGTTGGAAAAATAAATCTCAGGATATTATAATGTTTATTAGCTCATTGTATTATTCACATTATGATTGAAGTGAAAACTATTGTACCTACAATGTTTGTCTTTGGGCTACTATCTACCTAGATAGTAGCCCAAAGACAAACATTTAAAGTTTTGCTTCGTACGGGTTTTAGCACGTGTCTTTAATTCAAGACACGAGTGAACTTCTATAAATAATTTCGCAGAAAACACACTCAGCTGACCGGACGGATAAATTCGATTTAACCCTGACATTTTAACCGGTTATTTTAACCGGCTCGTGTTGTCAAGTTCTTCGTTCTTTTTGTTTAATTATCTTTGGAACACTTCGTTCTTGTAATGTGGAATCATACATGTAAGTCGCACGTTAATATATTACTGTAGAAATGTACGAAATTAACACTCTAGGAGTTGATTTTTGAATAATTGTCATATCTTCTCGAAGTAATAATACATATTATGATCATTTTTATATAAGATTTCTACCTGCATAAATACCTAAATACTACTTACATGTAGCATTTTAAAAACCAATAAAATTTCAGCCAAAAAAAGAAGATTACCTTGCTAAGTGATTACCCCTCCATCATGTTTTAATTTCTCTCCAATCGCGCTGGTAATTACTGTACCAAGCCCGTACATCCTGTCAGGCATTACTCTCAAAAACGCCATCAAAGTATGTCGTTACCATACAATCTCCGCTAAAGTACCTGACTTCTCACATCAAAAAGCCTTGATGAAGCCGGCATTAGCTCTAAATGAGCGTACGGAGCCTATTTACCTCCAACCATTATATATTTAACCCTCCCTCCCAGCACATTAAATATTGGGGTAATCGGTAGACGTGAGCGAACGGAGGATGATATAATCTGGTTCCGTATACTTTGAAACTTAGACATTAGTAGGATAGAGTTCTTTATTTAGATATATAGCTATGTTCGCAACTACTAAGTACTCGCTTTTTCATACCTTCGCTATAAATACTTCTGCAAATTTCGTATTCTTTCTCTATTTGTACTTTCCAGTAACTACAGTTACGATAAAAATAGATAAATGATAATATAGAAAGTATAAGTACCAACAAGTCTTTTGTTAGTCATTTTTGTTACATGCGTGTCGCCCAAACTTGATTGGTAACACGCATAGGTAGTAAAATACAATTGTATAAGTTCCTAGCGCAATGAAACGCCATAATCTAGCACGTCATTATAATGAAATTTTTATACTCCACCCTAAAAGGTTTACAAAAGCATAATGCTACCTCTTTCGGCCGCCACTGAGTAAATTAAGACAAGTGGAACGCATTTAGCCCCGGAATAATTACATAAAGCCGAGGTGCTCCTGAATATTAGAAAATTTTAAAAAATTTAAAACATTCTTGAAGCAGAATTTTAACTTAAACATGGAGTACCGACTACGGTATTATTGCGGCTTTCTTTCAACTTTCCTATGAATTTTATGAGTCATTATATTTAACTTTAGCGCAATGAAAACAAATAGTTTAAGTAGCACTGTGGGTGTAATTAAATCTGAAGTTTTACTGGATTTCTCGAATAGCCTTTTCGGATGAGAACAATAATTATTTGAATCCAGTGTATTTGTAGCATGTTTTTATGAAGAAATTAAAATGAAAGTTGAACGGTTTTATAATAATATATTTTGATCGTGTTTCCTGGTATTCGATAACATATTTACTTATGATAATGTCATACTCGGTGTGGTCGTTATCCAATAAAAATAGAAACAAAACATACCCAACAACCTTTTTCTATCGAACAGTATTATCCTCCAAGGACATATTATTTTATATAACATTTCGCATTCGTATAGGTAGTGTATTCATTTACTAGCTGTGCCCTGCGGTTTTACCCGCATTGCTCCGCTCCTGTTGCTTTTAGCGTGATGATAATCTATAATAATATTATAAAGCTGAATAGTTTGTTTGTTTGTTTGTTTGTTTGAACACGCTAATATCGGAAACTACTGGTCCGATTTGAAAAATTATTTCAGTGTGATAGCTCATTTATCGAGGAAGGCTATAGGCTATTATACCATCACGCTACGACCAACAGGAGAGGAGCCACGGGGGTGAAACCGCGCGGAGCGGCTAGTAACAAAATATAGGAAGAATATACATACAAAAATTCGTGCACGTAACATATAAATACCGATGTCAAATTGCTATATTAGAAGCTCAAAAACATTGTTGAAGTGAAACTCCTTTATCGGGGTTGGGTAAAAATTTAGTGTAACATTTTTTCGTTACGCGTGACATTTTCCGTTACGCGCCATCTTTTTCTTATCCATACCACGCGTGATTCGACGTATTTCTGTAAAGTTGCATATAGTAAATTATTTTTTGAAAAATAAGGTTATAAAGAAGTTTCACTTCTAACGTGTGTACACTAGTATTATTATATTATAGCCTTCCTCGATAAATGGGCTATCTAATCTCTATCTAACACCGAAATTTTAAATCAGATCAGTAGTTCCTGAGATTAGCGCGTCCAAACAAACAAACAAACAAACTCTTCAGCTTTATAATATTAGTAATAGATTATGAAGAATAAAGTTATTAAGTACAAAAAATATATAATTTAACGATACTTTATGTAATTTAAATTTATAAAAAGCTCAAGAAATATTATATAATTTTACTTCAATTCGCTTATCATTAAAAATAACAAGAGAAAAAGTGACGCCAATATAAACTATTTGACAAACATATCACTTAATTTTAATTGGATTCGAAGTTAAGTTTGGATACCTTGAATATTATAATAAATAATAATATGTTTATTCTGTGTCACTTTTCCCGTTTATTACCTTTAATTTGACACTCATTATAAATAACTGAAACTTGACTATCAGTTAACGATCGTCTAACATTCATGGGAACTTACCTATAAATAATTAACAACCAAATCAAATAGCCTGTAAATCGCAAATTAATTTGATACATCAATTAACTGAACACAAACTCAGGTAAGCGTATTTAAGGCTCGTCTTTCTACATTTCCTAAATCTAAATACAGTTACATTTTCAGTAGCAAGGAAGGCTCTCGAAATAAATTTGGCACGCTCGCTTTGACATGTGCACGGCATTACATGCCTTTTTGAAACGAAGCACGATACAAAGAGCAAAGAAGTTCATTGGCGTTCCAGGCATGCTTTGATGGACTTGAACGTGTTTTGTGTAGATTGATTAGCTAATTGTTAAAATAGTATATGAATTCTTGTAATAACAGGTTGAATATATTTTCTTATGACAAATTTAGGTTAAGGAAGCAAGGGAGGTGCTAGGTATTTATCGAACTACAAATAAATAGTTTCAACATAATATGCTGTTAATTAAAAAGGACTAGTTTTTATATTATCATACATCATATTTGTTCCAGATAGTCAAAGTAATAGAAATAAGTATTTACGACATAGAAATCTTGTTTCTTTTCTTATCCATATACTAATAGAGCAGTAGAGCAACAATTATTTAAATCGCTTGGCAAATATCCCTATACTAAGTACCTATAAGTAATATATAAAAGTTGTAAAACTTATTATTACTACGTTATAACCGAAATTAATATTTTATAGCTTGCGCGTGTTGGAATGCAACAACGCCACATAAATGAAAAAAAAAAGTAAGCATAATGTTGATATATTTGAAAGCAATTTGTATTTGTATTTGAAATTATAAAACATAAAAAAAATGTTTAATAGCAAATTTTACGTAACGTAGGTACGTAAACCAATAATTTGTTACAAACCAAACAAAGTGCTATAATGTGCCCAAATTCAAAGACAATTTTGCTGGAACGTATGGTAAGAAGCACATTCCTTGCATGTAATTTGATTCAGTCTGCAATACTTTAGGTGCAGTTTCCTGTGGCGGAAGAGCTGTCGGAATAGGGAATATATTTTATAAAATTGTAATTTTGCCAGTCTATTGTAACCTTTAAAGTATATTTGTGGGATAAGAAATGAAACCTAGCATAATCGATGACTGGTAAATTGTTCAATAAATGTAATAAAACAAAGTCTGTCAGTCTGTTCCCGAAAAACTCATAAACTATTGCACTTTTATTCATTTTCTATGCGTCAATTCGTTATCTATATTTATGTAAAGCTATTTGATTAGAATACGACAAACAAATAACTTGATCAGTTACATAATATTTCTTAAGTAAAAAGTCGATATTATGGTTATGGCCTATAGGTACTAATATATAATACCTACTATCTAACATCTGGATCACTCTATCTACAAGATTACTGCCCCAAGCAGTGCAGACGAATTTTCCTGTAAAAATACAGTTCCAAAGTTAATGTAAAGATACCGATCTGTTCCCATGTTGGTAAGTAAATATATTTGATTGAATCCAGACCTCGAGGATGCAAGGACGCTTGTAAATGTTTGTTGTCGAAACTTTACTTATACAAGCAAGTTTGTATTGGATTTCTTTTATTTTGCTTACCTCTGGTTGCATGGATTTTCATTTAAAATGTTGAATTATGAATAGAATATGTGCATAATAAAAGTGTAAGGTTTTATATTGTGTTGTTTGTTTTAAAACTTTAGTTATTTGTAAAAAGTGTTAGTTCTTATATCTGTTTTACGAAAATATTGTTTACCTCTTAATATTTTGTTAAAATATACTTACCTTCTTACCTTACTCCTTCCATATTAGTATTGATTATGTATAATATTATCCAATATATTTTCGCTCTATTTTCTGAGATTTCAATGTATAATATTCCGACGCGTAATACAATATGTTAACAACTTTAATATAAAAGATATGGCAACTAATTTATTGCCAATATCCATAATTGAAGCCAATGAAATTCCTTAAATCGTATCTATGCCTGAAATCTTATACCCTCAGTAACATTACTGAGGATAACAGATCCACACTAATTTAGCAATATTATACTAATTCTGCGTATTTTCTAAGCTTACAGTAACAGGCAAGCATCCACGGTCGTATATTTTTATTCGTCGTATATTTTCTACTTTACAATTATTAATGCCTAAATATTTTGCTTGTACTTAATCAAGTCAAGCACGACGTTTCAGTGCATACTCATTAAAATACCCGGCATTAAACGGATCAAAACGAAAACGCCTTAAACACAAGCGAATTTAAACTTTTAAAATCTATTACCGTGGGAGCGTCAAGTCGGCTTATCGTGTTCCAACATAATCCGGTAAAGTTGCAAGTTTTCAATAGGTCAGTGATCAATATTCAGCGTGTCGGCTTGTCACGTTGAGGCACGCTGATAAATGGTCCCGTCAGTCACGAGACAACGAATTAACGAAGATGCTGGATAATGTAAATACGAAGAATTTGGTTGGATTTGGGCGGATTTTTAATGTAGCGGAGGTTAACAGGGGTGTTTTTTAATGGTTCTGTATTTTACGTACGATAGATTTGGTGTGACAGTGATTGATAAAACAAAAATTATTAATTATTAGTTTGAGATTGTTCGTAGTTTTCTGTAATTGAGATTCATGTAAATAGTAAATTGGAATTCCAATTTTTACATTTACAATTCGCGCTTTCATATTTTCAATTTTTTTCATCGAAACACATCCCTAAAGTATTAGATCGATTCGAAAATCCACTCAAAAGCTTATCATAATATAAACTATCAACTATCCACAACCAAATCTTAAAAAAACTATACTATCTATAAAAACATAGCAGGAATTCAAGAAAGGATACCAGTATCAAGAACGACGTCAAGTGTTGATCATAACTAAGACGTTCCGTGTCCAAAACAATAACAAACAAACAGTCAAAAGAGTGCTGCAATTATACAGCTCTTTGCGAACTCGTTATTGTCGAGTGTACACTGCGGGACAACTTTTACGGCACAACTTTTAATTTTTAATGAAACTTTTTTATTGATAGCGGTTGTGTTGATCTTTATCATTTTATGGCTTAAATTGTTGAGGGTTTAGTGTTTAAGTTGGATGAAAGTGAATTGGCGAATAAATTAATTAATGTACAAGAAGTTAACGACATTTTACGATTTGTATTATTTTATCTTTTTGCTATTAAATATCGGAAGAAATACATAGTATATCACCATCTAAAATTGATATTCAAGCAATTTTTTAACATTAGAATTTGCATTTCTCTTACAAATTTATTTAAAGGGAACCCTATTTTTTAGTTCATTATACGGATTATCACCAGCACGTATATCTAATGATTTCTGCATCGTACTTATTTAAATAACAAAACAAACAATTATAAAAAATGATCTAATCGTCTATTCTTTTACAATGGATAACAAAAAATAAAAGATATTTCATTTCAGTTTGATAAAATATAAATGTATGTAGTACTCTATTATAAACACCATAAATTAGACACGTATCCTTCTCTCTATCCAGCAGTGTACCATCCGAGCCGTTGGAAAGGCGTCACTCGTTTCCTAATTGCATTTCAACTATCTCTGCAAGATTAATTCTGTTGCAATTTACACTAGCGAGCCATAATCCGGCTCTACGTTTGCGTTTCTTAATGAGGACTCGCTCGTTCTTAATTATCAATTATTGTTGTAAGTTGTTAGCGTGTATTTAATATGATGCTTTTGTGCGTGGATAGAACTTAAGCGTTTGTATTGTTTCAAGGATGCGCATAGTTTTATCTAGTCGAATGTTTCAGGAGGCTGCATAGTACTCAGGTAATATATGACTTGTGAACTAAATTTCATACAGATCGGGTCAATTCTGTTTCAGTGTGAAAGAGAAACAAACATTCATCGAATTATTATTGAAAATGTATCACATTATGTTAATAGAATAGTAATCGTAGTAGATAATATGATAAAACCAAATTTGGGGAAAATTTTTATAAGCTGTATTGTAATGAATATTATATCAATGAAAAACAATCAAGAGAATGTGCCTCTTACAGAACCACATTACAAACTATGGCCAATTAAAATAACCCACGCATATTGCAGCCCAACTCAAAATTAAACCAATTGCACAGTTATGATTTAGGGTTCCACGGGCTGCGTGTTTCGCATTGCAAGGAATTATTTGATTAGCGTCATGTGCGTGGAATGATATCAAAGATTTAACGTCCGAGGCGCGCCCGATGGCTGAAGTTTGCTACGCGGGGACTGCATACATTTGTGCTGGTACGAGAAGAAGCGTTAACTCATGTCGTTAGAGTTTTGAAGTGAAACTTCTATAGGCGCATTGAGAGTAAAATTTCTAGGTCATGGCAATACCGTCACGTCATGGAGTAAGGCGACGATATTGGTATCTTTGAATCTTGTCAAAGAAGTTTCACTTCTGACACGTGTGTTCAGCACACATGCTCTTTTTTTTCAATGAATTGATAGCTTGAATTATCATTGGCTCTATATTTAAAGTAAATTTTCACAATTATATCGAAAGTCATCTTTTCACATATTGAAGCAATTATGAGTTCAGTGCTCAAGTAAAAATGTGTTCATAACAGCACGCTTTACTATACGAAAATCGCATCTATACTTAGATACTTACCTAATTCATAATTATCATTTTTTGTCTATACTGCCAAAATTCAAATTCATATTATATTTGCAAGAATGTATGTAGTTACAAAAAATGCAATGTTTATTTTAACAATTATTTTTGCTCTTTTTGCCTAGTGTTAGTGTTACTAATGTCGAATTTTCACAACCACATGAAATAAGGCGGTGTAATTGTAACCAAAATGTCTGAATAATTAGTTTCCAAATTTCCCGGAAACAACCGTTCAAGACCACATCAGTTATTGATACTGAGAAATGCTTCTAATTCATAATTAATTATTAGTTTACACATGCTTGTCATATACTCTCTGTCTATATAGAGATCATAGTTTGAAAATTGCGGTTTTGTAATCATCAAGGTTAAGTCGAGTTTAATATGCGATGTATTAAATTCCTAGAAATATAAGATTCTAAGAAAAACCGTTCGAATAAAGATATCTATCTATGCAAGCCTACGATCATGATCAAGTGTTTCTATATTGATTTTTTTTTTATGAAATTAAATCGTATAATAAAGTTAAATTGTAGCAAATCGTCTTATTTTATAACCTGTCTTTCATAATATTAAAATAACTATTATTTCTAAAACACCCTTCTTCTTGCTTAAGCTGAAAAGCTTACCAGCCTTTCTGACGGATTTGTATAGTTTAAACCTATTTTTACAAGTATTTGAATGAATATTTATCGCTACACAACATATACATTTCCATGGTTTAGACACCTATCATCTGATTCCCATATCATTGAGATTTGACAACGTAGTCGCGGACAGGGCCACAATCACAAAACTGCCACAGATTTTGATTTGCAATTGTTTCCCGGAACAAAGGATAGCATCTAAACAGCTCGACACAAAGGGTCGTCAGAGCGACCGCGGCGAGGTCTATCGCGTCCCCGTCAACGCTTACGCATTGAGCGCTCCACATACATATTCATGGCGTTGTAATTTGTGTCTTTGCTAGTTTGCCAGATTAATATTCTGATTAGGGGATTTCACAATTGTAATGTCCCAGTTAGCGTTAATTCAATTTCTAGATTGAATTACAAATGATAATGATTGTTAAGTTTAACGGCTATCCAATTTGGCATCGATCCAAGCTCTCGAATCATCTGCGGAATACCAAATTTATATTGATCTTGGTAACGTTAAAAATGTAACTGCGATCCGCCTTTGAATTTGGGTCGCTCATTGTTTGGATTGTCTCTTAATAAATATTTTAATGCTAACAAAAATTAACGCTGTTTTTGTGAGAATTTATCGTTTTCCGAAGATATCTTGCTTCTTCAGTGAGTATAATTAGAAGCTCCTGATGCGGTTGTAGGCCTTAAAATTCTAACGTGACAAAGATAAAAATAAACAAATAAGAAAAGTAAAATTTTTTCTTCGTAGAGATTCAGAGCCGAGTTGAAACATTTTCAGGAATGACACGTTCCTAGTTTTTATCCCGTACCTTTAATAATTTTCATCACTAGGTACCATTTATTATTATATATATAAATAGAACAATATATACTTCTTGATAGTCCAAACAAGTGTATGTGATTAACCCAATAGCGAGGAACAATAAGGTATTGTAACAAAGAGTCGCTCGGAGACGATGTGGGAACAATTTACTGGATAATAGAAAGAATTTGCGCAGTCCGTGAGCTATATATTTTGCTTTTTCTAATAGTTTCTCATCAGCTTTTATTGGAGATAATTGTTCTGGACAAGTGGACAGTGACATGAAAAATCTTATATATAGAAAGATATCAAAATTAATGGAAAAATGATTTGATTACTGGCTATTACTTTGTTTTGCATATGGAAATTATATTCTATCCGCAATAACATTGATTAGATAGTTTTGGAACAAAATGAATCTGTTTCTGTTCTAATTAACTACGTCTATAAATGTAAAGTTATAATTTACATCAATCTTTTAATAAAGATAATTCAATGAAAATTGAGTGTAAAAACATACTATTATATTTCTAAAACCTCAAACCACAATTGAAAAGCACATTCCAATTAAACACAAAATAAAGCGACTTGCGAATTCATTAGACCGCTCCGTGAAATGTTTTAGAAAAAATACATTAACCAGAACTAAGAAAAAGAATGTAAATCGAAAGAAAATTATAAGCAAGTCGCTACAAAGGTTCCTTTGTAAACCAAAGAATATTCCGCAGTAAAGGCGTGATTAAGCTTAAGAAATAAAAGGCAAGGCTTATCTTATGCTTTAACGGGCTATTGAGGACCGGACTCGACTACTTTTTGTGGGATTTCGAGTGACTAGGTCTGTAAATTGAGGTCTGTGAGTTGAGAAATTTTTTGACCAAATTGAGCTGTGACGTCATTTTGATGGATGGGTTATACGAGTCTGTTTTTTTTTCGGGGATGCTGTATTGTAATGTTTTTTACGTATATTATATTAATTGATAATAAGTATTGTAAGTTGCCTGATAGAGATAAGGTGGTCGTTTAAGTATGATAGTATTTATTTAACTTGTGTTCTCAATAATAATATGTGAGGAGAGGAAAGTTAAACAGACAATAATTTATTATCACTAATTTATTGTGAAATAAATATTTAACTAAGGCAAGTCTATTTTTGTTTTCTTTGTATCGGTCTAAATATTATGAAACGATATTAATAATATTAAAGCGAGTTAAAGAACGATTTAAAACAGTTTGAATTGGTAAAGTTTATAAAACCTCAGTTTATTAATAAACTATATACTATATACTATATTTCAAACTACTTTTCATACAACATTAGTTGTCAGTAATTATTCTTATATATAAAATTCTCGTGTCACAATGTTAGTCTGCATACTCCTCCGAAACGGGTGGACCGATTCTCATGAAATTTTCTGTGCATATCGGGTAAGTCTGAGAATCGGCCAACATCTATTTTTCATATGTACCACGGGCGAAGCCGGGGCGGACCGCTAATAATTTATAATTAATATTGACTACTACGACATTTGGCGTCTGTTGCTGTCGGAGGCGACCCACTTTAGGGTCACCGCGAAAGATAGTAAGTAAGTAAGTACTACGACATTATTTTAATGTTAAACCATTAACGCATAAATGTATTAAACATCTTAATATATCTAGAGTATGTTCATTATATAGTTATAATAAGTAAGAGGGTTTAATGGCAAGTGTCAAGTTAAACCATTTATGCCTATTAAGACGAGGTTTCAACAGCTAGTGTGTAGTATGAATAATGAAGTAGTGAAATATATATAGTAAATATTATTTAGATTGAGAAATAAAAAAAATAATAAATTTACGAGAAATTGACAATAAAGTTTAACATTATTTGAGTATGAAATGACAATTTATATTTAGGTCCCGGTCGAAGCAAGCTATTTATTTTTTAAAATAAAGGAATGTTTCCTTTCAACAGAATTTGCTATATCCGTATTTATAGTACTTTCCCTCCAGAGCCTATCAAAAAATTCCACACTGTATATAAAAGAAAAGTATTTATCATCAAATAAATATTAAGCTTCAAATTGTTGTTATATTTTATAACTTTTTAAAGATAAAAGGATTTATTCTAGAACATTGTGGATTTTGCAGTTGAAAGAGTCATGTCTATTTTGCATTTTTGATTGCGTTGCTAACGAAATCTTACAACTCGGAGGATAATTTTAACTACAGAAATATTTAAATTGTTAATTATTTATTAGTGTTATTTATATCAATGAATGTACATATTATATAGTTATATACCATGAAGATTCGTAGCATGAAATATTTGTTTGTTGTATTATGTTTATAATTATATAAGCTACTGGATTTACGCCTCGGTTTCGCCCGCGATTTTTTTTAATATGCAGAAATTTTCCTTGACAACTGCGCTATCCATTATAGTCCGGGATACATCGCCCATTTTTGCAAGTGATTACTATCAAGCTAATTTTTCGTGAGTAGCTTTATTTTGATGAGATGCCCAATAATTTCATGTACGAAACTCTCGATTGTGGTAGCTTACAGAGGTAACAAGGATAAAAATTTTTGATTTCACGGTTCTCAAATATTTGTTACGCAATTTGTAGGACAATGTGTCTGTTGAATTATATAAGTATTAAATAAGTGAAAATAAAAAAATCAGCTGGTTAGTAATCATTTATGATGACTTCGTTATCGATACACATTGGAAAGGGGGACTCTTTGATCAAACCATAGATTTTGTAGGACAAATATTTTTTCGAATAATTTAGATAATTATCTTGAGATTGAACAAAAAAAACATTCAGTTAGTAATTAATATTTGAGAACCATCAAATCAAAATATTTTATCCTTGTTTCCTCTGGTAGCTACCACAATCGAGAGTTTCGTACATGAAATTATTGGGCATCTCATCAAAATAAAGCTACTCACGAAAAATTAGCTTGATAGTAATCACTTGCAAAAATGGCCGATGGATCCCGGACTATTAGAGAAAACATAATGAAAATCGGTGCAGTCGTTTTTAATGTTACCATGAACACACAGCTGTGACAGAGGACTATTTATGTATTCACATGACTTTTGAATCGCACTGTGTTCAGTGTTCTATTTTATATTATGTAAATTATATATATTTTTATCTGCGCGTAACAAGTTCGTAAATTCGCATAAAAAAATCATAAATTTACTGAAAAATGTAACCATTTCCGTAAATGTAAAATCCATTAACATCAAAATAAGAAAATAATTACGTTTTTCAACAAAATTTACGCTCAAATTATTCAACTATAATCCAAATGAAACGAATTGACCATCTTATACCGGGTACGGCCAAGGATACTAACTAATTATTATCAATTCGCGCCCGGATAACCCGGGTAATTAATTTATAGCTGTTTACAAATACGAGCTGCCCTAATTTATCGGTTTTATTTGCTTCGGATAATATTCGCTGAAATATGGACCTTTATAATGTTCGAGTATTTTGTTAAGCATTTTCAGTGATCTTTTTGTCGAGTTCATTTTGTTAGGGACGCTGTTTTATATGCGGACGGTATTTTTAATGTTTTATACAAACCATTGATGCACTAATAATCTTATATATAAAAATGAATCGCAAAATGTGTTGGTAAGCGCATAACTCGAGAACGGCTGAACCGATTTCGATAATTCTTTTTTTATTATATTCCTTGAAGTACGAGGATGGTTTTTATGTAGAGAAAACGTAAATATGTACCACGGGCGAAGCCGGGGCGGACCGCTAGTAATTAATAAAGTACAAAGTAGAGTTATTTATATAATTGATATTATCATTCAAAGTTCGTAATGTATCAAAGCCTCTATAAAGTTTTAAGTTTCTAAAAAACTATCAATATTTATATTAGTTTAATTAGCACAATGAAAGATCAGTATTAATTCATATTTTACTAGCATCGCCCGCTTTGACTAAAACCATTTAAATTATATACCAAAACCTTCCTTTTGAATCACTCTATGTATTAAAAAAACGGCTTCAAAATCCGTTGCGTAGTTTTAAAGATTTAAGCATACATAGGGACATAGGGACAGAGAAAGTGATACTGTATGTAGTGATTATCACAAAAACTACATTCAAACCATTTTTTATTAAAATCCTATCCTAAATTATAAATCCAACCCATAATCCAATTAACAACAACCAATAACAAATAAACAGTAAATTTAAACTATCCCAATCCCATTAAGCCCGATTGTTTACGATTAAAACATAAACATGCGAACTTAGGATGCGGTATGAGAATATATCAAATGTTTAATATAGCTCAGTCGTTAGCTACACCGGTCGACAAGCTGCTGTATTATGAAGCCCACATAATCATCTTATATTATCTGGGTGAATTTAAATTTGATAGGAAATAAGGTATCCTACTAATATTATAAATCAATAAATAATATCCTACTAATATTATAAATTGCGAAGTGAGGATGGATGTATGTATAATTCGCGCAAATGCAACTTAACCGATTACAAAGAAATTTAGCACTCATATAGAGGGTAACTTGGATTAACACATAGGATAGGTTTTATTCCGTAAATCCCACGGGAACGGGAACTATGCAGGTTTTTCTATGAAAACGCGGGCGAAGCCGCGGGCGGAAAGCTAGTACCTATTCTATAAGGAATGAGATTAAAATACGATTAATTTCATAATAAAAAGTCACGGACCAAATCCACTTTACATTTAATTTCTGAAGACAATTTACCTAGTTCTTGTTTAAATCAAACAAAAATACAAACGTATAATGCGTGCGTTTAAGTTATGTAAACGAGCATAGACTTAAATTCTAGTTTAGTTTTGTATATTTCGTATTATTATCCCTACTAATATTATAAATGCGAAAGTATCTCTGTCTGTCTGTCTGTTACGCTTTCCCGCTTAAACCTCTCAATTGATTTTGATGAAATTTGGCACAGGCAATCTTTAGACCCTGAGAAAGAACATAGGCTACGTTTTATCAAAACACCACGCAGGCGAAGCCGCGGGCGGAAACTAGTATAATATAATTAATACCTTTCCTATATCATAGCTTTTTCTTCCGATACATTTATCATACCTTTAAAAATTATAATCTTAAGTTCCCTTTTATATATTTTCTATTATATTGTAAGTACATCGTATTATTTATTTTTAAAGCAACAAGAACAGCAAACTAGAGATAATGATGCCACGTGTATTTGCTTTACACGGAAAAGCGAGGAAATAGGAACATTGTAAGTTACGCTATTTATCTTTTTTCTAAAATAAAAATTGATAGGTAGTTAATTTCTTTCTTAACGTTCCCGATGTAATTTAAATTATAAATACTAAGAGATAGTCACTCAATTTTTCGTTAAAACATGTACGTTTGTGTTCCAGAACCTCTGTAATTAACGACGTAGTACAAAACTGTTTATTGGCAGGATTAATTGACAATTGCCGTTAATAAACTAAATAAGAAACCATATGAATTAAATTTAGAACTTCCAAGGGCACTAGAAAACGCCTTACCAATTTCCACACATATTTTTTTCTTCATGCATTTATCTTATCTATATCTATACTAATATTATAAAGAGGAAAGGTTTGTATGTATGTATGTATGGTTTTCACGCATAAACTACTGGAACGATTTTGATGAAATTTGGCACAGATAATCTTTAGACCCTGAGAAAGAACAAAAGCTACTTTTTATTGCGAAATATGTACCACGGGCGAAGCCGGGGCGGACCGCTAGTCGTATATATAAACTCCATGAGATTCCACTGAAAAAATTCCCGACGATTTTCATTAAGCAACCCACGGTTCTGGCTACTTTGCGAATTCGACCCAACTTCGATCGCTTTTATCAATATCATCTATACAATCTGACCCATTGAGAAAAAGGTTGCGGAATGAAGAAAGGGAATTTCCGAACCTTTCTTTTGTTGGGTGTTTATCTTGTACGTAAAAGAACCCAACACTTACCGCGTATGAATTCACATGACGTTTTCGAGTTGAGTCGTGCATACTTCTGTTTTTCAAACCGTGTTCTTTTAATCTCAGGAATAAAAGCAGCAATGTAGTGGAAACAAATTCTGTTTATAATTAATACAACGTTCGGTTCGTTGTGATCTGTTGTTGTTAATAGTGTTATTGGACCGATAAAGGTTGTGTTTTCTATTTAAGCGGGACCATGTGGTTCGATGGTTTTGGGCAGTATTACTATAGTCATATTTCTTATGATTATATCGGTTATAGAAAATGAAATCCATTAGTATTTGAAGACGTGAAATTGTATCTGTTACTAGGTTCTCGATGATTTACAGACACATTCTTGAAATAAAATATGCAATTCAGTGCATTTGAAAACCGCTCAATACTGAACATAACACGTATTAAATCTTTATAATACAAGTAAGTTTATAAAACTTACCAAAATAACGTCTACAATATTTTCTGCAATTTTCTGTAAGTGATTTTTACAGAAATAGCCGAAAGCGGTCACTTAAGTTTTATTTGCATTAAAATAAATAGTTTTAATGTTCCGAGATGTTATCCAAGATAAGAGTCTCTACAGTAAAGGAAGAGGTCAGATCTTGAGTGCCGCTTTAAGCAGTTGGTCGAGTTTTATAAAAATATCTCTATTATTATGGAAATAGAATTCAAAATTGTATATTCATTCTAAAAATACATACACGTGGGTGTTGCGTGTAACCTCGAATAAGTTCTTTCAAAAATGATGAACGAACCAAGCAAGTGTTTGCAATTTCATTCATTTTTGTTAGTTTATAGTTTCTTATATTCACTTTTTCGTGTAGTTAGTTAATTATTTATATTATTTGTTATGTATAATGTCTATAGTATATAAATAATATGACATTTTATTCTAAGCACTTTTTCGTGCCATTGCTATATTAAAAGAAAATGAAAATCATATATATTTATTTCAATTTAATATAAGTTAAAACCAATAACGTTTTAGGTTCTTATATCCGCTGAATCTATTGATGCAATGAACAGGTTATTAGAAAAGTCTCAGTATAGCAGAACAGACTGATTACCTGCAGAGTAAATAGATTGAGAACCGATGCATTTTCTCTTTATTCGATAAAGAGACATGAAATTTTACTTAAAATCGAATCGAGATCGAGATGTTTTTCATAAGGTTTGGCGTATCCTAAAGAACAAAAGAAAACCATTTTGTTCAAAATATAATTATAGACGTTAAATACAATTTCATTTCTACTTTATCTGTATTACAAAACAAAATAAAACTATCTTGATAATATCAATACATACCTACTCGTATTATGTCTTTATAATCAACGTCGTTACATATTTTTGAAGTGAAATATCTAGCGTTGAAAGTAAAATTTCAAGGTCGCGTCATGGAGTAAGGTGACGATTATTGTATTTTTTAATCTTGCTAAAGAAGTTTCACTTCTGACACGTATGCTCAGCACACACGCTCTTTTTTATAAAAGTCATGTTTAAATTTAAACAATCGATTTGTACCAGCTAAACCACCAACTGTTTTTTCTTTTTTTTTTTTTGAGATCAGCAAGCTATCTCTTTTTATTTCAGATTTAAGTCCACTGCACCATAATGACCTTACACAATAACAAAAAAAGACACATACATAGCTCGATAAGGTCGTGTGTTAACTCGCCCCCGTCCCGGTGATTGATTGATGGCCTAATGTTCACGCCTTTAGGATATTGTAACCGATCCTTATGGCCGTGACCGATGGCTGCGGCTTTGTCATTATGTTTCTGGTATAAATCTTTTGCAGATCCTTTTGTTATACAGGGTGTCCCAAAAAGTAGTGATGAACGGAAGCTGGGAGGTAGAGGACCTAGAGTGCTATCCGAATCACCCCCATGTATGTTATGCGATTTTTCGTATTTTCGGAGTTATGACATTTTTTTCAATTTTTCATCTATCGCTGAGTACGATGAGATTTTTATTTATGGTGACGTGAATTATTGCGCTAGATGCTTGATTTTTTATGTGTGCTAAGCTGAAAGAGAGGCCAATTCGGTATGGTAACATTTACTATCGTTAGATCTTCGAGTGGAATAAAAAAAGAATTAAATGCCAAGAAATATGAAATTACCCAGTATGTTCACAACTTCAAGGGCCCATAAAAAAATAAATTCACATAAAAAAGTTTTCCATTTGGCTTTTAAAAACTTGCTCTATCTATCAGGTAGCTACCCTAAAAATTTCATTTTATTATTCAGAAGGCTTCAATCGAAAAATTGAAATCTAAATATGGTAAGTGCAAAAATTTTATTAACATGATGATCATTAAAACCAATAAATAGGTGTTTAATTACCAGATTTTTTTTAAATAATCCCGCTGTTGCTCAATGCAAGTGCGACATCACCGTAAAAAGTTGTCTTTTAAATGTCTGAATGCCCTTTTATCATTTTTATTATTTCCGGGTTATTTCTTCCAAATTGTGGCATTCTCTCAAGTAGCCGAGGTCTTTTTGGTATTCCCATTGATACAAATCAATGGGGTTTAGGTTGAGGAACCGTGGAGGCCAGGCTTTAAGGCAGGCGTCACCGGCGCATGCGCAGGCCGCAACGACCAATCCATCTTTCAAGATATCTTTGCCCTTTAGCCTGGCCTCCACGGTCCCCGGACATAAACCCTATTGATTTTTTTCCGTGGGGATACTACAAAGACGAGAGACTGCCACAATTTGGACGAAATAACCCGGAAATTCATAGTAGCAGAAGAAACCATTAGAAACGATAAAAGGGCATTCAGACATTTAAAAGACAACTTTTTACGGTGATGTCGCACTTGCACTGAGCAACAGCGGCGTCATTTTAAAAATTTCTGGTAATTAAACACCTTTTTATTGGTTTTAATTTGTTTTTATTAATCATCATGTTAATTCAATTTTTGCACTTACCAAATTTAGATTTAAATTTTTCGATTGAAGCCTTCTGAATAATAAAATTAAATTTTCAGGGTAGCTACCTGATAGATAGAGCAAGTTTTTAAAAGCCAAACGGAAAACTTTTTTTATGTGATTTTATTTTTTTACGGGCCCTTGAAGTGGTGAACATACTGGGTAATTTTATCTTTCTTGGAATTTAATTCTTTTTTTATTCCATTCAAAGATCTAACGATAGTAAATGTTGCCATACTGAATTGGCCTATCTTTCAGCTTAGCACACAAAAAAAATCCAACATCTTTTGCAATAATTGACGTCACCATAAATAAAAATCTCATCGTACTCAGCGATACATGAAAAATTGAAAAAAATGTCATAACTCCGAAAATACGAAAAATCGCATAACATACATGGGGGTGATTCGGATAGCCCTCTAGGGCCTGTAGACAAAGTAACAACTACAAAACGATAACGAAGTTAGAAATCGCAAAAATGTATGGGATTGACATACGCCGCGTTAGATCACGTGGTCTATCTAATGTCAATCCCATACATTTTTGCGATTTCTAACTTCGTTATCGTTTTGTAATTGTTACTTTGTCTAAGGCCCTAGGTCTTCTACCTCCTAGCTTCAGTGTATCACTACTTTTTGGGACACCCTGTATATACCAATATGAATAACTAGTAGGTATTCGTAGGTAACGTAAAGTAAGTAACTTTTGCAATATATAGATTTAGGAACAGAAGTGGGAATGAAATAAAAAACACAACGTTACAATTATTTACAAAACTGTTAATAACTTTATTGACACTAATACCATTTAAATTTAAAATCAAGAACACGAAATACAAAATACAAAATTACAAAATAATTTTACACTAATTCCACACTAATTTTTTAAACATAACAGTTAAAAAACTTATACAAAGGAAAATAACTAGGCAGTTGACTTCACAAACGGGCAGAGTTGTAGTATGTCAATTGACTCGCGACGAATGGTGCCGCGAATGAGCGCGCCAGCGCTTTTATCTGCAATCCGCCACCACTTGTCATCCCCTCTGTTGGCGCTGTTTTAGTTTTTGTCTAACACGGCCTCTCCTGACTGGAGGACGTCCTCGTTCTCCTTTGTTTTATGTGGAGAAGTACAGGCTCCTCTCGAAGTGCCTGATGCAGGTTCAACAACAACGACTGGGTCATTTGTGGACTCCCCATCTTCAATACTGGCAGCATCTGGGAAGGATTAATGAAAAAATATTAGCAACTAATAAACATTACACTCCCCTTATAACAGGTAAGCGCAATACACAGAGAGGAAGCACTACGTTCGCTATCTCTGACACCAATGACAGTATACGCATATAAAATAAAACGACCACATGACATAGGCACGACGTTAGCATATCATGAGTCCAAAACAAATGACGTATAACATAGGCACGACGTTAGCATATTATACGTTACGCATATAAAATAAAACGACCACATGACATAGGCACGACGTTAGCTTATCATGAGTCCAAGACAATTGTATAGCATAGGCACGACGTTAGCATACTATACGTTACACATAAAATAAAACGACCACATGACATAGGTACGACGTTAGCATATCATGAGTCCAAAACAAATGACGTATAACATAGGCACGACGTTAGCATATTATACGTTACGCATATAAAATAAAACGACCACATGACATAGGCACGACGTTAGCTTATCATGAGTCCAAGACAATTGTATAGCATAGGCACGACGTTAGCATACTATACGTTACACATAAAATAAAACGACCACATGACATAGGCACGACGTTAGCATATCATGAGTCCAAGACAATTGTATAGCATAGGCACGACGTTAGCATACTATACGTTACACATGTAAAATAAAACAACCACATGACATAGGCACGACGTTAGCTTATCATGGGAAAACTATAATTTGTGACATAGGCACGGCGTTCGCTTATCACAAATTGGGGATCAGCTCACCCTCAAAAAACGCAGCACATGTCTCAGGAGTCCACTCCCCACGCCACGGCACCATGAATTCTGTCGCAGCTTGCGTCGATTTGCCATAAGAGCCCGCCAGTAACTGCAGCTCGTATCGACCGTGGGGAAGCGCTTTGACCACGCGATATGGACCGCGCATACCCGAGTCGAGTTTGCCAGTTGTTTGAGCCTGTTTTATAACAAAAAGCAAAGAATTAATTTCAAATAACCGTGATGCCTTTCGGCTAGCAGTCTTGCCAACGTTGGTTATATTTTTCTTTAAACGCTCAGAAACACTTTGTCTACGCATTCCTCGTAATGCGTCGCGATTGGGACGAGAGCCTTCTAGTGCGATGTCACGAATGAGGTTACGTAAAACAGGTCACGCAGCTTTAATACCCACCAATAGATTCAGAGGTGAAAAGCTTGTAGTTTTCTGTTTTGTAATGTTCAGAACCAGCTGTAGTCGCCATATGACATCAGACCAATCATTTTGTCGGTGATTGCATTCTATACGAACCATGTTGAGTAAGGTTCGACAATAACGTTCAACCTGCCCGTTTGAATTATGCATCTCTGGTGTTATGAGATGCATGTCAATGCCCAAGTCAGTAAAAAGTTTCGTTATTTCTGAACTCTGAAACATTCGACCCCGATCTGCCACAAATAATTTTAGGGGTCCCAAACAAAGAGATAACATTATAAAAAAATATTTTTAATTCAGTGGAATCTTGACCAAACATAGGATACAAATTATAATGTGTTTTTTTACAAATAATAACACCAACCAGACACTATGTCTATAATTTTGCAAGGCCTTTACAACGGCTAAAGTTTCCAGCTCATAGGAATGATACCTTGGCTCAGCACCTTGAGTTTGTTTACTGAAGTAACTCACCACCCGCTTATGCCCCTTTTCCTGAACCTGAAGAAGCACTGCACCATATCCTATACAGCTGGCATCTATATGAACTTCAATAGGTAAAGCCGGATCATACATAGCTAACACAGGTTCACTGGTAAGATGAGAAATAATTACTTGGCGTGCTTCTTTTTGTTCACTACTTCAAATAAAAGGTACCCCTTTTTTCGTCAACTTTGTAATAGGCACAGCCTTTATAGCAAATCCAGCTATGTAACGTCGAAAATAACTTGAACTGTCTGGTTTGTTTAACGGTCTTTGGAATCGGTGCTTCGACCAAAGCTTTAATCTTTTGACCACTCGGTCGTACCTGACCCTGACTAATCGTACGTCCCAAATATTCGATTTAAGTAGATAGAAAAGAGCATTTCTTTAAATTTATGGAAAACTCCGCGCTTGTAAGAGTTTTAAGAACTCTACGTAAAATCGACAAACCCTCCTCAACCGTACCGCTCATAATGAGGACATCATCGACGTAAACTAGGGCTTCACGATTTAATATATCGGTGCCAATGATGATTGGTGTATTCATCAATTTTGAACTAACTACGTGTAAATCTACTTCTTAAGTAATTTCATTAAACTCTATTGGTAAAGTGACAAAATAAGTCGATTCAATTTCCTGGCTTCCTGCCCACCAATACCACGCAAGATCCTAAATGCAGGCATTCGCACACATTTCAAATGCTTTAATAACGATAAGGAAATAATGATATACTAGAGCCGCTATCGATTAAGACATCGACTGGGATTCCCTGGATGACAGCTACAACAATCTTTATTCTTACTGTCCGGGTTTTCTTCGCAAAAATTAACATTGTATTACGTGCCTCCCGACTTTAATTTTGCAAAACACGCCTCAGTTTTATGGCCGGGCTTTTTGCAGAAATCACACAATACAGATTTATTCGAATTATTAAT
This sequence comes from Colias philodice, assembly GCF_061535455.1. Taxonomy (NCBI): domain Eukaryota; kingdom Metazoa; phylum Arthropoda; class Insecta; order Lepidoptera; family Pieridae; genus Colias; species Colias philodice. The sequence continues at coordinate 333,908 of NC_143104.1, forward strand.
AGAAAAATATTTATGGTCATTACTTTGATTAGAAAGAATCGACTTAGCTTTTTTAGAACAATTTGACTGTGTATGACCATGTTGACCGCACAAGAAACATTTCTGTTCGTTAAATCGTCGTTTACGATTATTTACTAGATGTTCAGATTTTAAAGAATGATCATAGCGCGACCTGTGTTCAAAATGTCTGTTTGAGGAGGAATTGGATTTAACGTAAATTGAAAAGAATTCAACCAATTCATTTGTCGTTAGCTTTGCATTAATGGCTGCAGCGCGAATCTGCGGATCCGTGATCCCTCGTATTATTATTGCAGATATAAGTTCGTCACTTAACCCCCTAACAACACGCAACCTTAGAAGAGAGCGACGAGCATAGTCTGCATACGTTAGGTATTTATCAGAATTGGTACTCATAACGTCATATAAAATATTCGCGATATCAGGTTTCTTAGGACACAAAGGTTTAAATTCTTTTTTAAAATTGCTCCAACTACGGTCTGATGTTACCCATTCATTGAGCCATGTCCTAGCATCTCCCTTTAAACAATTACCTATACGAGATAGACACTCATTATCATTCCATTGATTTATAACCTTAGCGCAATCGACCTCCTCACACCAGGTTTCTATATCGTTTATACTCGGATCAAAATTTGAAATGTAATAAGATTGGCTCAACCTCACCGTCGTATTGATTGATCGTATAGCATCAACAATACGATTAGTAGCGCCACGATCGCAGCCGGCTGTGGCGCTCCCGGAATGTCCCGGTGAAGAAGGGACCGCCGACCCTGAGTGCGCCGCAGACTCCGGATGCACAGCGACGGCCTCGATGATCCGTGACCTCGGCGGCGTTGTTGTCACACCGCCAGTGTTGGATCCTCGTCGCGACGGAGAAGAGTGACGTTCTTCTAACGACTTTAGTATATCTGAAATTTGTTGCATTTGTTGTGTTAATGCATCGTTGAAAGAACTATATCGTCGTCGGCTGCGTATAGAAGGTGTAGCACTACGATTCCTAGAACGGCTTCGGTCTTTGTGCTTATTATTAGGCATCTCGTACGTAAATATTTCTCTTTTTTTTTTTTTTATAATGGAGGAAAATGTTGATATAAGGAATCGATAAAAGTTAAATATGAAGGAGAAAAAAAAAAACACACACTTAATATTTCGTTAACGTATTAATAAAAAAAAACAAAGTTGCGGGTACATTAAAAAAAATACGTATCGTACTATACAAAGATGAAATAAGCGTAATGAAATCATATGCTGTAATTTATTTTTTAACAAAACACAAATCACAAAGGGTTTAAATAAATACTTCAATTATACCAAAGCTGCTTTAAGCTATAAATTGATAAGAACCTCGCTTCTCCTTAGATAGCAAATGATTGGAATATACTCACCAAAATTTTGCGTTATATACTTAGCCACACAACTACTATTTTAGTTTCACTTAAACGAAACAGAATAAAAGGTTTGGTAATTTTAAAAGTGTTATAAACTAATTCGTTTGAAGAGTCAAACTGCCATTTTCGGAAAGCAAACGGTTAAGGACGCGTGAGAATCACTATCCCACTTCTGTTGGAACAGAAGTGGGAATGAAATAAAAAACACAACGTTACAATTATTTACAAAACTGTTAATAACTTTATTGACACTAATACCATTTAAATTTAAAATCAAGAACACGAAATACAAAATACAAAATTATAAAATAATTTTACACTAATTCCACACTAATTTTTTAAACATAACAGTTAAAAAACTTATACAAAGGAAAATAACTAGGCAGTTGACTTCACAAACGGGCAGAGTTGTAGTATGTCAATTGACTCGCGACGAATGGTGCCGCGAATGAGCGCGCCAGCGCTTTTATCTGCAATCCGCCACCACTTGTCATCCCCTCTGTTGGCGCTGTTTTAGTTTTTGTCTAACAATAGCAATACTGAATGTAACTAGTCCTTGATAGAAATGGCTGCATGCGAAGAACGGTGCGCACGTGAGCGGAGAATCGTGGCTTTTTTTTTGTTCGATTCCTGGTGAATATGAAAAAAACAAAGTTATTTTGTTTTATAGAGTTATAAAAGTAGATAGGATTCCATACATTGATAGGTACACAATATATACAATATATACAATAGATAGGTACAAATGTTGATGGTAGTATAATAATAATATTATCAATAATCTATATTATCAGGTGTTTAGCAAACTATCAGCTACGCTTGTAATAAAGCAAGAAAACACGAACAAAATATTATTATGTAAAATATAAACTCAGTTAATATACCTTGTTGCAATCTTTTGGCAGCTTTAAAGCAGAGTATTATTTTAAACAAACTCAGCAATATTATTCCTGATCAGTAAAGCACACGCGCAATGAAGTCGAAATGATTCGCAAAAACCGAGTGCACCCGTAACTCGCAGAAGGGTATAAATCTCTCGCATCCTCACTTAATAGCCAAGTCCACGCATTATTTCATCGCGAGCGGACTTTAAAATAAACTTCGTCGCAGCTGCTTTTGAAATATCACTCAACTTTACAACTTTTTTTCCCTTTCAATTCGACCTCTTTGACTGTTATACGTTTTAAACGTTGAAATTCGCCATTTTTGATTGAAACGCGGACGTTTCGTGGTCAGGTTTTTTTCGGCCTTTTGAAGCCTGCAGTTCAGCTTTCAAAGAATTTACAGCGGTTTAAAAGGTTTAATTGTGTTGGGGTTCTGCGAATTTGCTGACATTTTTGTGGTTGGTTTCGGTAAATATAGGTGTATGTGGACAGTATGATGTAGTTTGATTTTGATGACTACCTGTAAGTTGGAAAATGGATATTTTATTTCATACATTGTAGTTTTGCCATGCACCTTTACTTTTTACCTTCCTATAGTCCTATAAAATATAAGAAAAATAAATGCTACCTTTTTCCTATATTTATTTATTTATTTATTATTTATTTAACATACTATTAATTCTTAGATGATATAATTTACATTGATGCAATCATAAACTCATTCAAGTTTTTCTGTGCACCATAAGCCCACAAACCGCTACATATGTTTTAATACTTATTGTTAATTCTTAATCCTAATGAGGGTACTTAGAAAATTTTTAGTAACGAGCGACATCGGTAATCTTGCTGGCCGTGTAAAGTGTAAACATACAGTATGCTCCTTTCGTGAATCTATAATTTTGTATTATTTGTATTTATATTTAGATAAAATTAGTAATAAGTTATTATTTTATGAATGAACAGATTAATTATATTTTAGAGTTATTAGAAGGTTTTTTTTTATAATAGTTTATTTATATTTACTAAAAAGTATTGCTTTAGTTTGAATTTTAGATTTTTGTGAGTTATTGAATCTCTTAAAGATATAGGCAGTTTGTTGATGAGACAGGGTACCATATAATTTAACGTTCTCTTCCCGTGAAGGTTTGTAAAAGATGGAAGGATATAGGTATAGATATTGTCGTATCTTTGTCAGAAAAAATCTTGACCAAGTCTAAAACCAAACCATGGCAAACATACAATATGATATGTATATTACATTTAAAAATGTATGTTACTTTTATCAATTTCACAACATGAACAATCCAAGAACCAAAATTTTATTCCAAATATCAGCACAACCCATTCGCTAAGAACTACATTCGACCGTCCGGTCGCAAGTGTCCCCAGCGCGCACTTAGCAGTCGCTGACATTTGGCTTAATTGTCGATTTTCTCTTACTTACTAATGCGGAACACTTAGCGCTAAGTAACTGCTTAATTACAAGACTCTCATGTTAGATAAACACGCTTAAGTACATGTTTGGGATTATTGTGTTGTATGAAAAATCTAGACAACTAGCTGTCCCGGTAAACGTTGTTTTGCCTTACTCTTGTCACTTAGGGGTATGAAAAATAGATATTGGCTGATTCCTTGAGACCTACCCATATGTACACAAAATTTCATGAGAATGATAACTAACATTGTGACACGAGAATTTAATATATAGAGATAGATGGAATACAAACCTGAAGAGCTTTTTTTTTGTTTTAAAATGCGCTTATCTCAGGAACGATTGAACAGTCCGATTTGAAAAATTATTTCAGTGCTAGATAGCCCATTAAGCGAGGAAGGCTTGTGTAAATTATTATCACGTTGAGATTAATAGGAGCGCAGCAATGCGGGTAAAACGGTGGAGCACAGCTACATATTATAATCATAATATAAAGTTTGTTCGTTTGAACATGCGAATCTCAAGAACTGTATAGTAAGACCGACGTGATCCTTGAGGTATATAGGCTATAATATAATTAATATACCACGAGCGAAGCTGGGGTGGACAGTGTGTCTTGCTGGATCTTCTGTATGAACTATTTTACGAACTGGTAGTATATAATTTGAATTTTATATTACATGATGATAATATGCGCATCTAAAAGAAGTCTGGTTGAATAAATAAATGGTTGAATTTTATTTGTTTTAGTTGGAGTTTTTTTATATACATTTTTAACATTTGTTATCAACGAAAATAGATATTTTTTTTAAATTTAAATACTGATAAAGTTATACATTTGCCTTTACATTTATTATTTCTTTGAATTTAGTTAAGGAGTAAGCCAAGGGCTTGAATAAATTTGATTAAGTGAACTTTCGAAAGAAATTTCTAAGAGAAAATTCATAAAAACGTACTCTTTGAGTTAGTTTTAGAGATCTGTTGAATCGTCTTATTTATTAATCTACCAGCAATTCAAAGTGGCTTCTACTGAGAAAATTGACTATAAATGTAAATAAATAAGTTTTTTTTTCAACACCTAAGTATAACTATTGAAATTATTTTTTTATAAAAATCTTGCAGTACTTTGTTGTTTATATGGAAAAAAAATTTCATTTAAATTTCAGAGCTGCATAAATAAATTTTTACTTATTAATTATTTTTATACCATTATTATAAAGCATCATCACACAGTCCGTAATTTTTTGTGAAAGCCCTTGTTTATCATAATATGAGTATTTTTACAATATTACAATAATACCCTTGTTTAAGTAATTCGTACAAAAACAACATTATAATTATTATTATGTCTGTTTTATTGTTATCATTGCTTTAAATATAATTATACTAGATTTCCGCCCGCGGCTTCGCCCGCGTTTTCAAAGGAAAACCCGCATAGTTCCCGTTCCCGTGGGATTTCCGGGATAAAACCTATCCTATGTGTTAATCCAAGTTACCCTCTATATGTGTGCTAAATTTCATTGTAATCGGTTCAGTAGTTTTTACGTGAAAGAGTAACAAACATCCATACATCCATACATCCTTACAAACTTTCGCCTTTATAATAGTATTAAGATTAAGATAAGATTATGGAGAGTTTGTTTGTTTGAACTCGCTTATCTAAGGAACTACACGATTTGAAAAAAAAAATCAGTTTTAGATAGCATATTTATCGAGGTAGGCTATAAATTCAAAAATTCAAATTCAAATTCAAAAATTATTTATTGTGAGTCACAGGCTCTACCATTACGCTAAGACCAATAGGAGCGGAGCAATGCGGGTTAAATAGTTGGTTTACTAGCAAGTAAAATTATATACTTACACTTATAAAGTGGTGAATTGTGTGTTTCTTTAAAAAAATCTTTAGTATAAAATGCATTTCCATCAAGAGGTAACGATATGAACATTATATAATTATTATAGTCACTAAACTAACAGGTCCATATTACAGAATCCCGCTAAGCCGAAGTACGAGCCAGATCTCTGGGAACGACGTTTACTGAGAATGTAACAATTAACAAGCAGTTCAACTGGACTTTTAACTGGCCGTAATAATGTTGATGTTTTTAAAAGCTTTAAGGGACATTTGAAAATTCATACGTAGTCTTCAAGATATGGAATATTCTAGTAGGAATATTCTATACTTAGGTAGTTTTTAGGGAAGGAAGGTTGTTAAACTGACCTACAAATTTATAGTAGTGAGTGTTTAAGTAGCATAAGGATTATTTTAGGTCATTTTTCGTGTTGATCATTATTACAGTATGAAATATTATACAATATTACATAGGTATCAATAATTGCTAACAATACAATCAAAATAATGAAACTCATAAAATGTACATAGATTTGTAATAAATGGAGAAATAACTACTTTTTGCGACTTTCTTTTTCTATTATAAAAGTTATCTTGTTTTTCATTATGACTAATGACAAGTACTTAACTATAGTAATAACTAACAATAAAATACGAAATTCTTTTAATTTTCCACCGAATGTAATAAAATAATAAAATATTTCACATTCACAGAGAGCGCAATCACTCAAACAAATTATATCACGTATTTTGCTAAATTATTCGTATTAGAGCTTATGGCAGTAATTTGAGAATTTATTACTGAAATGGTCGCTGGGAGAAATCCACTCATAAAAGTAAATTATTAAGACAATCAACGATGCTTGAATTAACTTTAAAAATAATGATCGAATGGGATCCTCTGAGGGAGGATTTAATTACTATTGCAACTTAAAAATTGTATGTTTTATTTTTAATGTCTTTAATAGAGACTTGTCTTTTGTCTTCTTAGTAATTAGACAAAAAATAACGAGTTGACAAAATATGTTAGGTTACTACTAGTTTTTTTCAGGCTCATAATGATTGTTATAAATGTGTCATTCATAATAATACAATACAATCAAACACTAAATATTTAAAAAAATAACAAAGTTATCTCGCTCGTTTATTTAATAATTATGTCTGAACTCAAAAACTGCTGCGCCGTTTTTCATTCGGTTTTCACTAATGCAGAAAGGTTTAGTAGATACATAATTTGTTACGTGTTTGAAAACGGGAGTAAAGCTAGTAAATGATAAAATAATAATGAAAATAATATTTCTTGGAACTGGGATACATCTATAACTTATTTTTATAGCTCATCAGATTTTTAGAGTGGGCGTTTTCAATATCCTCTGTTTCCCTTCCGATACAAGTACCTAAATGTCGAGATGAAATTCTTGGAAAATAAAATGGCTCCTTTAATGTTTTCGATTTGAACAAATACCTGTATGTTTTTATGGTCGTAATATTACCTGAATAAATCTTTATTTTTTAGGGTTTCGTACCCAAAGGTATGGAAACTTAATAAGTTGATAGATCATAATGATGATATTACTTATTATTTATTATAAATATTGCCAAAATTGGAATTATACTTAATGTGTGAAACCATATGAGTGGTATTTAATCATTTCATGTCAATATATTTTTAATTACTCAATATATTATTGACGACAAAACTCAAACATCGTAATTACAACAAAAACGCCTATAAATCGTAAATATATCATAATATTTAGATACTTGTTCCCACGACACAGGGAATCCTAGTGAGGGAGCAAGGGTTTTCAATTTCTATGCATCTTATATTTTTTGGAAATAAAGATTATTGTTTATTGTTATTGTTATTGTTATTTGCACGAGGTTGTTGATGGAAATGCATATTTAATTGAGTAAAAACCCACAACTCGTAGTAACCAAAAATTACATAATAATGAAACTCATAATATAATGTTGCTATCTTTTAAACGACGAGACAGTTTTTATGAAACACTCTTACATCGTTTGTGGGTTGAAACAATGCGAACACTATTAAATAATAGGGATAATACATAATATTATATTACTAGCTTTTCACCCGCAGCTTCGCCCGCGCAGTCAACTAACGGGAACTATCCCGGAATATGGGATCAAAATAACTCTTTACCAAATTTCATGCAAATTGGTTCAGTTGTTAAGGCGTGATTGAGTAACAGACAGACAGACAGAGTTACTTTCGCATTTATAATATTAGTATGGATTAAAAAAAACAAAGGATATCCACAACAACTTTCAAAATAATTTATTGAAATAAGTAAATCAATATCTTAAGTCAAAACAACACACAACAGATTATCATATAAAATAGAGCTTTAAATAACACACAGAACCTCTTTTAGAAGAAGTCGGTTAAAAGGAGCGAAACAGTAGCTAAATTCAGTTCGCATTTATAATGTTCCCGTAGCCATTTGTCGGTTCCTTCCCGTTTGTCCGATGCCGACGCACGCCGCGGTAACAAATGAGCGAGATTCGTTCTCAGGCTGTTATGGTTCGCATACAAAGTGCTAAAAATATGCTACCCGCAGCGAATCAAATGTTTATGTAGCGTGAAATCAGGGGGCGGCACGACACGGGTGCGACACGATATCGTGGCATGTAAAGTGAGGGATGGATTTTGTTGAAGGGACGCTTAATAGTGCCTAGTTCTTGTATTGATAGCGAGTAGTTCTTGTATTGATAGCGAATAAATCCTATTCATATTGAATGTTTAAGTAGGTATGCTCATAGTTTCGTAATCTTTTCATACATATGAATTCATTCGTGTTATTCACGATTTTCTCACATCGTTCTCAAAATATTAGATTTGATTTTATAACACCGGCACATCGGGGCAGATCTCTTCAAAATCAGTTGAAGGTTGGCTGAAAAAAAGAAGCAGCTTTTTTTTTTAATCATCTGGTTATTACATATCCACTTAAAAATAAGCTGTTACTCTACAAAATCTGCAATTTTGTTAAATACATGAGATCCCATTGGTTCAGATAGGCTAGACAACAAGCGTAAACGTGATTGTCTCGATTCAATCGGCCTAATCGAATGGTGCTCGTGTAGTCAATAGTCATGTTCTGATGTGATGAAGCATTGACTTGAGATAGCGTAGCATTTAGCTTTGGTATAGAACACGTGTTGTGTTATAAATAATAATTTGTTACAATGGAAGAATTATGAAAGTACATATTTGATCATTTGGATATGTTGTTTTCATCTAGATAACGTGTACCAAGGATACATAAGTATACAAGGATACATAAGTAGATAGTAGATATGCAAATAATAACCTTGATGTTAGCTACGCGTCCCTGTTTATAACTTTTACATTAATAATAATTTAGCTAACAAATAAAAGAGCTAAAAGATAAAGTAGATATATAAATAGTTAACATTTAAAGAAAGCAAAAAAAAACACAGTCTTTGTCCTTCAAATTTATACCTCACGATAAATCGCATCGTGTCCGTCCCGTAACGACGTAACTCGCGTCGCTCGCGCTATAAACCCGCGTATAAATATGTAATGGCCCAGAAGCATTGTTCATTACCCACCTTGTGTTTTATGTCTGTGCCGAATAATGAAAACCCGACTTAATGCCTCATTGAACACACTTTCTAATTTACTATGAATACTAGAAAATTGACTCGTTTTATAAACTTATTTTAGTAGTAGATTGTACTAAATTTGATGGTCAAAATTCATGCGGTGGACAAACCTTATAGTTATACCTAATAAATTCAAATTATCTAAGTTCAAAATTAAATTTGTATCTATCATCGTGTGAAGGGAATACATACAACCCACAAGTTATTATTATATAATTATAGATTAATTATAAATTAATCATGACTAATTATAGATATCGATTGCCTAATTCTCTCTGGATTATGTGATTATAGGTGTTCCAATGACTTCCTATCAAATTACATGTTCCTTTATACATCTATACTAATATTATAAAGCTGAAGAGTTTGTTTGTTTGTTTGAACGCGCTAATCTCGGGAACTACTGGTCCGATTTGAAAAATTCTTTCGCTGTTAGATAGCCCATTTATCGAGGAAGGTTAAAGGCTATATATCATTACGCTACGACCAACAGGAGTGGAGCCACGGGGGTGAAACCGCGCGGAGCAGCTAGTATTACATAATTAGAATATTTATGTAACATTTTACTTACTCAGGAACATACATAAAAGTAATATCCCAACAAAACATTAATTTTATGTCAAATGTTCCAAGACTCTTACTCTAAAAAATTATGAGATCTAATGTAGAGCCAAGCGTCTATCTCTACACGTCTTAACTCAACTAGAGTATGAAAGTTAAGGCCTTAGTTAAAAAGCGTGTCTTAGGCGTTTTGCGACATTTAATCACCTTAGGATACTATAAAAAAAAAACAAAATGTCAATCAATAATATTATGAAATATTTTTTTCAATATATAGCAATAAAATATGTCCAATTTTAAAAATAATCACATTTCAATTAAATTCACATTTTATAAAGGAAAACGATCGTTAAATCTACTGTTAACAATATAGTAAAACCAAGTCTGTCATTTACAAAAACAATAAAACGGGAACAACACAATTTGTGGTTTAACTAGCAGAGACGGCTTGTAAGTAGATGCATCAGATTTACAAGCCAATTGAGTTAGGGATGTGCTATGTGATACCGATAATTGACTTATCGATACTAATACTTAACGACATAGAATTTTGGCCATGGTTGCCAATATTTAAAATTATTTTTTGGGCTCGAGCGCGATATTTTTTTATAGCTTGATGGAATGTAAAATGTTATGGTTATGGTTTTGTCGTGAAAAAAAAAACTTGGAAGCAATGAAAATTTATAAAGTCGATAAGCCTATTTGGGAGGAAAAATGTTCTATCCATCGTCTGATCTGGAGAGCAAAAGTTAAACAAACGCTACGAAAAAAGACATCTCATGTTGAGCTGTATTTTATTATTGTTCATTATAATAATCCACTAGCTGTGCCTTGCGGTTTTACCCGCAGTGATCCACTCCTGTTGGTCTTAGCGTGATTATATAATATAACCTTGAATTTTTGAAATCGGACCAGTAGTTCCTGAGATTAACGCGTTCAAACATACAAACAAACTCTTCAGCTTTATAATATTAGTATAGATAATATTATGTGATTATAGACAGAATATAGTACATGTTGCCAAATGATATATAATTGAAATGAAATCTTAAAAACTTGAAGTTGGCTGTTCATATCGCGGGCGGAGATAAAATTAGTTGGAGTACATTTTGTTGTTATAATATTGTGCTACTTTTTAATAATATAAGCTATGTAATATAAAATCATTTAACAGATTAATGTAAAACATTATGAAGAACACTTGTAACGTAATATTGCTTTACCAAAGTTATTATTAGAATGGGAAATTAATGAAAAACCGATAGTAACATCTCTACAAGGGAATAAAAATTAGGTAGTGTTTTGTTTGCTGTGATCTGAAATTACATTAATTTATCGCTAACTTTCTCTATTTGCATTCTTAACAGCACGTTCAGCATTTCCATAGACTTCAGCTATTTATATTTATTTGTGTTTATGTTATACACGCAATTACTAAATATGTCTTTATAGATTTTTATATTAATATATTATAGGCTTATCACTACATAGTATAAAACAAAGTCGCTTTCTCTGTCCCTATGTCCCTTTGTATGCTTAAATCTTTATAACTACGCAACGGATTTTGATACGGTTTTTTTAAATAGATAGAGTGATTCAAGAGGAAGGTTTTAGTACATAATTTATTGGGTTTTAGACAAGCGGGCGAAGCCGCGGGCGGTTAACTAGTGTTTCATAAAAAATAGTTTAGTTACCTACTTAATAGCACAATAAGTATGTCGGCGCAACGACGATAAACGACTACCCTCAAACTACTAAATAATTATAACTAGCTAAAGTTTACTTTGATCTTTTTAAATAAGTGGTTGATTCATTAATCAACCACTAATGAAATAATTAAATTAACGAAATAATTAATCTTTGTTAAAAATGATAAAAATTCATTGTAAAAATTCGAGTGGCAACACTCAAACTAATTCTTGTGAGTAATGGTTTGCTTTAAATGCGATCGCCCGACGGCACAGAGCACATTCACTCGCCGGCCGTCGGAGCGTTCGGAGCTCTCTCTATAAATTCCACGTAGATTAAAAAGGCAGTAAAAATACTCACGGGCGTTCTACTCCGAGTATGAGCGTCTGCTCTGATGATGGTGACGTCAGAATTGCTGACGTCACTCTTTTTAAAAATAGCCTTTGGGCCTTTCTTCCGTCAAGTATAATACAATATTAAATATAACATACAGGAAAAGTGCCTAGTACCTTAATAATTCTTATTATTATCTTAATACTATTATAAAGGCGAAAGTTTGTATGGATGTTTGTTACTCTTTCACGTAAAAACTACTGAACCGATTACAATGAAATTTAGCACACATATAGAGGGTAACTTGGATTAACACATAGGATAGGTTTTATCCCGGAAATCCCACGGGAACGGGAACTATGCGGGTTTTCCTTTGAAAACGCGGGCGAAGCCGCGGGCGGAAATCTAGTATTTAATAAGGAGACCAGTTCACATTTTTAGTATATTTATTAAAATACGGCGGACCTAAAAGGTAAAGGAAAGGAAAGTATAAATTAACGCAACCGGGTACGTAATTAGCCTTCTGTGTATTATTAGACTTAAACTAAATTTTCTCGTAAAGCGAATCCTGCAACCACGACCTTATATACAATAAATAAACAAGAAACGCATAAATACCTTCTGCTTAACTTTGGAAGATAAAATATTGTTAAAAATGATTAGTCCCTTTACTCACAAGTCCTAATTTAAGATCGGAGTTCAAGCGGGCTTCGGGGGCCTTTTTAATGCTCAGGGTCGTAATTATAACTTCTAAAAATAACGCCTTAAATATCGGGATACTTGGAAAGATGTTGTACTCAGTAGAGATAAAATAAATATTGGGTTACTCATAATCGATATTATAGTTAAAAGAAAAACATCACAATATTATCTTTAAATGAAAGTTCAATAAAACGTATTTGTAATTTTAATGCGCTAACGGTAATTATTTAACAATACAATAGCTCGTCTTTTATGGATAAATAATTAATAATAAATATGTTTTTAATCAGATTTAATATTGCGAGATGGAACAAAAGAAGTCGAGATATAATTAGATATGAAATCATAAACAATAATATTAATACACTATTAATATTTTAGGTACTGTTCTTCGGGGCTATACGACTTTTGAGCGCTAATATTTTTAATTGTCCACCAATACAATAGCTAGCGAGCGTATGTTACATAATAATTGCATACTCGTCATAATATTATAATGATATTTGAAAAATGTTAGAAAATTTAAATCAAACAGAATAGAGAAAGAAACCGAAACATGGAGTCCTAAATAACCTAAAAGAAAATATCCCAACCCTCTCACTCAGGCAGCCGGTTAAAGCGATTTATTGTGGACTATTAGAACCTGCTTCAGTTATTATTACAAGAAAACTTACTTAGCTACTTTAATATTGAGGAAATATTCGCGGGAATTTTTGCGAAGTAACCCCTAAAGTTTGTTCTCTTGTTCCTTTATAAGTCCTTAATTACACCCCTCTTTGTGGATTCATCGAATTTTCGATTTTCTTTATTAAATCGTGAATTACTTGTGTAACTAATTTATGGTGAGGAAGTAATTTAAAATATTATTTATAATGAACATCGTGAAAGCGAAGTTTCAATTCGTTGATGGGAATGAAATTGGCTGTAATATTTGATGCTAGTTCAGTCGAGTTGTTTGAAGGAATTTATTAGAGAAATATTATATTTTATTAGTACCTAATGTAGATATAATTTGTAATATGACGCTTTGTTACATCGACGAATATTTTCAAAAATAATTTGGAAAATCCAAAAGTGCACGCCTCATAATTTTTTTTTAATAAATATTTATTAATTATTATTTTTGTTTATTTAATAACAATTAAACCACATCGAATCAGACCCTGAAAAATGAAAGGGTTCTATTCCTGAGCATACTCAAGCGTAAGAGAAAAAAAAAGACTCGATTAGTAAAGTATTTCGGTCGCTATCGTGTTAACAAGAAAAAGGATCCGCACATACAGACACACGGACGTCCAACACAGAACTTTTTTAAACTGTTTTTTAACTAGTTTAAATAACAAAAATGACATCAAAAATATCATGAACGTTAAAAATAGTGTTTTTTCTTAATATGTGTGTGTATGTATTATCTTACAAGTGCAATGTATGATACATAAAGACATTTTAAGTTTGAAAAATCAGATGTTTTGCGCGAAGTGACAGTAGTACCCACCTCAACGCTTCGCTTATGAGGCGTGCAATACATAAAATCAATATGATATCATCTGAATATCGTTAGTGCTTTAATGTTATTATTAAAGCTTATAGCGCTAAGAGTCCGTACAAGTAGGCAGTTTTTAGCAAAAAATAAATAAAGAAAATGGAATAATTCGAAAATCTAGAACGTTATTATTCCTAAGTCTTCACTTATATAAGAGAAAACTTCCCAATCAGTCTTATAAAAACTGTTCTTTTAACAATAACATCGCCAACACTAGTCGACGACGATCCTACAAATAGAAATTTTATCTTAAAAATATTTATCTAGCTATCAGACACAGGCAATACGATCCATTGTTTTGTAGAAAAATTTCTCGTTACTTGTGCTTTAGTTTGCGGACTGTTTCCAATATAATATTTTGTTCGACAAATGGGCCAAGTTAGTATTGTTACGGACTCTTAAATTCTCAGTGGTTTATTGCTGTATCTGTATTGTGCCGCATTGGTTGCCATGGCGACGCAAAGTTTCTCTTGGCAACGTGTTTCAAGGTTCGCTTTGTCTTTATTCGATTATCTGTCAAACTTTTTGTTTAAATGTCTTGAGTCAATACAACTGTGAGCTCTGAGAAGGAAGCTTTATAATCGTGTAACATAGGCTCAAATAATTTAGTAGCATGATTACATTTCGTATGATAAACTAAATTATTTTTAAGTCTTTTATATTTTAGATGCGCAACTACCTTAGATCATTTACTTAATGAGCTAAGGCAACTACAGTTATCTGTAACATTTCAAGTCAAAGAACATGCAGGGTTTACACGTAAACATTACGAATGACCGATTTATCCTCTCACTCATAACATTAGCTTTCATCCTAATCCGAAGCACTCTATGAAATTATCTCGAAATGGTTAATATTCGGTGCTGCGTTACAGATGGTGCCACAAATCAAACGGTATCAGATACGCAATTTTCGGGCGGTCAGAACATGCAGTGCATGTCAGCGGACACGGTGATAATTCACTGTTGCTACTGATGTTGAATAACTTGCATTTACGGGCTAGGCTGGTTGTACTTGAGCGGTTGATTAATTTGTAACACGCTTTTTTTAGCTTCTCATCTAGGTTTGTTCAACTTTAATCGGACAGTTTTAAAACTTTGTACACTTATTATGGATCGCTGACAATACATTTATTTCAAGGGTATATTTTAGTTTTTATAAATTATAATATTTATTATTTAACCGTAATTCGTCTTTCATCTTGCATCTGCATAATTATTTTAATAATAAGCAACATTTTTTATGTACAATTGTTTGTTTATGTTCCCCAAATTATATTTAATTAAACCTGATTTGCGTGAAAAAATTAAAAATTCTATTTATTTGAATCTAGAGACTTTAACAAGAGGTATGATAATAACAGAATGTTTAAAAATATCTATAAAACCTACTTGTACTTCCAACATAAACAGTCAATTACAAATTGTTCTTTAGTTTCAGATGACGAACATTTGAACTATACGCTAGCTGGTTAACGCCTCGTCGCTCACGGCCCTAACGCGTCTAACCTATGATTGATTTATGAGAAATATTGTTCAATACGCTTATGTTGAACTGTCGATGTCTGTGCATTTATGAGCTGTCTTTTGTGACTTTAAGTTAATGTTGTATTTACTAAAAGTACCTATAAATCAAAAATAATATCTTAGGAGTCGTGAGTTATAAAAGCAATTTAATGCTGTACCTATAGAAAAATTTGGAGGAGGATTTTGAGGCTATGTAACAGGTTCTAACATGCAATGCGTCTTAATTGAGTCGAAGACTCCTTGAATTTGTGTTTTTTTATGTTGAAAACTTTCACAGAGAAGTGAAATGACAGTACAAAAATCTCCATGTTCAGTCGCATCCATATAATACCTAAAATTTTAATGAAAGTTACAATACATGTTTTCGCAAATTGGATTAATTAAAACTACGGAATTCGGTAAAAAATAGCAGACTGTTTTATCCATACGAAATAATGTTACATTTTCAATCTACACAGGATTAAATAAGTATCAGTTACCTCACCTTTTTATATCGTTAATTATTATCAAAAATGTTCCACTGAATTCTGCGTAATTCATTTTACGTAACTCTCGAGTATAATAAACCCACGCAGCTGGTTATATTTATAAAAGAAGTCAATTAAATGAGAAAACTTCACAAATAAAATAAAAGACGAACAAATATAGTAAAATTAATTAATAAGATATAAATAAAACTTCATTTCATAACTCAGTAGTGCATGAGATTGAAATTATCTATAATGTTTTAATTCAGTTAAAACCGGTCCAGCAATTTTTAGCAACAGGGAACTTACGGACAAACATACCAATACTAATTAAATAATTTAAATCTAAATAAAATGCTGTTGATTTAACAAACGAATACATAAATTTTAATTTTAGATAATCTGAACCACTGAACCGATTTGGATGAAAATTTGGTACAAATATAGATTGGGACCCGAGAAAAGACACAGGATAGTTTTTATCTCGAAAATCCCACAGAATCGACAACTATGCGGGTTCCCCGTTACTACGAAGTATACGATAGGCGAAGCCGCGGGTGAAAAACTAGTGTAAATCCAATTCATTATTATAAATAAATATAAAAGAGCGTGTACCGAGCACACATGTCAGGAGTGAAACTTCTTTGTAAGATTCAAAGATACCAAAATCACCGCCTTACTCCATGACGTGATGGTATAGCCATAAAATTTCACTTAGTCCAGGAGGAATCGGCGCATGAGTACCGAAAACTATTCCACCTCAATTTTTTTACGTGATCCTCTTCAAATTGCCCTACTGATGATATAAATGCATGTTGCCATGGGGCAACCCGGTGCCATATTGTTTAAACCGAAATTGTTTAAACAATTGCAAGGAATTGTTATTTTTCAACCGGACAAATTTTTTTTATATTTTTTATCGAAATACCAATAAAAAAGGTCCAATTACTTTTCACGATAAAGTTAATATTTTCAAAGATATGAATTTTTTAAGGTTTGAAAAATCTCAAATTTGGGTACTTTCGACCCATGAAAAATATATTTAAAAAAAAAATAATATATAAGTAATATTTTTTTTTCAATTCTCTATACAATAGTTAATAATATTGTTAATAGAGATTTAAGAAAATTTCATTGTTTATATCTGTTTTTTAATTGTTAACTTCGCGCGCTCACAAGTACGCGCCGCTTACCTTTAAGTATCGCCGTCTCTCTCTTACTCATGCGCTGCATCGGCCTCTCTGTGTCTTGAATCATTATTTATCATTTATCTTAAAAACTATCAACTTTATCAAGATTTCTAAAGAGAGCAATCTTATTAATAATTAAATTGTCTACAATTTGTTTCTTATATCGACGATGAAGTATCAATACCTCCTAACTAACATTTTAGCGATTTTCGTTTTATAGCATTTTCGTACTTAAAATAGAGTAATACATAGGCCCATAAAGGTCATTTCTCTGTAAACAGTCAATTTGAGCAAATATTAAAGTGTAGCAATACCTTATAACAAAAGTTGCGTCATTTTTGCTGGCAATATATTCTAACTACACCCTGAAGCGTCCGCTCTATGTTTTTAAGCACGCTTTCCTTGGGCTCATTTACAGTTTATTCCTGGGTTAAGAGTTTGGTATGCTTTCAAACCAAGAAGAAAGTATTCTAACACGTGCTTCTCCATCAAACTCAACAAACCATCGAAAATTTGCCATTCTTGATGAATTTCTTGATGCTTTTCCAAAACTACCATCGCATTATGCGCGTAAAGATACCAACAAATTGTTCGTAGAGTCAATTAAATTACTAAGCATTGTACATGTTACTGGTTTGACGAAACAGCTGCTGACCTGACGTCTAGCACTTTTGTTTCGTTTGTAATTAATTACCTGGAAAAGCATTGTGTTATCCAACAGCTGCCTATTATTATATTTTCTGACGGATGCACTTACCAAAATCGCAACGCAGTTATGTCGAACGCACTATTATATTTTAGTAAAAAGTATAATATTACTATAAGTCAAAAGTTTTTATAACCCAGTCACACGCAAATGAAATGCGATTCAGTTCATAGCACCATTGAACGCCAACTTATAATAATATACGGGCATTTCTCCGCAACTCGAGGTCAAGCGCCTATTTTGCGTGAGAGAGGAGGTGGGGGAAACCAGCTAAAACTGAAACCACCCGAGCACATGAAGCCAAGCAGCTTGTGAGGGCTGCCGAAGGCTTGAGGGAGGGACCCGGGAGACCCCAGGTGTCTTGCCCTGTACTCCGCAACCCCCGTACATTCCATGATGACGTGGGCTGCCGTTTCCTCGGACGCCATGCATGCTCTGCATAGCGGACTGTCTGTGATCCCTAAATTAAAGAGATGTTTGTAGAAGGGGCCGTACCCTGTGAGGGTCCCTGTTATTACACGTAGTTGCACTCTGCGTAGGTTGAGAATCGGACGTGCAAGTCTAGAGTCGATGTTTGGTAGGGCTTCTCTGGCATGTTTGCAGTCAGATCTGCTTGAACATTCTGCTTTTTGTGCAGTGCTAGTGAGCTGGGTAATCATCAGCCGGATCCAGCTTGCAGGTAGCGGTATAATTGTAAAAGGTCCCATGACTGGTGTTTCAGATACCCTTCTGGCTAATATGTCAGCAGCATCGTTTTCTCATGAGTTACTGTGTCCTTTTATTCATTGTAGTACTAGGGAATTTCCCAGATCACATACCCTAGTTAGGGCTAGGTGACACTAGAATTAACCCTGAAGTGATTTCATGGCTTTTGATTGCCATGAGTGCTGCTTTGCTATCCTATACTTTGCATATGATAGGATCCGAATCGAAAAGTTTTTACATTCCTTTTGATTATGGCTAAAGCTGCAAGTAGAAGTCCTAGGCATTCAGCCTGAAAAACTGTATTACGGGGTTCCAAGGGGTGAGAGATGTTAATGTTTAGGTCCTCAGAGAAGACCCCAGCACCCGTGCCATTTTCAGTCTTGGACCCGTCCGTGAAGATGAGTAAATCTTCGACGCTGTTGTGCTCTGACGTGTGTTCACGTAGTATCTTATATTTCTTGACTTGAACGCCAACTTAAGAACAAAGAAATTTACGTTCCAAGTGATTATGCCACTATAACCAAAGCAGCAAGAAAATCTCGTCCATATGAAGTTGAACAAATTGAAATAATGTTTTATATTAAAACCACTATCTTCGAGCATAATCACGTGACAGGATTTTAAATCAACATTTTACTATTATTGATACAAAAACCTAATATTAAAATAAAAAAATGTTGTAATCTTTAGAACAATTTCTTCTAAGTATATTGGCAATAAATTGTATCTAAAAAATACGGCTTCCTGTTTAAATACAATTACAAGCAATATCAAATATCTGCATGTTTTTTTTAAAAAGCTTTGAAGTTACATTTCATAAATGATTCCATGATATCTAATATCCTTTGATAATGAACGTAAGCTAAAATAATAATTAAAAACCGTAACGAAAAAGAAATAAAACGTTTTTTTTATCTACTGAAAAATGTAGTTTTTGTAGTTAGCATATATTGACACTTCATCGTCGATATATTTTTTTCTGAAATCAATTTTTTTAAAGTTATTTAAGCATAAATTGAAACATGTAATTAAAATTACTTTTTTGTCAGTTTATATTACTTTTTTGTTATTGAAACAGCAAGTAAGGTAAAAGACCCAGTTATTGACACTGGCCTAGTTGTTTGACACTCGCAATTTGATTTTAATTAAAAGAATGAAATGTTCTCAAAAAACCAAAGATCTTAAAATTTTTAATTCAAAAATTATATTTATTAATTTATTAGAATTGATTTGTTTTTTTTTTAACTAAAATAAAATTTAAAGTGTCAATAACTAGGTCTTTTACCTTATTAATTACATTGAATAACTTCTTCAAACGAAAGTTATAGATGGAGAAGTATGAAATAATAAAACAAGATTTAAAAATAAGTATTTATTTATTATCAATATTATTTTTATATATTATATTCTTACAGTCTTCTGAATCACAACCACATAGAAGTATGCAACTTATATTATTTGTGAGCGCGCGAAGTTAACAATTAAAAAACAGATATAAACAATGAAATTTTCTTAAATCTCTATTAACAATATTATTAACTATTGTATAGAGAATTGAAAAAAAAATATTACTTATATATTATTTTTTTTTTAAATATATTTTTCATGGGTCGAAAGTACCCAAATTTGAGATTTTTCAAACCTTAAAAAATTCATATCTTTGAAAATATTAACTTTATCGTGAAAAGTAATTGGACCTTTTTTATTGGTATTTCGATAAAAAATATAAAAAAAATTTGTCCGGTTGAAAAATAACAATTCCTTGCAATTGTTTAAACAATTTCGGTTTAAACAATATGGCACCGGGTTGCCCCATGGCAACATGCATTTATATCATCAGTAGGGCAATTTGAAGAGGATCACGTAAAAAAATTGAGGTGGAATAGTTTTCGGTACTCATGCGCCGATTCCTCCTGGACTAACTTCAAAAATAAAAAAAAATCATTTTTTTATAACTCCCATCATATCCAAACAATAGAAGCGAAGTTATTAAGGGGCCACTTACTGCCAATTACCTGTTTTCTTCGTCTAACTACTCTTCGGTTAGTGAATATAAATGTCCAAAAAAAATATATGTTACTCATTAGACCTTAAACTTTAATTTGAACGTTTTAAATAATTCTATCTATAAAAATAATGTCCGAAAAAATATTCCAAAGTGGAGCATTTCTTGTTTGAATTTTCGTAACTACGTCTAAACGGTATGGAGTTTTACTATTTTTCTTTCACAATAATATTTTAAAAGGTGTTTGTCATAAATTGTACGTTTGGCGAGACAAGGCAAATTCTTATTGAGCTACAAATAATTATTCACTGTTTTCTAAATGAAATGAAATGAGCGGGTCCGTGCGCGGGCGACGGGCGGCACTGTAGCTCGAACTGTCGGACGAGGAGGTTGTGCTGCTCATTCTCTAAAATTGTACTTTGCCTGATTGTGGATGGCAATTTTGTGCAATTTTTTTTTTTTGGACAATTTTGTGCGTGCGCGTGGGTTCACATAAGTTTTCTTTTAACTATGTTTGCGAATGTGTGCCCGCCTGCTACTAAGTTTTCTATTAGAAATCTTGTTTTGAACTTGTTTTTTTTCTCAGTTGGGTTTTTTAACAACTTTTTTATTTTATGCTTTTTAGTGCACATTGATTAGCTTAGTAGGTCAAAGCCCTACACCAAATACCCGTTACGTCAAGATGGCGGGACTTACTTAGGCATTTTGAAAATTATGTACCTATAATTTAGTGCATAATTAGTAGGTACTATTTTATACTTTCGTAAAAAACTTCTACTCTAACAGGATTACAAGATCAGGTAACTCTGTCTGTCTGTCTGTTACTCAATCACGTTACCCGTAGTGGGGTAAGGGGCAGATGCATTATTTATTACATCTGTTTCACTGATCGATTTTCTTTAGGGACAAGTAGGTGATCAGCCTTCTGTGTGACCAGACCGAGACATTTTTTTTTCTTCGTCTCCACCGGGAATCGAACCCAGGACCCCTCGGTTCTACGCTCACGCGTCAACCACTGTACCAAGGAGGCGGTCAAAAACAATAAATATGCGTAACAAAAATAAGATAACTTTCTATAGTAATTTTCCGATTTTCAAAAATTCGTAACTCAAAAACTAAAAGTATCCTCAAAGTGAAATTTCAGATTTAGGTTCCATAGGACAATAGCTAACCACAAAAAAATTTATGACTCTCAACTCCACGCCCTATAAAGTACAATTTTACCTTTTTAAACTATTAAAATAATAAATTCAGTATAAAAAAGTAAAATAAAGTTTTTAATAGCGCCTGAAAAAATTACAATGTTAATAAAATTGCATTTCTTTCATTTTTATGCCGAATTTACTTTTTTAAATCAAAAATAATGCAAAGAGTATGAGGTACCTACATAATTTTCAAAAATCCGCCATTTTGATGTTCACAAATACTGATTTCATTTCACAAAAAATAAATCTATGTTGTTTTATTATAATTTAATTAAATAAATCTATGTTGTTTTATTATTGTAGGTAATATAAGCATGATATACTTTTTTGGAATCCTTATTATGATACCTTTAATTTGATACCCATATAGCAGAAAAAGATTTTTTTTTTTATTTTAGTCTAGCACCCCCATTTTTCTTTTTTTTGTCACCTACCTAACAAAACTTGGGCTAATACGACGAATCTAACGATACCCTAATTAAAGAAATCCATCCAGTGGTTCGGAAGATATCAGAGAATAAAGAATATTAGATACATACAAAGATAGGCGCGAAAAACATAACCCTTCTTTTTAGTCGGTTAATAAAAATGCCCGAGCTGCTGCGGAACGCGGCGCAAGCGGTTAATTGCGATGAGCGCGGATCACGCTCTGCGCACGTAAAAATGAAGCGGGGGTGCGTGGCTAGCGCGGGGAGAACGTCCAAATCCTCAAAGCCGTTTCACTGTTACAACAACCTTAATGAATCTATAACTCAATAGATAAACTTTTGATACAAAATAATCCGTTATAATGTATGAGATGATAAAACAGCCGCCGGCGAAGCCTCCAACTCCAACTATGTGCTAACTGTACGATAATTAAGTGCAGGTTAGGCTCTGTACATGCTATTTCAATATATTAGTTTGAATATATTGAAAATAGAAGAATCTATAAAAATTGATAAAGAAGTATTTATGTGCTAAGTAACTTGTGCCTTATGGCCCGGGTTGTTAAAGTTTTGGTAAAGTCTTGGAAATTGGAATAAATCTTGGAAATAATTCCATGAGTTATCTATTATGGGAACAGCCATTTTTATGAATGAGATGTTTGAGCTTTCTAACTATCTCCGGACACAAAAAACATACCATATTGCTCAAAGAAAGATTAACACTATGATATTTTATAATATTATTTTGTGTGATATATAATGATAAGTAAGTAAGGGCTATAAGAAGATAAAATATGAATAAAAAATAAACGGCATGTATTGACGAACTTCGTTGTTTCAGGAAAATTGTTAAAAATACGATTGAGTTCTGCAAATGTTATAAAAATAACGTATGACTGGGATATATGAAATGTCATATTTGTCGAAAGGTCAAACGTATTGATATTATGTTATTCATCTAAAAATAGGAGAGGTGAGTAGCTGAGCTTCAATGAAATATATTTCCGTACTATTTGAGATTAGCGACTGGCTTTTCGCGGTACAAAATAGAATAGAAACCGCAATTGGAAATATAGTTTATTTTAAAATATACGAATGAATATAGAGACACAGTAAAAAGTACATAATAATATTAAAATATGAACTCAAGTGAAGAACAAATCCATCGTATCTTGGTTCCTTAGGAGTAGTTCCTAGTCCGATCACTTAAAGTTTTTGACTTGGATTGACACATTGTAAGAAAAATTACACTTGACGAAAACCAGCAAAAAACATTACAGAAATATACATTAAAGTGTATTAAAATTGCTTTATTAATTACAATAATCAATGTTTCATTTCAGCGTCATGAACAGAATATTACGAGCATAATGAAAGTCATTCGATTGTAAAATCGTTCACAAAATAGAAACCAATCGTGTGCACTAGGTCTTACACATAAACGCTAAACCGCGGTCCCGATACGAAGTTTCCAATGAAAATTATAATCCCAAATTGGCGTATAAAATATGACGTCATACTTGTATCCTTGACACAATACATCATGCTGACAACCACGGTTTGCTCGGAGTTGCCGAAGTTCGGGTATTATGAAAATTAGGCACCTCCAAGATGATTGGGTTCAGCTAAGTTTGTTGCCTAACTGTTCACAACGACGTCCAAATTAACATACTTCATAGGTACCTACGTGTATCATGTATTTTGAATACGTGTTTATGCTAATCGGCTTTATAATTTAGGTTTTATTGAGCCCTTTTTATGACGGATTTGAGGCCGGGATGAATATATAAAATTTCAATATTATGTGGAAAGGTCAAGCGTATTTAAATGTTATAAATCTAAAAATAGCAGAGATGGTTCTGATTTTCTTGAAAACGTGGACTTTAATTTCCTTTTGGATAGTTGCCATTTCTAAATAAATATTTTTATGAAGTGGTTGATCAGATTTATTTAAAGAACGAACTTTTTTTTTTAATAATTGTTTATTTGTATTTAACCTACAACTATCCTTGTTAGAGATAAATAAGTTAGTTCGTTTTGAATGAAACATACAGATTTCTCTCACATAGAATATAAGAAAACACAAACGAAAATCCTGTAGTTCTCTCATCAGTTACATTTTTCAGTTACACGAAAAACACACCAACTTATTCCAAGATTTGCATCATAAATAAGTGAGCAGAATTCCACTAGAGCCGTAACAAATCACGACACAAAGCGTAACCGAAAGCAGGTTTTTTGAACAAAAGGGAATATAGTATAAATGCACAACTCACGAGGAACGTAACGAGGCGAATTTTAGCGTGTTTGAATTAGAACGAAAAACAGGTAGCGGATAAAATACAAGCTCTGTGACCCCGCGGCCTATTTCCGTGGGACTCCCAATTTGTTTGGCACAAATATAGTAAAAAGAAAGAAGTATGTTATCTTCGAACAAAGGTACATCGTGCTGCTTCTATATACGCGGAGTGCATGTACGTACGCACACACACAACGCCGCTCGGTTTCCACTCTGGTACCGTTCTCTTGCTGGCCACCATTGCTGTGAACGGTCGATGTTTGTTTATATAATTATTTTAAATATCAATGTGACAAGTGACAACCCTTCGCCCCACCAGTTTAGGTACTTAGCTACCGTGCGCTTCTAAACGCAGGGAGTTGGCCTACTTCTCTCTTTTTACTATGGCACAAAGATGCTTCGTTATTTCTCGCTGTGGTGATGAATGTGACAACGATAGATGTCATTACGCATTGAGCAAACCGCAGCCTTTGACGAGGTAAATGAGATTTTGGTAGCACAAGGTGGTATATCCATCGCTTTAGTTTATTGTTTTATATTTTGTATTGTGTAAATAAATAATTATTGATCTTGGTATAATATAATAGTTTGATAATAGCGATAATGTGATGATAGCGAATACAGTTCTGCCTTTTTGGTGAATGAATGTGTGATGTGTGTGTGTGTGTGTGAAGTGGGTGAATGTCAAAGCCTATTTGTTGTCACAACGATACTTCTTTGTGAAGAATTAAAAGATATAAAGTAATATAACTTTTAGACCGGGAGATACTGACACAAAATTTCGAGTCATTTGTAACAGGATGGCGGTTCTACAGGGGTCTTAGTACGCAATGACAAAAAGAAAAATGATGGTATGAACGCTGGTACCGGTGGGTTAGTCGCGTGGGCGTTAGTCGAACTCGTCGGAAAAATAGCGAAAGTCAAACGATTTGTAACACAAAAATTTTAGAATTTACCGATAGCCCATAAAAAAGAAGTAGGCGGTAGTGTCATGCCATACTTTTCCGGTATGACTTACAGCCCGCCATACCAACGCGAATGTGTTGATTTAATAAAAACAATTATTCAACCATTTGTACCAAGCTAACTTTTGCACAGGTAACCATCGTCGTGCAGCCATTTACGAAAATCGCCATGCCATACTTTTCGGACGATTCCAAATGGTCGCCATACCGCCGAAAATCTGCAAAATTTTTTTATTTCGCATATCTTTTTGTACCAGTATTGCATTTGGCTTTTTGGAGAGTATTAATTGATAAAATGTAACCATTATTATATTTGCCATACTTCTAGTAGGGGGAAAAAGTGCTGTCATACTTAAAAAATAAATTTATTATTAATTTATATAAGTGAAGATTTCCAACACCTAGATCTTTGAAATTTTGTATTTATATTCGTTGATCCTCAAACTTACAGGAAAAATAAGTGCCATACTGTTACAAATCGTTTGACTTTCGCTATTTTCCGACGAGTTCGACTAACGCCCACGCGACTAAGCCGCCGGTACCAGCGTTCACACCATCATTTTTCTTTTTGTCATTGCGTACTAAGAACCCTGTAGAACCGCCATCCTGTTACAAATGACTCGAAATTTTGTGTCAGTATCTCCCGGTCTATTTGACGATATTTAAAACAATTAAAAACATGAACTAGACGACAGTGAATTTTCCACTTTAGTTTTGACATTCAATTTACAATTTATAAAGAAGTGAAGAAGCTACCAATCCCTACTAATCCCTAATAATAGTCTGTCTGTCTGTCTGTTGCGCTTTCTCGCTTAAACCTCTCAACCGATTTTGATGAAATTTGGCACAGACAATTTTTAGACCCTGAGAAAGAACATAGGCTACATTTTATTGTGAAAAAACACCACACGGGCGAAGCCACGGGCGTAAGCTAGTAGGTTCATATAAATTATCTAATCATACATAACAAATCCACTGATACCGCTCTTTCATGGTCACAATACACTGCACAATTAAAACGAACAGTTCGGCCCGGGCTGGACTCTTACTAATTTCGCGGCAGTGTTAACCCGCCTAATATAATTAGCTTTGTACACTCCTGAGTTTTCTACAAAAATACATGCTTTCGTACGTGGGCGGTTTATATTATGTATACCGGATTGGGATGGACATGGTTGCGTTAAATGTTTAGTTGGTTGTTATTATTAGGTCTGTCTGTGGTGGATTTTAAATGTTATCTTATACGAATGGTATTATATTGATTACAATTTAACTTGTCAGTTCATAATCTACTAACAGTGTTAATAGATGTCGTGGGCTCCTCTTGATTTAACAAAAAAGGGGGAAGAAATATGAGAAACACTGAGTTAGTTAGAATTACATTGCAGTGCAGATAATTTTAATATGTATATACCTACTTTTTGAAACTGAACTAAAAATTCTTATAGTAAATTCTTAAATTAGTATATGACGATTAATTTAGAACACAATTTATTATTCGTACAATTTCAAATATCATTATTTATGAAAGCAAAAATGAGTCATGAAATTAATTTCATTAAATAGGATAAAATAGGATAAAAATTAAACATAATAACTGATATTGTGTAACAGGCCGACGGGACACTACAATTAAAAACGAAATTTCATAAACTTTTGTTTATATGAATGTTAATTTAAAATATTCAATTTGACAAACGACACGAAATAACTGTGTCAATCAGACCGGAACGGACAAAGGAAAATGCATTTTTAATAGCTTTCCAAATTGAGTTAAAAATGGCGGACAAACGTGAATGCGGCCATGGGGTTCCGTAATTAATTCTACTAGCTTGTCTAGACCTTGGGCCGGAAATAGATCCTTGCCTATTTATTTGGTGATGTTACTATTCATATTTGTACAGGATGTCTTATCTATGCTATTATAGATGTTAGTTTGTTTGTCACGAGAGGAAACCTAGTAGAAGTGGATCTGCTACTACACATGGTCAGAACAATAATACATAAAAATAAACATGAAAAGAAATAGATTGATTTAGGTCCACCATAAGCTAACAACAAAAAAGCTACTGAAAATTTTTAACAAGAACAATAATTGAAATTACAAATTTCTTCAATAAAATATAATTAAGCGCAAAGAGATTAGATAAAATACTTTTTTAATTGATTATCTGAGTAATTCCTTGATTCCTAGAAGTGAAGTGATATAAGAAATTACAGCTAATTGTAATTAAAAGCTTGTTTTCTCTCATCATTTATACAGATAAATTATTATACCTTTAACAACACAATATAACTTTATATTAATTTATTAAGTAAAATATTTGCAAAATATATAGCACTATAAAGACATTATCTACACTAATAATATAAAGAGGAAAACTTTGTTTGTTTGTTTGATTGTAATGAATAGGCTCATAAACTGCTGGACCGATTTTAAAAATTCTTTCACCATTCGAAAGCTTCATTATCCACGAGTAATAATATATGCTATATTTATTATTATCACGCTAAAACCAACAGGAGCGGAGCCACGCGGGTGAAACCGCGTGGCACAGCTAGTATTATAATAAGGCTCGAAAAAATATTGAATTGTAATGCATACGGAACCCAAAAAATCGTCAATAAGCAGGCGGGTATTACGTGGCATTACGGGTATTAATTCGGCAACTGTTCATAAAACGGAACGTATAGTAAATGCTCGATTGAATGGTAATCGCTAATTGGTATCGCGCTCTCGTTAAATATATTTTGCTTGAAAATCGCGTTGTAAGGGCATGCGTACAGTGAATGTGAAGTATAGATATATTATTATTAGATTTATTTATTTTAATATGAATGCAGATATAACACAACAGAAGTATCGAAAGAACAAAACGGGGTAAATATGGTAGTGAACTTAGTTATTGACGTGACAACGTCTTATAATTCGATAAAGCCGGCTGCACGCACGAAAGAACATGACTCATGCGGCGTTACCTCGCTCTGAGGCGTTCCATGTAAGGCTTGAAGTGCAAGCGAGAGCGCGGAACGAGCGACAAAGAAGCACAATCGGACGTTGTCACGTTCAACTATCGTCTGTAAACCGACTTCACAGACAACCAATTTTTTTTTTAAGAAATCACAAGATTGCAGTTTTATTGATAATTTTCTCAATGTTCCTTTCAGAGCTTTTAAGATACCTAATTGTCAATTCATGCACAATATTATTTATTTATTGATAGAAATAAAGATTTTAGGAATAGTATTAATGTAGCATGAAATACTATTATACCACGACATTACTCTTTCTCATTTAAAATATAATCTTTCAAATTGCAATTTTCTCAAGAGGGTTTCAATGAGCGGTGTTCCTTACAACAGTAATCGAGTGATTGAACCGTCGGATAGATTTGACGATTGCACAAAATCGTCTCATTTCGAATGATTGGCTCGTTCCGAATTATAATTCAGCTCTGATACTTATAGACTGCAATGTATGAAATGTTATTTAGTTGATTAGTAAGGAAATAACTTGTATAAGACAATTTTTTCGACTTGGATTTGTTCAATTTAGTAGCACTTTGCCTTATATTATAAGTAACTAGCAAACCGGGCGAACTGCGTTTCGC
Source organism: Colias philodice (assembly GCF_061535455.1). Classification (NCBI taxonomy): domain Eukaryota; kingdom Metazoa; phylum Arthropoda; class Insecta; order Lepidoptera; family Pieridae; genus Colias; species Colias philodice. The sequence continues at coordinate 363,074 of NC_143104.1, forward strand.
CACCAGAGACACCTTTTCTTTGCTATAAAAATCACGGAGCCCGAGACCTTTCCAACGAATGCACAACCGTGGAAATCGGTTCGTGCGTTCTGGAGTTATAGCGTCAGGAAGGAAAACCCGACTTATTTTTATATAGTAGACTAGGTACGGATCTTAAAAATAGTTTCTAAAAAAAGCCTGGGTAACGGTATTTACGATAATAATTCCAAGTAAACTATGAAATGAAATTGACATAAATTCTAAATGAGCTATATTACGATATAAGCTGTGCCGCGCAGTTTTACTCTCGCATAAATTAATAAGTTTCAGATTGATTTTAGGAGAAAACAGCAATTATATTTCCTCTAATAGTAAATATTGTATGTTCTTTAGATGCCCTTCTGGGTATGTGAAATAAATAAATATAAAAGACGTGTGGCACTCGGGGACTGCCGCGGTAAAGCTATTGCATGCTATGCCTTCAAGCCACACCTCCATGTCCGTCGGAGTGGGAAGCGTGAGGTTTTTCGTAACTAAATTTCTGGATTCGGTCCCCGCGCTCAAGGCCCGCGATAGAAGCTATGCAATAACTTAAAATAAATAAATGTAAGATATTCTATATCTTTATAATAATAATATAAATGGTTTAGTATTTGTATCCATTTTTTAGTTCTAAAGTCTGTGAGCAAAGTTCAAGCTTTATTTGGTTTAGGTCTAAATACCACTGTTAGAATGTCTGCAAATATTAACTTAGATATTTAGGTTAACTAAACTAGCCTGAATACAGGTTCCCGTTATTTTTGGATATTTCATCAATTTTTTATAACATTACCCTTACAATGTAAATTAAACTTTGGTACCAATCCCTACTAATAATATGCGAAAGTAACTCTGTCTGTCTGTTACGCTTTCCGCTTAAACCTCTCAACTGATTTTGATAAAATTTGGCACAGACAATCTTTAGACCCTGAGAAAGAACATTAGGCTACCTTTTATCAAAACACCACGCGGGCGAAGCCGCGGGCGGAAGCTAGTGATTATAATATATAATATCTCTTCTACATTCCACGAACTACGAACGCTACGAACGCGTGCTACGCGTAGAGACTACGGCGTAGCAAGATGCACTTATTATTTGAATCAATATTCATAAAATATTGATAAAATATAAAACAACATTTAATTATTTATATTACCAAAAGAAAAAAAAATATTTTTGCATATTAATTTCTTTCTTCTCATTTTAATTTTCATACAAGGTTTGCGGATTTAACAAAAGAAATGCGGCGAAGCCGCGGGCGGAAGCTAGTTTATAAAAATATTATTAGTATATTGTGTTCTGTGTACATAATACAACGAAAATAGGCCGTGTTAACATAACATATATTTACTGATGTAATGTAAATAAATAGGCTAAAATATTTAACTATTTTATAGGATTCTCATTTATGTATTACCGTATTTGAATTTAAAATAAATTTGACCCATTCCACACTACACACAGTTACAACGAATTCATAATATTGTAGTACTAAATTCAATTCTAAATGAAATTAGCTCGAACCGGTGCTATACCATCAAACTCCTTTCATACAAGCTGCTTTTAATCTTTTCAGTTTAAATTCGGTTTAGATTGCGGTCAACTAAAATTGAGTTTGCTTAACGTTTCCCAGCTATGTTGAAAGAAATAAAAGAAGGTTGTAATGAAAGAATATTAAATTAATACACGGAATTTTTGCGGAGCGACTTCTGTGCGCATTTTCGTCATAATTTAAATGCAAGCAGTTTTCTACACGGGAGTAATTATTTTATTCTAATTTTACGTTCTTTATTATGTTTCCGTGTGCTACGTTGGTCCAGTTCTTAATGTTTCGAATGGTTTGAAGATTTCAGGTTAGAAAAAAAAGATACATTGAGTCATTGTAGTTAATACAGATTCTATTAAAGATTTATTTCATTATAATTATTTACTTACATTACCTTCTATTACACTACTTCTAGTACCAGTTGACTACTAACTATTTAGTTTAGGAATAAAATTGCAATTGATTTGTTTATATTTTTTTTTAGTTTATTTTGTTTTCTATGCGCTTTGGAAAGAATTTAATTTTTATGTTTTGTATTACTTTTTACAACAATATGATTTTCCATTTTTTATTTATCAAGCTAACTGTAGTCGCGAGATAATATGTTTAGAAGAAAATTTGAATTCATCTTTTAAAATAAAAGTTTAGGAGCAGAATAATTTAAATGCTACATATTTTGTAAAGTAGGTATACGTAGACAGATCGACAGACAGATACTTGTTTTATATCTCGAAATCTAAAAAAAACTAACATTTTATTTTCACATTACATTCTCGTTTTAAAGAAACTCTGATAACGTATAAATCGCTTGGGATTTATTCGTCTTATTTCTTTATACTTTTTATTACGTTTCTCTTAAATCGAAATCGCGTTTTCTTATTTAACTTCTATACCAGTTTGAATGTCAGAATAATGTCTGTAAAATTGTAGAGGAGATTAGAATGAGTCAGGTTTTATATTGGATGTTTTTCAATGTTTTCAGAATACCTATATGTACATTTACATGTGGGTTTATATTTATTATGTGAGTATTATGTATGTGAGTTTGTTTAATCAATAAATTGCTATTTTATGTACTAAATAATATATTATATTGAGAATAAATACATAATATCACTCTCTGATGTACCTATATACTTAGAGAAGTATAAGCTTACCTTATCTCTCTGTTTGATGTTTTCCAGTAAAATATAACCTGTATTGTGCGCTTTCATGGGTTTTAATAATATTATAATCATTGGCTTAATTAAGGGTCTTTAAAATATTACCTATATAAAAGTGCTATTTCATAATATATTATGTAATAATTAAAAATAACATCAGTTCTTCTGATAGTTATCGTAATATGCACTTAGTTATTTACACAAATTATATGGATGCATAAAATAATTATTTGTTGTTGTGTTTATTTATCTGGAAAGCACTAGCTTACAAATAATAAAAGAATCATCAAAACCAGTTCAGTCGAAAGTTCTGAGGTAACAAACACAAATATACAGTAGATTTGAGAACCTCCTTTTCGCAGTCGGTTTATAAACATCAATACAAAATAAGGTTAGATTAGTCTCTAGATTAGATGAGCAAAAGTTTCCAGAATTACTCACACATTCTGGGAATAAGTTTTCAGCTTTACGTATAAAACTTTTTATCAAAATTAATGACATAATAAATACATCCAATTTATTGTTAAACGAATTTCAATGAATTGATTTCAACTGCAAGTTGATCATCCCAATTACAATGTTTGCGAACTTTATTATTAAGTGACGTATAACGGAATATTTATTATCAAAAGTTCATATTATTTTATATTTTTCACCATGATACTTTATTACAGGGCTAAGACAAAGCATCCATATTAATATTATGTCTTAATTTTACGTCTAAAGCACAGCACTAATTAGGATGAAATTTGTAGAAAACTGCTTGTAGTAAACCACGAGAACATTGTTAAAATACTGGTTGGCTTTTGGTTAGAAACATACTTTATAATATTATGTTTATTACTTCCAACTAATCCGTTGGGTTTGAAATAAACAAGTACCTACTGGTAGACTTTCATCGAAAATCATAATTTATAATATTAGAGAATCCATTTTAAATTGTATTAAGACTATTTTTATGATTACATAATATCTCTTCTACATATTTTCACGAACTACGAACGCTACGAACGCGTGCTACGCGTAGAGACTACGGCGTAGCAAGATGTTATTATTAAGATATTATTATTTGAATCTATATTCAGTAATAAAACAACATTTAATTATTTATATTACCAAAAGAAAAAAAAATATTTTTGCATATTAATTTCTTTCTTCTCATTTTAATTTTCATACAAGGTTTGCGGATTTAACAAAAGATTCTCTTTCAAATACAGCCAACCTAAAACCCTTTATATTATCAATACAAGTAAACGTCCATTGTAAAGAAATATGGTAGATAGCTGGTCAGTAGCTCGTTATCCCTAGCTACGCTATCAAAACTAGGGCTGCCTACTCGATATATTAGTAATATCATAATTATAATTTTAATAAACGTCGATGTGAAAAATTGTTAATAATTTCTTACACATAATTTTACCATGACATAATGCGCAAAAAAGCATATTAAGTAATGATATTAAAAAAATATTTTTGTAACGAATCATTATAAATATATTCCCTTGTTGCTTATTTATTTCATCAGTTTTGTTTCAATCATTGTCTCAATTAACTAAGTTTATTGTAAAGGTAATCAAAATACCACTCTCCTAGTTATGTCTTAAATTTAGTTTGTTAACTTTTAAACAGTAAATTCTAGAAAACAGCAAACATAAATACAAAAAATGAACAAAAAAGTTTATTCAAAACTCAGCAGCGACAACCCTAATCATACGTGGCTCAAACAATAACCGCCCGGACTCGACTCATCGCACAATTTTTTGCTGGCATTGAATAAGCGCCTTTATTCACCATGAATACCGTTCGTTACAAAGATGAGATGAATGCTCTTTGAAAAGTTAACGTATGATGTTAGCGATTAGCTGTTTCTTTTCTTGTTTAGATCAATACGTAACTTTTGTGGAATAACATTTTTTTTATAAAGCTGACTTTTTATACGCGCTATTGGTCAAAGCGTGATGATATTATCATATAGCCTATAACCTTCCTCGATAAATGAACTATCTAGGACTGAAATAATTTTTCAAATCGGTCCCGTGGTTCTTGATATTAGCGCGTTCAAGCTGATACGCAAATGAAAGGCGGGCTTCAACGACAGACTGATTTATTTTAAAGAAACAGATTTACCCTCAATCATAATAATTAATTTGTTACTTATTCTAAAATACCGTTATTACACAAGCAAGCAAATTCTTCAGCTTTATTAGATTTGTATAGATTAATCATTTCAATAACATAATATTATATAAAACCTCTTAACTTATAGGGCAGCCTCATGACTAAGTAAAATATCTCTAAGATCTCTATAAAAGTATATGAGTAATTATTTAATTAAATTATTTTTAAGAGATGCTGTGAAAATTTTCTCTTTCAAGATTGAATTATGTAAGGTTTAAATACACTTATCAATATATTATAATCATGTATGTGAGTAGAGAAGACTTAAACCATATTATTAACTAAAATTAAACGTATTGAAGACGCTTTAAACGTGAATTATAATCAAGATTTCGAATATCGCGAGCAGATTTCAATTTGTTGCCTCTATACATTGTAGCCTTTAATTTAGTCTAAAGTAATTAAATCCAAGTTCAATACCCAAAATAATATGAAAAGCCTGATCAGGAGTTAATTTCCAAATGGGTAGGCACAGCATATTGTTCCCAAATATTCCATTGAAATAGACAAGCAATAATATTGAGAGCATTTGATCATTTTCTGAGATAGTGGGGAGCGAAATGATATATCTATTTCGTTAATTAAAATCGACATTGCATGGCAAATAGTTCAAGTGAAACAATTTTTTTGACCAACAAATGAAGGAATAAACCAGACGCGATAATTTATTTAAAGCGTATTTTTTTTTCTTTTACTAAGAATAGAAAACCTAACAAATTATATACTTGCGTTGTTTTAAAAGTTTAAGCATACATAGAAACAGACAGACAGCAACAACGACTTTATTTAATACCATGTAGTAAATTTTTAATATTTTTCTCTTATACACAAAAAATAGACTTTTTAATGAAAACACAGTATTACAATAATCAACCTACGTCCTACATATTTACATCCCACATTTGATCTCTCCTAGACTTATCTAATAATAATTTATAAAATTGATAAAATCTCCATTAATTAAATTAAAACCCAATGATTAAACTCGAGTACAGCAATTACATGAATAGACAAGTGTTAATACCAGCTATTTGAAAAGTACTTGAGCTCGACACAGCATTACAAAAACACGTAATGCCATCGTATATCAGAGGGTAAACAGTGAACGTTGAACGTTGAATTGTTTAAACTTTTGCTCCTTCTTTGGAAGCTCTAATAGCATACTTGAATAGTACCTATTGCTAATCGTTTATGCATATTTCAATTTATCTACAGATGAATGATGATATTTACTGCTATGTTTGATGATTTCATTTTATTAGTGTCTGTTTTTCAGGCTCATCTTTGAAAGTGCTGTACGATTTTAAAATGTTTTTCAATTCTAACACCATAAATTAGTGTATAAGGATTTTTTAAAATATGTAGAATTGGTGATGATCGCTTTTCTAAAATATAAATCTATAATCTTTTTAAAGTTGTATAGAGTTTCATTAGATTTGTATCTACCATTTTATATATTATGTATCTCTATCTTGTAGGAAAAAAAAAAACAAATTTAACTTTAATTTCGCTGCAAAAGGTATGATTTTCCATATATTAAATTAAGAATTAAACTGCGGATATATTAGTCCAATAATATTAGCATAATTTAGAGTGGAATTATCCGATATGAATAGTTTGAAATTTGCGGTCGTATCATCGCTGAATTGTCATTTTAACGCGGTTGTTGTGCTGAATAAAATTATTAGTCTTTAGGTTCGCTATTTATGAGTAAATTTAGAGCAAACTAACTATTTACCGTGGGTTTTATTGTCATAAATAAAAATCTGAAACTATAGAGATTATTACAAAATAAAGTAGTCACAGTGATACTATCACTAATTATTCATTTTCATTTGCAAATGACAAAGATTTCATTTTTTGGATATCAATATAAGGTTATTATCAGTACAAATATACATACAGTATATTTTTTTTGTACGAAATAAGTTTCCCCTCTATCATTAACGCTGATGCTTGAACCGCTGGTAACGAATTGTAATGAATTTTAGATCGAGATAGTTATTTATTTCAATGAATAATTGTTATTAGGTCTCACCCATAAATTAACTAAAAAATATTTCCCCAAATCTAGCAAATTCCTTTGACACGAACGTCATTCGAATCAAAGAAAAGCCTATCAACCATAGATATTAATCAAACCCCCAAATCCGAGCACTTTCTTGATAAGGGCGTGAATGGCATGTATTAGAGTCAGCAAAAACGCACGTCTCAGCTATTTTTAACCAGTTTTATGTGCTAGGGAATTTCGACCGTATTGATATATCAGTAAGGGAATAAATGTGGTGCGTCTATCTCGCCGATATCATAGGATCTATGGCGGTGAGTGATAGCCGGCATTTGAGTGTAGTTGAGCAATATATTTAGGGTTTAAGACTGGATGGAATGATTATTAAATGTCTGTGTTAGGTTTTGTTTCAATAGAGATTTGTATTCAATAAATAAATGACGAATTCTGATATTGAAAAACCAATAAAATATATTAATTGTATCTATAAAGGGATTTTATTGATATTTATAGATAGTTTTAATTGTTTATATTTACTAAGTTAATGTGCAGTCTATTGTCATAGTAGTCACTATAACATATTTCTTGACAAACATTGCATTCAAATCTCGTTGTTATTTTTTACTTCTATCCATCCATGCTCACAAACACGTTTGTAGCACTTTTCATATAAATTTTTAATTTCAAACAGTGCACAATTAATTTTTTCCCAGTACATAACACTATTTGTGCAAAACCACAACAAATAGAGCTTGTTACGAGCACACGTCATGGCGGGACCACTACAAAATTGTATTTACAGTAACAATTCAACAGGTAAATATTGTTTCTTTTCGTTTTTGTGAAGTAATTAACTGTTTCGCAAATTAAGCTTGATTTTCCACAAAATACAAATGGCATTAAACATTTTTAAGCTTCTCTTGGCGGTAAATAATTTTATTCATATAAAAATTATAACATTTTGTTTAATTTATGAGAATTATTTTTATATAGGATTTAAAATCTATTATTATACAATATACATGCAATGTTAGTGGTAATATAGATTAGGTTTGTATATTTACTTTAAGTACATTTCTATGTGTGTTTAAATGCAGTGAATATATTAATTTTTAATACGTTTATTCTTACTAAGAACTAGCGAGCTTTTTACTAGAAATAGAGTTATATTCAAAAGGATTTCCTCAGAGTATAAAATAATATCTGGTATGTATTACTTTTCCTACAGAAAGATTTATACCTTCCATACACGCTAATAACTATGAAAATGTAGGTAAGGAATATTAAAGGAATCTATACTAATATTATAAAGCTCAGGAGATTGTTTGTTTGCTTGCACTAATCTCAGGAACCACGTAACCGATTTTAAAAATTATTTTACTGTTAGTTAGTGGACTATCCATTTATCGAAAGGAAGGAAGGAAGGCTATATTATAATATCGTCATGCTAAAACCAATAGGACCGGAGCAATGCGGGTAAAACCGCGAGGCACAGCTAGATATAAATGTCACATCACACATGTATCCGTTTGTCTGTCTAGAATTCTAGAGTGGTCTAGACGTGGAATGTCTAGCAAATAAGTACTAAAAAGCAATGGTATCGTTTAATGTGATCTACAAGTTAAATCACTCGATTCTCTGAGTCAGCAGTATAAATTATACGTTTGATAGCTTGATAGTGTGATAACTGAGAGACTGTGAAAGAATAAAAGCAAATAGAGAATAAAATTTAAAATGATTCTTGTCTATTTTAAAATTTCGATTTTACAGTATGAAGAAAATGTGAAAGAATTTCGTTTTTTGGAGAGCTGTGACAAATGTGACTGAATTAAAATAACTTAAGTAATGTTGTAAACAAGTTGTAAAGTATGGAATAGGCATCTTCTAGTTTAAACTTGGACAAAAGCAGTAAAGCAGCGACATTACGTTAAACTATAAGAACTGATTGTGAATAAAATTGATGAAATGTAATGAAGTAGGTAATTTGAGTTACATCAAAGCCATGAGATAAGAAAAGTTTAAAAATTTATTGTTTCTCAAAACAAATTAAACTGGATCTTCCGGCACTTGATTGATAATATTTTACATTTGTGAGTGACTCTGAATTAATATTATGGCATTCGGTTTGATGAGGCCGGAAGATGGAAGCCAATTTCAGTCGGATCGGTTTATTACCCGTTTCGTTTTTGAATTTTAAACACTTTCAGTATAAAAAATTGGTATTTCTGATGTTTCTTTATCAAGTGAGATAAATTTTATCATTGTATTTAGTAGTAAGATAATTTGAAGTTAGAAAACTTGGTTTTGCGTTCGTTACAGATAAAATACGGTTTAACACGTTCACTGCGTAAAAAATAACAATTACTTTCAGCTGGTGCGGTGGCAGTCCAAAAAAGCACCCACTTGACTTTCTTAATGTGCGTGGCAGGCCCTTTCGACACGACAGCTCTGAGAAGTATTAAAGCTCTATTATCTTAGCCAACCCATAAAGTATCTATGATTTTTTTACAGTTTTGAAATCTTGATGAATCACTTGTCTATACATTGATCCCGCCCCTGGATTCTCTAAACAGAAATTGAGAAATTAGCAATCGAAATTGTCAGGCCGACAAGGCCTGATCCCGCACCAAAGTGTAATTTTTATAGTGATGGGATAGTGAAAGAAAATAAAATATCGAGTTTTTAATTATATTTAAATCTTATAAGCACTAAGCCAAACATAGTAGGTAATTAAAAACAAAATTAAATACAATTCTTTTTATATAATTAACTTTAACTATTTAATGTGTTCTTACCACGATATTATTCGTAACCGAGTTATCATGGTCCTGACATAATATGACGAAGTTTTGTTCCACTCGGACTGATGTAAATATCATTTCTAGAATCAGGGTAGTCATATTTTTTTCTTTTAGGGAAAATTTCTTCGTCACTTATGTCGTCGCCGAGAATACTTTGGCGTTTATAATTTGCTGGGCGGATTATTTTATTTTCTAAAATTGTGATTTTGCTGGTGGATGGCTTTGGTTCTTGCTTTTTAAATATTTTCCTGTATTTAATTCGTTTAGTATCTTCGTAATCGTCTTCAGTATCACTATTACTTACATTTTCTAGCGTTATTTTTTTTACGATGCGCCATTTTGAAGTCGATGAGCGCGCGTCCTTCTTTTGACTGCACAACACTACTGGCGGCTCAACGCGTACGCAACTGCACAGTGCGGCAACAGGTCGCTACCGGTCACCCACCGAAACAGGCCCGCTCCCGCAGTGAGGTAACATTTTTAAAGTCCTGTGCGGCGGAGGTCGAAAACGACCTGTCGCGTAAGTAAACTGCCTATATTACTACATTTCTTGTCACAATTCGAAAACTATATTTGTCTCTATCATGCTCGTAAAAATGCCCAGAAAACCTGTTCCGCACAAGCGAGAAAGACCTGTTTTTTCCGCGCGCACAGTGATTTGGCACAGCACCAGGCCGATTGTGGGTGACCCGCAGTGAACGTGTTAATATGTAGGTAGGTAAAAAAATTCAGTATATTCGGACATATACTGTATTTTTTTTCTTTATGTGCCTAGAGCTATATTGTAAGCTGTTATCTGTTAAACATTATCTATTCTGTTTTAACTGTTATGTGGTTTGAGAAATTCATAAACTGAATAATTTAATTATGGGAAAAGTATAAGTCCTAAGAAATTTGAGAGAATGATGTTAATGCATAAAGTAGAAAGGTGTAAAAATATTAAAATATTAATACCTTTTTTATCTTAATTATCATCATCAGTCGAATCTTTTTCTTTCAATTCATATAATTTCGGGATCAACAGCCATACCTAAATGTCATATTCCTACAACGCTGGCCAAATGCGGGTTGGCAACCTTACTAATTTAGTCTGGAAAGTTTAAATTATACAGTAAGTATTTACCTATTATAATCCATACTAATATTATAAATGCGAAAGTAACTCTGTCTGTCTGTCTGTTACTCAATCACGCCTAAACTGCTGAACCAATTTGCATGAAATTTGGTATGGAGATATTTTGATACCCGAGAAAGGACATAGGCTACTTTTTATTCCGGGAAAATGACGCAATCCCGGAAATCCCACGGGAACGGGAACTATGCAGGTTTTTCTTTGACTGCGCGGGCGAAGCCGCGGGTGGAAACCTAGTTATATATAATATGAGTATTGAAATAAAATAATCTATACCACAGAATACACAATAGTAGCTAAACGCTATCTGTACTATATACTAATTATACTATAATATTATTAAACTGAAGAGTTTGTTTGAGCGCGCTAATCTCAAGAACTACTGGTCCGATTTGAAAAATTATTTCGGTGTTGGATAGCCCATTTATCGAATTAGAGGAAGGCTATTGGCTATAATATATTACCATCACCCTAAGACCAACAGAAGCGGAGCCACGCGGGTGAAACCGCGGAGCGCAGCTAGTTTAATTATAACCCGTGCTTACATGAAAATATATATACATAAACATGTATTATTTCACATCGGGTCCGGAAATATCAAACTGCAATATCCAAGTTAAATAACATAAGTTACACACAGATCATATAAAAACAGAGGCAGTGGAGTACAAAATTCAAATAATGACCTATATCGGTGCTGACATTTCCGCTGCCTCGGGACGCACCTCCATTATAACTTGAACTTATGCCTCTGTTTCTACACTACCCTTTCTCTGGAGCCAGTGATTTGACGAAGGTATTGTCACTAACCTATAGATTGGAGTTATTCGAACTGATGTATAAAGTTTAATGAGGGGATTGTTGTGTTCCTGGTTTAGTTAGTCAATTATACAGCATATTGGCTTTCCGGTTGAGCGTGTAATTAAGGTTATTTCTCGACATATTTGTGATTGAATGTCAACAAATCCTGTATGATATTTTATAGGCATCTTAAACGACCACTGACAATCAGTGTTTTGCATTGAGTGGCAGGCTTATTGTGGCATACATCTATTTAAGTTACATTTCAGTTACTTTTTTCTTCTTCTTGTTTCTTCTTTCCATTTTCATTTTCATTTTCATACATTGTGTGGATGGATAATATTTTAATATTATCATTATCAGGAAGATATCTCTAGAGAAAAAGGGTTACATGAATAATTTACGAAAACAATATGATGCAAAAATTGCACTGTCGAATATTACAGTGAAATTAAAAGCCAGAACTGCTAATTTGGGTGCAAATCAGCAATAATTGGTAAAGTTTGTCTGGCGGTCCTCCAATGCAGCTGTAATGAGAGCAAAGTATGGGAAAGAGGGCCGCGTGTGAGGCTGTGATAGCTTGTACTTAGTTTCTTTAATTGTATCTGTTATTGCTTGTCAGTTTTAAGTGGTTTCAGTGTTATTAGCAATTGTGAAATGTGTTTTGATTTTTCCATTGATTGATGAATATTACTCGTATGAGGACCAAACTATAGTGAACTTTATATTATTGTAAATATGAAAGAAAAGAGATTGTGTTATTCATACTTCAAGTTGTATTGTACAATCTTTTGCATGTTTGTTTTTCATATCAGTTTCATATTGTAATATTTAATTATTTTCACCTATGTAGGACATAAACCTAATCATGGAAAATTAATCAATATAAACCGTGTTACTGTAAACAAAAAGAAAACATAAGAAGATGTATCCTATCCTACTAACATTTAAAATGCGAAAGTTTGTATGGATGTATGGATGTTTGTTACTCTGTCACGCAAATACTACTGAACCGATTACAATGAAATTTAGCACACATACACACACAGAAGGTAACTTGGATTAACACATAGGGTAGGTTTTATCCCGGAAATCCCACGGGAACGGGAACTATGCGGGTTTTCCTTCGAAAACGCGGGCGAAGCCGCGGGCGGAAATCTAGTATTTACATATTTTAAAGTACAAACATCTGTTAAAGAATACGGTCTATATTTTCCCGTTTAAATACGCACATATTCATGCTAAAATAACTAGAAGTAAGTGAATATAAAGACATGGAATACAAAGTACCCATAAATAGTAGTATTTTGCCAGTATTATTATGCATTATTTTGTACCGTGTAGTAATGAAGTAAAATCTACCACAAAATAATATCTTATGAATTGATAATTATTATTAATATCAATTGAATTTGTACATCTATTCCATCCCTGACCACTGAAATATTTTACTTGCAAAATTTAAATCAAAATTTAGCTAAGTGAATAAATGAAATTGTTTCAAATACTTTCCATCCCTTTACATATTTATAAAGGTCTTCTGAAATTTGGCTAGAGCAATAACCTTGATAAATTAAAAATCAGCGTATGCACACCGCACTGGTCTCGAAGCTACGCAAAAAGCAAAGTTCACGTCAATCCGGGAATAGCTTAAAATAGATCTCGCACACAGCATCCAATATCTATTGAGCGAGCGATCCAATTGGATCTTTTCTCGCTAATCACATTTCGGCCCACAATTATCCGTACCCATAATGCCTCGTTATAATATTCCATTATATACGCATTCATAGGCCCCATTTCGGTCCCTTTGTCCCGTCTGCTTTGTCCCTTAGATCCGCTCTCTCGGAAATACTTCAGCCGGTGAATGATATTTTAGAAATGGGTATTTTATGTGGAACGTATTGTTCGAAGCCTCTCCTAATTAGGGTTCGCGTGTTTTTTGATGTTTTTGTGTTTTCGCTCGTGAAAATGTTCAATGTTTGTTTTAATTTCCCTTTGAACTGACTTTGGAAGTTTAAACGCTTGTTTGGTTTATTCCGTGTTGTAATTATCGGTTAATTGATGACCGGAGATTGTTTTGATTTGTTGAAGAAGGTAACACTTTGTTATAGTAGTGGTTGTAAATCGATAATTATGTTTGGGTTCTTATATTTGATTGGTTTTTGTTCTTGTTATTTGATAATTCCGTGTGAAATTAGCGAAATTAGTTTTTGAATTGGAAAACGTCTTAGGTGATTTAAAAATTATCGATTTAAAGACTCACAGCTTTATTTACCTGTACCTACTAATATCCAAGTCATATTTTCTCAACAGCACAACCTATTGCACACATCTTATCATAATATTCCTAAGAAAATACTGTAACTGTTTTATCTGACTGACCGGTTGGCTTGGTTGGTAGTGGCCCTGCCTTCCAAGCTAGAGGTCGTGCGTTCGATTCCCACCCGGGGCAAATATTTGTGTGATGAACATAGATGTTTGCACATAATTATGGTGAACATAATTATGTATATTAGTATTTATTTAACCCGGCGTCATTGTGGTAGAAAACAGATACGCGAACGTTGAGGTGGGTCAATATTACCCATATATTTTATAGTTGTTATTTTTAAACTTTTTAAGTAAATTAGTTTCCTGTGTTATTATTATAGGTTATAGGTATTCTGGTTTTGATAATATAAAATAAAAATAATAATTAACCAACGTTTTATTCACTTTAATCAACTTTGACATAAAATCATAAAAATAGGAACAAAATATAGACCTCTTACGTTTTCATGTCATTACTACGCTAATAACCAGTAATTTTGGTTACAAATAGCATTTTTATAAACTAAAGTCTAAATATATTAGAAAAAAACTTTAACAAAGCTAATTAGAATCTTCGTTGTAAATGAAATTAATACAGAAAGCCATGATGCGTTCAGGACAAATAAATTTAGGGCAAGCTTGACAAAAATGTTTTGTTTTACTATTTTTATTTCCGGACACACTTAACATCTTTTGCGGGAACTGCAGGTGGCTCCTCTGATGATCCACCAATTAATTATCTGATTATTTTGCCCATTTGTCATTGCTATCGATCAATTCCTGGCGAATTTTCAAATGTTCTAAGACCAGAGCAAGACCTAAGTTTTTCAATAAATTACGTCGCTTATCGTTTGGTTTGTTTTTATTTATGTGACGTATTATAAGCGCATTAATTCCTGTGTGTCCAACATGGCATAAAAATTGTCAGGGGCCAACTTTTGGAGTTACGACTCACATCATAGGAGGCGCAAAGATCATCAGCGACGTCAACCCCATATTTAGTTTTATTGTAAAAGGTATTGAATTCGGATTTTCGCTTTTCTCCGCTTGAAACACACTCCGCATTCTTACATGATCCTCTTCTTCTACTTCATCATCATAATAAGGTAAGTCTGAGTCAGACAAGAGTCTAAACCCGCCATCATACGTGATATTTTCTATTCTATCCGTTTATAGTACCTATTTTATAATAAGTACCTGTCGGACAAACAAAAACATTAAAATCACTGAAACAAGCAAAAAAAATGTTTGCAGACACCAAGAAATCATACACAACAGTAAAAATCGATAACTTAGCCATGGCGCGAAATTGTTACATCAATTGTGAGGATGGGTCATATTTACCTTTTTCGGAAATACACGCGTGTAGCTCCCAGTACACTCGACGTCGAAAGAATTTCACTTCCAAAACGTTTAATGTACATTATTAGCTCCAGCTACTACAAAGAACAGCACAATCGTGCACGTAATTACAAATATATTGTAAATTATAAACAAGCCGGGTCATTTTGACCCAACCTCAATGACGCCGGGTTAAAAATTATATATATGTATTGTACTGTGCTTACAGTACGTATATATGTAGAATTTCGAAATTTAGGTTTCCATAACAAGCGAAAGCTTAGTATGGGATCAGATCGTGCCAAGTGTGAAAATTGCACTGAAATATTTATTTATTTATGAAAGTTTTATGAAATAATTTCAGCATAAATTACATTATCTCCATCTTTTCATTGAATTTTACATTCCTAATTGATTATTCAAAGGGAAGGGATCACAAAAGATATTATAGGTTTGCTGAGGCGTTTCTTAATGATCTTATAATGTACTAGAACTATGAGCAACTTATATGAAATGCTGGTTTTGACGTTAAAGTTTTCATCCTAAGTTTAAACGATATTACGATAGCTCTAGTCAGTGAATTGAGGCTATTTCAGGGCTAAGTTTTATCCAAATCTGATT
Organism: Colias philodice; assembly: GCF_061535455.1. Classification (NCBI taxonomy): domain Eukaryota; kingdom Metazoa; phylum Arthropoda; class Insecta; order Lepidoptera; family Pieridae; genus Colias; species Colias philodice. Next base: position 378,997 of record NC_143104.1, read on the forward strand.
AGTTATAATTATTACTAATTTTCACGTTTATATTTATTATAGTTGGTTTTGTAAAAAATAGGATTTTACATTTATGTAGAAATTATATTTATTTGCATGTAACGTATTTTAATAATAATATTTTATGTTTCATCATAAACTATCGCATTCAATTATTAATGGACATAAAAGAATTAAGATTATTACTATTTACTAACAAACCTGGGTGAAGCCGAGGCAATACATTAGTATTGAATAAAGGCACAAGCATATTATTGCTGAGAGTTGCGGCCGTATTACAGCATTAATTAATTAAACCATCGTTAAATGAAATTTGAGATGAGGATACTGATGGTAATGAATCTAATTTAAACGCAATTATATTGATACTAGCCGACGCCGGACTTTGTCCATGTTTTGAGATAAATATTACTTGTAAGTTACAGGATACAAGGATAATTCGTAGAAACTAAAAATAAAATTCTTTGAAATAAATATTTCTAAACTTAAACTGCTCTATTACCTATGTAGTAAAATTCTTATTCTGTATAGCTTTTCAAACTATTACTTCAAATGAGTAATTAGACAGATGGACAGTCTGTGCTATTTTTTTAATAACATACGCAGAAATGCTGCAGATTTAATTATTATTAATATAAGGTGAAGGTCATAAACATGGGTAGGTAAATGATCACATGGATCGATATTTTTTATAGGAAATTTGGTATTCAGCACTCGTACAAAACGAATCCTTGTGACATCTCTATAATACATGTTCTATACATTTCCTTCCCATAAAATAAATCATTTTACTATTATAGCTTTTCAGAGTCACATGATTGAGGTTAAAGATAAATCTAATATGATTGAGTTATACAGCAATCTACTTCCTACTAATATTATAAACGCGAAAGTTTGTGAGGATGTGTATGTGTGTGTTTGTTACTCTTTCACGCAAATACTACTAAACCGATTACAATGAAATTAAGCACACATATAGAGGGTATCTTGGATTAACATATAGGATAGGTTTTATACTGGAAATCCCACGGGAACGGGAACTATGTGGTTTTACTTTGAAAACGCGGGCGAGGCTGCGGGCGGGAAGCTAGTGTTAATATAAAAAGAAAAGGATGCTTATATAAAACGAAATAAAGAAATAACAGGTAAAGCTAGTTTCCAGGGAACTCCCTTAACTTCAGCGCTTAGCGGAGTCAGTCCATAATTTCGCGTACAAAGTAAAAAATAAGGAAAACGATTTTTGGTAGATAAGAGTGAAGAAAATTTTCATCCGACGCGTACCAAGTTATAGGGAAAATGTTTTTCCTTAACGATTCTTTAATACTGTATGGATAATGTTAATATTTTGGTAAAATATTACGTGGAGTGTGCAGATGGGTGAATAATTGGAGCTTGATTTTAAGCCGATGTAAAGGGAATATAAAAACACAATATCTTTATTAATAGTTTAGTATCTTCATACAGTACATTTTTAAATGTAAGTTATTTTAGGATACATTCACTGAAGCAATTGAATGTTTACATAACTAAAAAGATGGCTTAATATCTATAAATTAATATAAAGAGAATGGAATAACAATTGAAACACATTTTTACTTCTAGTAAAGTCGAAATTTTTTGAAAAAGTACTTATATACACAGTAGTAACAAAACACACCAATTAATTTTATTCCCAAAGAATTTCCAATCCCCAACAACCTTTACAAAGCACTTCTAATATCAAAATGGCGAAAAAACAAAAAAAAAAGCGCCCGCCATTTTGTGGCAATACCAAAATGGCCGCGCGAATTGTCATCTGCGCGTCCCCCGGGAACTCCTGCAAAATCATAACAGTTGCATGCTAGTTCGCCTAGTTCCTAAACTTTTACGTTCATATTGTGTTTGGAAAGTAGATTATGAGACTGTTTGAATGTTAATGCATTCTGTGGCGTAGTTATTTCAACTTCGCGAGTTATGGCTGTTGTATTTGTTTTACATGGCCATTTGTAAAGGTGAATATCGCTTGTGCTTGATATATGCTAGATCGTATCTTTAGGAATGGGTTATATGCATTATATTGCGTTCTCAATGACTGTGTTAATATTATTATAATGTAGCGGCTAATAGTTTCTAGGTCAAAAAATGCATATAAGCGACTTTCAAATTTTAAAGTAGCTTTTCAGTTTCACTTGAAAGAGTTTATCTGTACCAATATAGTACAGATAAACTCTTTGTCAAATTTGCCTGTTCATATAACGAATATACTTTGCCCTGTCTTATAAGACAATCCATTCTTACATTGTACGTAGCCTTCTGCTCTACTTTACGCAGCAAAAACTTGAAAGAGGTGATGTTGGGTAAATTTTGTGATGGTCTTATACATTAGGGTGGAGTGAAAAATATTTTTTTTCATTTTCGTTTCGGCATACCTGTAAAAAGATGTCATTATTGCTCATAAATACACATGCAAAATTATACTTTGCAGATGATACATTTAGAGGTGCCCCCAACATCATGAACTTTCAGAAATTCAAAAAATTTAGTCGAAAATCATTAAAGTTTAATTTTGACAAATTAACGCTAAATCAGATTCTGTGTTATCTCGTTGGTTGCCAACGGGAAGACACAGAATACATAATATTTCAATATATAAAAAAGTGGCTATCGCTGGCTACCAGTGGCTCTGGTTGGTGGCCCGTTTGCGCCGACTCTTATTGTAGGAAACGTTGATTTTAAACAGTGCCGTTAAGGAAATAACACTAATGTTAGTAATATTTCTTAATTACATTTTACACGTAAATACAATTAAGATCATAATTTAATATTTTTGATGTGAGTTCTATCTATAATTTCGCTTTGTTACAGTTAAGTGCTGCAAGTCAAAATACGACAAACGACATGTTGTCCTGTATTTTGTTTGCCAGAGAAGTACCCAGTGTCTCAATTACCAACTTGTACTGATGCTAAGAAACTATTACTTATTTATTAGATATGAATTTAAACCTGATAAAATAACAAAATTCATGATTTATCCGAAAGATTAGCTACGGAAATGTTTGATGTGTGGCGAAAAGCATCGCTTCCCACTATTAGCTTGAATAGAGTTCTACAACTTATTCGACACACCGTATTCGATGAATATAGACGCTTATTAAAACCTTATCAAGACCGACAAACTAACAAAAAAGAACAAGAAAAGATAACTGAAATATTTTGTCACTCAGTACCAAAGGTTATTTGATATTTGAAGTTGCAAATGCATTTTTTTATAACTCTCTTGTACTTGCTCAAAAGATTATACCGACTTAACTATGTGGCAAGAATGTAAGAAAACTGAGCCTCTGACTTCTAATTTATCTGAAGAAACCTTAAAAGACATCGTGAAAAGCGGTTTGACTACGTTTCAGAATATCAAAGATTTTCTATGCCTTGCCCAGGCCGTAAAGCATATTATCAAATTGGTGACATAAGCTTCAAGTGCAATTTGCTGAAAAAGTAAACAAAATTATTTAATAATGGCAAGAGCATCAGTATCACGACTGCTAATGCCTAATTTTGAAAAAAAAAACAGCGCTATCTATACTAATATTATAATCTATACTAATATTATAAAGCTGAAGATATTGTTTGTTTGAACGCGTTAATCTCCAGAACTACTGGTCCGATTTGAAAAGTTCTTTCGGTGTTAGATAGCCCATTTATCGAGGAAGGCTATAGGTTATATATCATTACGCTTAGATTAACAGGAGCGGAGCCACGCGGGTGAAACCGCGAGGCAACCGCGAGCGCAGCTAGTACTAAATAATTACTTATTTCTGATATTTTCATTCCTCTATAATATCATTTTCATTAATGAAATACGTTAAAACAACTAATCAGGCTATTTATTTAGTGTATCACAAAGAAGTTTGTTATATAATAGACTTGACGGTCATAAAAATACTGTGATTAAAAAAGAAATCAAAGTTTGCGAAAAAATCATATTTTTCTAATTTTCAATTGGGTTGGGGCACCTCAAAACATCAAGACAGGTAAACAATATTTTGTACGCTGAATTCACTCATTAAAAGGCACCTTTCTGTCGCTATGCCGTTTGAAAAAAACAAAAAAAAATTTCTTCCATACATTATCACTCCACCCTATTATACATATTAAAATGAAAAAATCAGTACATATTAGTTGGAATATTATATACTTATTTTTTTCTATTTTCACACGGATATTAATAAAATCCCCCACATTCAAGTAACGTACTTAGTATAAGTCAGCCCCTTAGTAAAATTAAAGTGGTTCGGACGTTTCTGTAAAGACGGTAACTAAACCCTAGGAATTCTAAAGTAATTTTAGTAGTTAGACACGTAGCGGGAGTTGACCGATTGAGCTGAAACTTAGCGCGTTAACTTTGAAGCAGTTAGGGGTTGGTGTGAAATGTGAAATGTATTCCTTATTTTACAGGTTAAAGCAATAATAATAGGCATATAGTATTGTATGTAACTTCAACGATATGGAGTTGATTCTTAGAAAAAAATTAATATTATGTGGTATTTTTATAAGAAAGTTTTATTTAGAGACATCTGATTCCATGGGACTGGGCCAAATTATATGAATATCAAAGTTAAAATTAACAATTTATTTGAGTACAATTTGAAACGGAATGTACCTTCGCATTCATTGGATGCGTATATGTAATAGGTATTATACGAAATCAGTATAATACTGTCTATTCGTAATTTGATTATAACTACGACACGTTTTACGTTTAGAAACAAGAGTATTATAGGTCGGCTTCTATTAGCTATTGTTTACATAGGTCTACGTAATATTGATAACAATAATGTATGTTTTAGATTTGCTTTGTTTCCGTCTTATCCAAAGAAACAAAATAACATTTCATATTTCTACTAAACTATAGGTACGTATTTATAATAAAAACCATCACAAAAAACTCACTCAACACCGGTAAGTGTAGAAAATAGAAGTCTCGAATCTTCCAGCAAATGGTTCGAAAGCGTAAAAATAACATTGACAAAAACTGAACGCTTCTCGACGCCATAAAAGTATGCCCTTAAAATGTCTCTTGATGAACGTTCCTCTCCCCACAAGGGATTTTTAACGAAAGATTATCCTCAGAAATCACAACTGCTATATTTATTATGTGATACGTGACATTTTGAACGCTATCACATTGGGAATAGAGCGGAAAGTTGCTTGGTTGGATTGGTATGGTGCGTAGATCTTAGGTCCCTAGAGATATTACACCTTAGTATCTGTAGAGTATGAATAGAATATCCATCACTAGTGACGCGTTATTTGAGGATCATCTTTAGTATTTAATTAATGTTCTTTAAGAAATGATTTTATCACATTTAGAGATGATTAGTACGATATATTATTATATCAATATAAATAATATTGATATGTTGTCTCTCAATCTCTCCATTTATACACAAAAATGTATTTCACATTGCAGTGACCTTTTGCAATCTTATGCCAAGCAATTTAATTTATTTTTGAAATAAATTCAAAGATATCACAATTTTAAGTTCCAATTTCAGAATAATTGCTACAAATGAGATTATCTATAAGATTTGCGAAATACTCTTAAAATTGTTAGACACAAAATAAAATAGTTCCAATTAGAAATTTTAAACGTTCCCAGTTTATTATCCAAGTATTTAAGTATAGAACAAAAAGTTAAGCGACGGTATTCGTTACCTAGATAAATTGTAGCCTATTTCTGGCTCCATTTGTCTAGTCTAGACTGAACATTTCTCGACCTAGGTGAAAGCATTAAGTTCTCTATTTTTATGGTTTCTTAGACAATATTAAAGCGATAAAGTTGAATACTTGCAGTTATTTATGGTAGAGAGCTTTATAAGGAACTTGGTAACATGAGCTTTTTGATATACTTACTTCAAAGATAAAAACTGTATGCTTTTTACAAGACTGTGTGGAAAGACACTAAGTCTTTATGATTCACATATGAATACTAGCTCTTGTTCGCGGCTTCGCTTGCGTTAAGAAGTATTAAAAATTGGGAAGTTTTTATTTATTTTATCCCCTTGGGGGTAGATGTATCAAAATCCTTTCTTAGGGGATGCCTACATCATAGTTTAAAATTTACAAAGAAACGTTCGTATACCCTTGGGGGTAGAATTGGGATGTGCGTTGATACATCACTATGTCAGTCAATCAGTCAATCAGTCACCTTTGAGTTTTATATATTTAGATTATTTATTATTTCATTTGTGTATAGCAATTTCTTCCATAATACGGAACCGTACATCGGATTTAGATGTATTTTTAGATTCTTAGTAGCATTCAAAGTGACAACGTATTTTCCTTTTCATTTCTATACGAGGCAGGTTAAATTTGTCTCAGTTATAAATAGAGAGGTTATAGTAGTATTTCATTGGCCCTTTGTTTCACAGTAATTAGATTGAATAACAAAATTAGCTATTGTCGACCGACAAATAATTAAATGAAGACATAAAAGTATTCATTCCAATTAGCTGACTAAAATAGCTCTCTAACATACAAAATTCGATATTATTTGTCTTGTTTCGTTAGTGGATGAATCTTTATTTGTTGGCATATGAAGATTGTGAAATCAAGTATATAGTGGAGTATGAGATAGATGCCTTATTCATACATCTGTTTCACTGATCAATTTTCTTTAAGGACAAGAAGGTGATCACGGATTAGCCTTCTGTAATACCAAGACATTTTTTTTGTTCTATCTACACTCGATATCGAACCCAAGACACCTCGAATGTACGCTCTCGCATTAACCACTGCACCAAAGAGATAGTCACATATTATGAAGATTGCATAGAAAAAAAAGAAGAATATTTTGAACTGAAAAAAATCAAACATTAGATTTTAATCTATTCAAAGATTACACAAGTATGGTCAAAAATCTATACGAAATTTACCAACAAAAATTACAGAAGCACGTTTTGTTTTTTTTGTCATCCTTGTGTTAAATGTTTTTTTCTTAAAAAATCCCGAAATTCATCGTATTTGTAACTTGGTTGACCTCATTAGAGTAATGACCGAGGTCAGGTAATGACATTAGCGGTCGCCTCCCACATTAGGTCCAAGCTCCGGTGTTTTGTGGCCGAAATCCAGCTTTTTGTTACTTACAAATAAATGCATTGTTTTGACGTGATAACGTTTTTAAAATCGTTTTAGTCGGGTGACATGTTCAGAAACTTGTGTCACACCAAAACCTCACGAGCGCGATCGCAGGTATAACGAGAGAGAGACGGACCGATCTCCCGTCTCATCTCGAGCGCTGCCACCAATAAGACGTTATCACGTAAACATCTCGATCGTAAACCTACTTTACAAACAACCAATTTTATTTTTTCTTTGTTTAATTATTGCTTAATATCTATTTATTAACACCATCACGGAATTATGTATTATTACTAGCTTTCAGATGGCGGCTTCGCCTGCTCTGTCTAAAGCCTAATAAATTATATACTAAAACCTTTCCCAATCACTCAATTTATTTAAAAAACGCATCAAAATCCGTGGCATTGCTATAAATATTAAAACATACACAGGGACGGACAGAATAACAGAGTTTGTTTTTTATTAGTAAAAAAAAAGAAAATAGTAATATATATAGTTATAATTGACAAAAAAATGTGTCATAAATTCACTCTGTATTGCTTCAAATTTAAATACCTGCACAAAAGCTTTATCTCGTTAAACTAGAAATATTTATAATGGCCATATTTAACACTAAACTGCGACATAAACGTTAAATTGGATATTTAAGCATAATTAGGTCTACTGTTCCGAAACAGTGTATTAATTATTACGAAATTATTAAATTATGGAAAATTGAGTGTTCAGTTAATTATACATAATATATTAAACAGTGGAGTGAGGTAATGTTTTTAATTAATGATAATTATTGTGAATTTTTAATATTAATAATTGATAAGTTATTTTTGTGGGTTCAATTTCCACGTTTTCGATTTATGTACGAATTGTAAATATTTCCACCATACCGAGCGATGATAATATTTTGCACACGATGATTGTAGTCTGTAAAAACACGAAATATTGTGAAAAAAGTATTTCTACTATTAATACAAATATTAAAAATACGTCAGTTTGTGAGGATAGATGGATATTTGTTACTCTTTCACGCAAATACTACTGAACCAATTACAATGAAATTTGATACGTAGGTAGTTGAAGACCCAGAATAAGGCGCTACTTTTCATTCCGGAAATCCCACAGGACCGGGAACTATGCGGGATTATCTTTGAAAACGCGGGTGGAAATCTAGTTTTCTATAAATCTATGGATAAAATTGAAAAAATATGCAGATAGAGTAGTTAATGTTATTGTTATTATTTACATTATTAATTAAATAAATATTAGTAGTTAATGTTATTATTTACATTATTAATTGTTAAAACATCTTACTGTAACGATATATACAAGCCAAATAAACCCAAAAGCGGCAATGTACGCGAAAATTAAATTTCCCTCCGTATGTCGCTTGCCAAATGACTGCGGGGACCGTCCCAGATGTATCCAGCTATAACTTCGCCTTACAAGTCTCTTTCGTGACGTCACTTGTCATAATTATTGTGACCATCTATAGTAAATGCAGCGAATTTTCCTACCAACTCTACTAACGATAGTACAAACGAATCTGAACTCTATTCTATTGTAATAAGGTACATCGTAACCGCAAATTGACATAAGTGCATGGCTAGATGCAGTAGCACGAATGCGGTAATGCTAATGCATTTTGAACTTTATGACGTTAGAATAAAAGCTACAGCTGCTCAGGGATTTGGTAGGAACGACCGCTCACTTTTAATTTGTCATATAAAGTAAGATTTATTCGTTATAGTTTAATGGCGGAGGTGAGAAATGAGGTTTCATTACTCTTGAAACTATTCTGGTATTTATATTTCTAACGAGCGCTGCAATCTCCATTTATAGACTGAGTCTTATATCAAAGCTTTGATGATAAGGTTTAAGATGTGGGATACTAGCTTGCCCGCGCGGCTTCGTCTGGATTGAATAACGTCATTTATAGCAAAACATCTTGAACAGTTTCCATGCAACTCTTCAGCTGTTTTGTAAAATTATTTATCAATATAACTAATTGGCATTAAATGAAAATAAATCGACATATTTCTATAAACAAATAGCTTTATAGTTTCGTTAAAGAATTATATTATATTTGCAAATATTTATTACCAACCCGTTTTATTTGTATCGACTTGTCAAGCCCAGCATTAGGCTAACAATATTATAATTACTGTAACAAAAGAATCAAAAACATAAAATAAATAAAACTGTTGAATATTAATCGTACATATTTGTTTAAATATTTAACTTGTACAAAATAATATTATTTTTATTCCAAAACAGAAAATAAATATCTTTATCCGTCACAAAAGCGTTTCATTTTATTAAATCAGAGAATGTACTAATTTTTTGTACATTTTAATAACAGAAAACACGATTAAACTCAAATATATCACTTTCCTCATCCCGGGGAGCGCTCCGGGCGGGAATTCCCGAAACCAACATTAAAATGTAATCTAAAACAATTTATAATATTTAGCAATATACTTAATTAATTGCATAGAGTTTGTGCTTTAATTTTGTTTTCCAGAAAACGTTATGTTCTGGTTTAGCGGCCGAAACTTAATTCAGATTTTATTTAGTCTACTACAATAAGGTATCATGACTTGACTATGACTTTTTCAGTCATTTTGTTATAGTAATATTAATTACCATAGCTGATCGGTTTCTTTCAGATAATATTTACAATGCATTTGATACTTGTAATATTTTAGACTCTTTTTAAATGTGCATTCAAATGTCATATTACTGTTATAACATACAGATAGAGAAGCTTGGAAACTCCATTGAATACGTTCAATTATATCTTCAACAAAAAGTATTTTACGCACTTCTGAATAATATTGCAAATCAATATTAGCTACCGTTCAAATCCGTAGTCAAATATAAAAGGATTTGCACATTCCCAGCAGAGCCGTGAAGGTCTCAAATTTGTCACTAATCTAAGTTTTAATAGACACTACCCTCGTCAGTCCTCGCTTTAGTCTCCCCTGTCAGTGTATTGAACCTTTCGTTATTTATTTGTTTCTGACTTGGGATCTCGTTAATCGTACATTTTTGTGAATAATTTTAAAGTTACAGTTTTTATTCTGTGCATTAAAAAATGTTCAATAATATATTCGTTCTCTTCGAAAATACGTGTTCATTTTGTCTTCATAAACTTTAATGTTTTAGAAAAGTTAACATATTATGTCTCGCATATAATATGCAATGCACAATATATTTATAGTTTGGTTTTATGAATGAGGCATTGTTAAAGTTCAAGTAAAATTCCCGAAATGTTCTAATAACTTACAAAGTAACGGGTACGAATTATAGACCTTTACCTACCATAATTCATTCTATCATCTATAAATTTAAACTATACAGGATAAGCTAATTTAAAAAATCCTTCATTTTACATCTACAAAACCATATTTACACAAAAATAAACGCTAAACTTATCGAAATAAACGCGTAAATCACACATCCATAGCTAGCTACAAATTACCCCGGACTATTTAAGCCACTATCACACCGATATCGTTTTAAAGCCTAATATACAGCGGCCGGAAATCTCCAATAAATGCCCTTAAAAGCCTCCAACTAGCATTGCACAATGTACGGGTTTCAGTGAACGAGAACCAGGTGATTTTGTATTCCGAAACAATGGCGAAGATTGGACTTCAAGTAAATGGCCAGAAAATGACCAATGTTTTTGAACTATTGTTCCAGCATTCCGCTCGGTTGGATATAATTCTGCTTTGTGCTAGTTAGATTGTTCGGAGCCGGTTGAAACCTTGTTGAAACGTATTTAATTTACGGTTTTTATATTTATTTTACTGAATCTGTGGGATATTTTTCTTCAAAAATATTTTTAAGTAGATATTTCAACATCTAATTTATTGATTAAACTTTCACTAGGCGGAGAGTATTGGCCGATTAAGAAGAGCTGGAACGTCAACACATTTACACATTGCACATGTGTAGTGTCTGTGAAGACGCGCGCGGCGTGACGTCATACTGCATACGCATCATGAAAAGTCTGTCCGTCTCTCTCGCGCGCAGACTAGCTTATGAGGGTGAAGGGGACAATTATTGTTTTTATTTTGCAATTGTTTATAAATACAGGGTGATGTATAATTTAAACAAAGTCGTTACGTATATCTACTACCTACTAACTATATTCGACGAGATACTTCGCGGCACGGATAAGAATATTTACGCGGATAACCTAGGTTAATTAATTATGTAATCATTTTAATAAGTTTTGTAAACAAAATGTAAACGCCGTAAGTTAAAATTTTCATACATAGCTGAACAATACAGCTTTTATTGTAATGTAGCCTTATCTCTTACGTGCTAGGGTTTCGCTTGTATTGTTTCTTGTGAGTGAGCGCACGTGTTATTTGTATTGTTAATATCGTTATTTTGAATATGACATGAAATTTAATTATTATTTGTTAATTGAATGATTATCAATACTATATTACAATTGATTATGAGAATAAATAATTAAGTTTATCGATTGAGTTACTTTTAAATTGTAATTTTAAATATAAATTATGAGAGCTTCCATAATTATATTTATCTACAACGCACTCATTTTACAATTCAAGTCTACAATAATTAAACTAGAGTCGCATTTATTTTTGAACATACTGTATAGTAAAATTGCATATGTGTGAGTACTGTGAAGATGCCAGCTTTCCTTAATCGGCCAGTATACGCCTTATTTAATTCAAATTCGTAATAGAGCGTAAAAAATAACGAACGAAAAATTATATTGTCCTGTCTCGATAAAGTTTGAAAGCACGACTCTTCGAAGTGGACTGTTAGCAGCAATACTGGCCTGTCAAACTGCAACCTAACAATATTGTGTTCAAACTTGTTTAACTTGAAACAAATATAAAATATCGCAACACTTCTCTTGTGTTATATTTCACAGATTTATTTTGAAATATGACGCGTAGTAGTTGTATAGATTTCTGTCGCACAGACATAAAGATAAATTATATTAAACAAATATCATAGTATTTGGAAATAAAAAGACAATTTAACGTATTTAAAACGCAATATTTTAAATATGATTTTTTAACCGATGTTTTGCTTTGCAGTAATCGTAGTCACGGGAGACTGTGTTTAAAAATCATAAATTTCTAATTGTTAGAAAGGTTTTAAATGGATAATACTCGCCCAACACGTGCAAATACTACTTAGTTCTCCATAAATTATATTAAAATCAAGAAGAAGAGTAGCAGCAATGAATTAGGTACAATTCCAATAAACCTTAACAACCATTTTGTACGAAACTAAAGACAATTTCCAAGGTACGTTCGTTCAATTACAATTTTCTTTATTCATGCAAAACCCAGTTTGATTAACCAAGAACACAGAAGACAAACTAGTTAATACTAGCTTAACATATTTCAATTAAAACGCCTTGAATTAGCGAATGCAAATTACGCTTAGCACGGGATTATTTGAGCCCAAGACTTGGGACCAAGTTTAATCGTACAACTTTCCATTGAGATGAGTAATTCCAGCAATATATCTGATATAACCTTTATTGTGGATGCCGTTGACTTCGAGGTTCTAACCTTTGATTGGCCCGCATCCTATTCGAAGTCCTTTAGATTAAAAAGTAAAACTATTTGTTGGGATCTTACCACGTCAAAATATGATAATGGGCGAACCATTTGAAGTAATAATACACTTCATGTGATGATGACGATGATCAACTTGATGATGACGAAAATGAAAAAAAATATTTAATTAATATAACTAAGTACACGCTAAACAAAACTGCTTTAAGAAACAATATATTTGTCTTTCTGTGAATATGTTACAGTCACCCTTATTGACTGATTTTGTCAGATAAAATCAGTCAATAAGGATTTTGACCGACGCCCATAGTCAATAACCTTATTGACTAATTTTACCGGTCAATAAGGTTATTGACTGGTTAAGGATTTTGACTGTAACATATACACACACGGCTCGTACCTATAAATAAATTTATCATCAAACATAATCTTAAAATTCATTTGAAACATAATATCATCTGCTACGATTTATTTCAAAAGTAAGAAATTGTTTAGTAAATAACACGGAAAATTCAAGCTATTAACTACATTATTAATTAAAACGTACCCTATTTATGAAAGTGTAAATAGAATCCCAGCAAATGAGAATAAATCAATTAATTACATAAAACTCTTCACACAAATTTAACCTTTGACCATCATCAATAATTCATAAGGGTCGAGTGTCCAGAAATTATACAAATTATGACATTAAGGGATATTAATCACTGAGGTATCATTTTGTTTCGTTAATGTTTGCGATTTACTTGGTAATTGTTGAAATAAAGCGTTTTTTTGTCTGTTTGGCTGTAAACAGTTACTGCCTGCCAATTTTTATTCATATCTCTGATAATACTTTATGTAATAAAATAACAATCAAAATATAATAAATAAATGAAACAATAAAATATATTTTATATTAATTGTAGAAGCATTCATTATTAATTAAAAATGTCCTTATTATTATGTAAAGATTCGTATCCGTAATTTGTATTCCAACTATATAGGGTTAGAACTGACAATAGTTAGAAAATAAACAAAGTGAGTAAGTGAAAATTAGTATTCCGAACACTTTTTATACAATCTTTCGACTTAGCAGCTAGTTATAAGATATTTTAACTAGCTTCTACTAGGTTTATTATTTATTCTAGTCCAAGGACTGAAGATGTTAAATTTCAAATTATCGTCATACTAAAATCTATCTCTGTGAAAATTTTCATCGATAACCATTCATCCGTTCAAGAGGAGAGTGAACAGGTACATTCTAGGGAAGCACGCTCCATCTTAGGCCACATCTCAGCTTACCATCAGGCGAGATCGTGGTCAAGCGCTCCCCTATCGCAGCGTAAAAAAAAAATAATCCGCTTTGGATAAATTAATAACAAACATTCATTTATTAATTATTATGTATAACAAGACTCACTTGTAGATAATTGGATGAAACATGATAAATATAAAATGCATCTTTTCTCTTACAAATCTTAGTTTTTAGCTTGAATAAACATAGCATCAGAATACAAAGAAAACAGCAACTGTAAAATTGTGTAAGCACTAGTCTTATTTATTTTTTATTTATTCTAGACACAAGATACAGAAAATATATAGTAAAATGAATGCGGTGTTAAAAAAAACAGAGCGTGTGTGCTGAGCACACGTGTCAGAAATGAAACTTCTTTGGCAAGATTCAAAGATACTAAAATCGTCGCCTTACTCCATGACGTGACGGTATTGCCATGACGCGACCTTAAAATTTTACTCTCAACGCGCCTAAAGAAGTTTCACTTCAAAAACTGAAATAATTACTTCTCCACAAAATATTATATTTTTTACGTTCAATACGACTCCACGCCACATTGTTCTACGGTTTAACTCTTTGTAAGCTAACCAAGACCTAAACAAATATGTATGTGAATAACATTACTAATTCGAGAACCATTGATTGGATTACATTATATTGGATTACATCAGATTATCCACAATATAGTGTTTTTCAACATTACAATGTATGTTTTTATTAATGCATGAATAGGTTTATAGGAGATAGTGTAGATTAAATAGTTGAAAGGATTTTAGACCTATATCTTTAAAATCACTTGGAATAAAAATTTACTAGGCTTTTTTATTAAATTATAGTTAAAATCATTTATAGATTATAACTATATACCTATAGATTAGCGTTTTTCGCCAAAGAAAAACCCGCATAGCTACCGCTCCCATGGGATTTTCGAGTTAAAAACTACCACATGTGTAATCCAAGTTACCCTCCTGCCTCCTGCGTTAACCTTATTTCATGAAAATTGATTAAGCATTTTTCGCGTGAAGAAGTAACAAACAAACAGACATACAAACTTTCGCATTAGTAGAATTATAGAGAGATATAAATACGTGTGCTTTCGGTTTTTTGTACAATTCCTCAATTTCCTATCAAGACTTAAAATAATTTTCCACTCGTGTCTATTTCTGTCTCGAACTCGACAGGGTACTGATAAAACATATCAAATTTATCCTCTTGTATTCTAAATTTCCTAATTAATTATAATATTGTCGAGTATTGTTCCATTAACTCATTGTTTAGAATTTAATTGGATATTAAATTGATTTTCAATAGAATGGTTTAATGGTTGTATCTAAGTTTCTAGGCGTGGGCGCCAGATAAGATATTTTTAAAGGATAGAGATAAAAACCTTTATTATAGTTATTTTATTGGCATCACAATGGAAAACTTTGATTTTTTTTTAATTTAATTAACTTTAGTTAATTATATAAAATAAGTATATTTTAGGATATTAGGAGAATATATTTCCGTATCCACACAATAATAGTAAATTTCAACAAAATAAATGTATTTCTAAAGTTACATATTTTCAATAATATTTCTCTTCGAGGTTTTTCCTCAACCTAAATCAACAACATTCCTTTGTTCCAGAAACGTTAATAATATTTTTTCTATTTCAAAGGACTTTGAAATTTACATCACAAAAACTCAAAGTAATTCGTACAAAAAACCTTTAAGTGCCTACAATAAATTTAAAGTTAAAACAATAGTTCGGAACAAGATGACCCGAAAAACAAAAGTTCAACAGTATTTTATAAAATGTTATGACAAAGTGTTACCGTTTAGACGAGAAATTAGTGCTGGCTATAAAATCAGAAGCAACGTGAGCCTCTGTTACACCGATCTACTGATTTTGCATAAAAACAATAAAAAATAAAAAAGCTAGCTCCTAATAACGTTATATACGTATATATTATCATATCAAAAAAGCTAAAGCAGTCGTAGAATTAAAAATCTAGATAGCTCTTAACCTAGCTTATTCTTTAAATGTAACTTGCTGCATGCATGATATTATCCACTTGTATCGTATAATATAACATTTAATAAGCTGGCTGGTTGATGCTTAAGCTACAAAAAAATCCTTTAACCTTTATAGCTTTAGTAGCATAGTAAGCGAAACAAAATTTTATGTAAGTCGGTAGTTATTTAACGTAATATTTTGATACTCTCCACGTAGTAATGATAAATAATTGTCTTTTGATGTAGACAGTATTAGGTACCCCTTGTTATTTTGGAGGAAATATAGAGATGCGGAATATTGTATAAGTCATTTTGAATGCTGGGTTTTTAATAAATAGCGTTGAAAAAGGAAATTTTTTCAAAATTTCTGACAAAATATATTTATAACGAATTGAACAACCTGTGAAGCTGTAATACCTATTAAACAAAAAAAGCAATATAACGGTGTAAGAAATCCCCCCGGCGGCGCAGCCAGTAATTCCCGATGTTGGAACGGAGCAAGTTTAATGAAATTCTTGCGAACACCACTCCGAACGCGGCACTTACGAGCCGATGTTTTTCAACTTTACCCCTCCCACCCCCTCTCCCTGCACACCCCCCACACGAAGCATAGTTCGAATCCTTTGAATGCGTGTACGCTGTGGTTTCTTTTAACTGTTTTTTTACAGGCTAATCACTTTTGTGTATTTGTTTATCAAACTTAAACTCAGATATCTATTCAATGAATTTCAAGTTATTCTAGTAGGTATGAAGAAACTCCGTTAGATGCTTTTTCCTATAAACAGTTATAGTTATGTTACAAACACTTATATTATCATTTATCAAACGAAGCATTACATAACAGAATAGTAAAATAAAATTATTCGTTTAAAGAAGAAGTGTCTTTCGTATAATATATACTTTATTAGTTTTTTTGACATAAGTGTAGCGCGGCCTACGCTTTACCGCTACGATCGTCTACGCAAGGTCTACACGCTCTACGATATAATATGTGTAGGTGAAGATTTAATTGATTACAAAATATAACATCTTTATAATATATAAAGAACATATTTATACGTATAATTAATTAATAGTTCTCCTTTATTAAGAAAATAAAAGTCAAACTTGTAAAACATGACATGTTATTATTAATTTTCATTTCATTTCTTAGAAGTTGAAGCAAATTAAGTTATTAATTTACATGAGAGATATATTAATTAAAATTGTAAAAAATATAGTTTAGTAATTAGCTTCGAAGGAAATAAAATATATTTTCAGTTAAAATCTTTTCGTTCTCCCTTTCTCTTCTTGTAACTCTTTCACCTAACATAAACGTCTAAACAGATTCTGATAATATTTGCCGCTAAGATAGACTGTAATCTGGATTTCATAATCAAACGCGCTAAAAGCTTATTATAGAGTTACCGGATAAAAAAGTCAAATGATCTTACCAGAAAAACCATATTCTAAACATAGTTTAACCTTTTCACTCGAGTACCAGCAAAACCGCGGTCTAAACCTAGTTTAAGTGGGTACACATTTCACTATACAACACATTTAAGTCAGCCTTATCTGGTTAAACAGTAGTTTAACAGCGCGAGTGCGGGCAACTTTAACTGGGAGTTTAAGAGCGCCATTCATCACGCGACCGTTGAAAATAACTTTGCGACCTTTACTAGGGAATATTGAGTTGTAATGGAATCGGTTTTTGATTTATATGTAAGTGGAGTAATTGAGTTCGTTGGGGATTAATTTAGTCTGTTTGCGACATTTTGTTTCGATACCGAGTGAATGCTGTATTTTAGCATTTAACTCTTGTTCAATTTGAAGAAAAATATTATTAATTATTGATTGATTGTGCTCTTATCACGAGATAAATTATTGTGAAACGATTTTTATAATACGTTCGTCCTCAATCGTACAACCGAAATGAAACTGTTCAAACGCTAACCCCAATCATCTATTTATTCTTCTTCTTGAAGCAATTTTAATCGTCATTCTAAAACATTTTCACAAAGGCAAAAATAAGTTCTTAATCAATGTTAGATAGATTTAAAAATAATAAGTCATAACATATTGTCAAGCTCTCATTAATTGATCTATATTATGTTTATTTCTCAAACATAACTATGAATGGCGGCCTTTATCCATCCACTAGTGTTCACGCGCGCCTCCAAACTTGCCCGTTTGTTTAAAGCCATTTGAGCGTCTTTATTTACTGTAGTGATATATATACAAACATATAAATATTTACCATCTCGTCTGTACCTTTGTTATTTTATCTGTAAATATAAAAAGAGCCTGTGTGCCAAGCACACGTGTCAGAAGTGAAACTTTTTTCAAGATACAAAGATTCCAAAATCGTGGCCTTACTCCATGACGTGTCGGTATTGCCATGGTGTGACCTTGAAATTTTACTCTTAACGCGCCTAAAGAAGTTTCACTTCAAAAGTCTCAGTTCAAAATCTGTTTTTATTTTGAAAAAAACATTATTTGATTCAATACAATATTTGACTCAAACAAATGTATTGTTATTTATTTCAATGGAGGCTACAATAACATTACGGGGAATTCTATCGTTTCCTCGTATTACTACTACGAATTGAAGGTATTAATTGTTACCAAAAATAGAACATCCTGTTATCTGTTTTATTCTATTATCCATTTCTACGATTTAATAATACCCGGAAAATCTCTTATAACACTGGTATTTATATCACACACTCGTTAATTGTATCAAAATTAAGCTAAGTACCTAAATAACAATAGCTTTGTTCTAGAATATTTAAATATTCATATTATCGGTTTGAATTCAATCAAAAAGAATAAAGAACATAAATATCACGTCATTTTACTATATACATTCCCGCGGCTATTTATAAATAAACTAGTTGTGCCCTGCGGTTTTACCCGTAGTGTTCCACTCCTGTTGGTCTTAGCGTGATGATAATATATAGCCTATAGCCTTCCTACATAAATAGGCTATCTAACACCGAAAGAATTTATCAAATCGGGCCAGTAGTTCCTGAGATTAGCGCGTTCAAACAAACAAACTATTCAGCTTTATAATATTATAGTATAAATTTTCCCAGCCAATTACTACCATACTGTAATAACCACAAGGCTCAAGATTATCTACGGCTGTACCATGTTAAATCGTGTCAAAATCTCGCACAGAAACCTATCGACAGGCTGTACCCTTGCGTAACTCAGACTAGACAACGCGGTTACAAACTATCCCTAGCTTCGAAACGTGTGACGGTAGCTAT
This sequence comes from Colias philodice, assembly GCF_061535455.1. Taxonomy (NCBI): domain Eukaryota; kingdom Metazoa; phylum Arthropoda; class Insecta; order Lepidoptera; family Pieridae; genus Colias; species Colias philodice. The sequence goes on from NC_143104.1 coordinate 398,214, forward strand.
AGCCCGCTATAGTAGTAACAGTTTCGTAAACAAATATTATTGTTTCTTTTACATCATATTTCTGTTTCTATTATATAAAGACAGACCTTTATTCGGGGATTATGTGAAGTCGAAGGACAGTACTCTTAATTATTATAATCAAATACACTTTTATATTATTAGTCTAATCAAAATTAGCTCTATCTTTAAAAACAATTGATTGTTGTTTGCAGGTGGTTGAGTTAATAAATTGTTTAAATTGTGCTGTTTTTGTATTTCATGTTACGAATATATTAAAACGCAATTTGTAGTTTGTATCCTATAAGTTGATTGAAAAGCACCTACAGCTACACCAGAGCAATATTGTGACAAAGATTATTGAGCTATTGTCAAACGCTTAACATACAACACACAAGTATGACTTACTACAAAATATAATTTCACTATATCTAGACGTAAAGCATACGATATGATCATTATTGTTCAGCTATCAGTGAAGCCTGAAGTAGGTCTTAAAGTTACGCCAACACATCGGCTGGCTGACTTCCAAACTGGCTATTGACTAAGTTTTGTGCCTCACAATCAACTGCCTGCTTTTAACTCGATTTTAACGGAAAATATGAAAGAAAAATAACTGCGACTGTTCTTGAGTTTGAGATAATTGGGTAATTGGCTTAGCTTACATTGATTAGGTGGTATTGTATTGAATTTGAAAAATTACCTATATATAACTTATCAAATAAACCAATAGTATTAATCGATATTATAAAATATAAATAAAAGTAAATGTACATGGTGTGAATCGATCAAAACGTTCTAAATTTATGTATTTCTTAAAAGTATTGAACATTCCACATTAATTTTAATAATGTTTTTCTTTACAGATACATACGTGATCAATCTCTTACGCTTCGCCGGAAATTCTCGCAACAACCATTCTCAAGCAACGATGAAAACTTACAACAACTTTCAGCTTGTAACGTGTTAAATATACTTCGACAAAACTAGATTAAATGTATCGCCCTGTAACTGCTGTTTTCCTTATTCATTAGAGATACATTATATAATAGATATTGCTTTAATATCTCATAGAGACAGGCAACATCAGGGGCACGAGTATACTTACAATATTTCAATTGAACTCATCCATCAGAAGGTTGCATCAATTATGAATAATCCCAATCCATTCTGGAGCTCTTTGTTGGACAAAATGAAATTCCCGAATCTTCCGACCACGGATTGACTTATGTAAATAGAGATAATTGATGAGTCAGCAGAAATCCAGTCCTTATTCAAATTTGGGACTTGTATTTAAAATAAGAAATTGATTGGATTCTGTTGGTTTTGTCATTCGACATTTTATTCAGTTTACGCGCCTAATGCATGTTTTTAACTGCGAGCAAAGAGCTTACTCTCATAGATTTTATACTGTTAAAATAATGGGACAATTTAGGAAATTTATGACAGTTAACCGCCCGCCCCGGCGTCGACCGGGTTGACCCTGGATATACCCATATAGATAAGAAACCTATTCTTAAGTTATTAATGGAGAAAAATACAGCGAGCAAACACTAATTCGTATTTATTGTATTAATATGACAGAGTAAAGGATTAGGGAAAAGTACGGAAACCAATCCCTCTTATATTTGAAGGGTTATTTACTGCATATACGAAATATAAATCTCTTTTAGTTATTTCCTTATATTAATAACATGTATTCCATTTAATGATCTATATATAGTAAAATGGTTTCAGTAAGATGTATATGCGTTAATGTTTTCTCTTTTCAATAATAGTAACAGAAATCTAAGAATAATCGTTCAAAAATAAATCAGTTTTCGTGAACACGAGCGTAACGAAGGCGGTCGAAGTCGAGTAAATGTAACATCGAACGAAAACAAAGGAATTAAATAAATTATTCCACTCATCTGACCTGAGTGCCGTTGAGACGATAATCAAAGAACGAGAACTAGGTCATCTTATTATTAGTAGGAAAACATCAAATCTCGACAAATTCCTCCAAAAGTAGCTTCTCCACCAATAATAATAATTGCAACATCAACTCAACCCCATAATACAGAAATAGAAGCGCTAAATCTATTAAGCCTTCGATTGAAATTAAACCTTACAGCCTTATAACAAAGTCTGCAATTGTCGAACTACCGTCAATAAACAAAAGCAAAGTTATCGATAGAATTGTCAATTGAAATTGAACTCTATCGATTTGTGATAAGAGTTGTTTGTGCGGAATATGTAAATGATGCAAGAGGATTGAAATTGGATTTGCGATGTGTTAGCTCGTAGTGACAGAATTAAATGGTTGTAAATGTAAAAAATGCACTAAGCATGACGCCAATGCGAGAGCTAAACGTATACAAATGTATAATTTATTTTTGAACAGCCTTGATGTATGTATTATGTTTTACCTTGTAATAGGAGCCCATACATTTGCTCACAAAGTAAATAAACAATTGTTTCGCGTACACATAATTTAGGTTATGTAAACATCACTTATTGGGCTTCTAAGATAGATTAGAATTGACGAATATTTAGAAGGGCAAATTATTATAATTGTGTCTATTGTGTGAAGGCCTTTGTTTCATTATAGTGTATGGGGTATATTCGTTTCAGTGATTGATTTTCTTTCTGGACAAGCTTGTAAGCAGCTATCTATAGATATTTTTCTGCAATATGAATCGAATCTTACACTCTACGCTCACCACCACCACTGCACAAATTCCAGCTATTCATTGTATTCATTTTACATTATTTTGCCTAAATTCAATTTTTATTTATTTATTTATTTACCTGAACTATCTAATTGCTATCCGTAACTATTTTCGATTTCAGAACAAATATGTAGGTACAATAGAATACAAAGTACAGGATAAAAACTTCTAGACCAACTTTAACTTATTAATAATCAAAATTACTATCACATTATATTATTACGTGTGTGAAAATTGTCCCGAAATATTTATTCATTATTGTTATTTATTATTACTATATCATTGACATTATAATATTATTGCCACTACCTACTACTAACGCATTACGATAGTAACCCACAACGCTTAAATAAGGTCAAAATTGAATCACCAATCTGCGGTGCCATCTGCGCCATTGGCCTCCTCCCAATCCAGGATATTGCTAAGATCATCCATAAAATATTTGCTGGCAATCAAACAGGGGCACTTACGACTAATTTATCGTGGACCCGACAACTTTAGCAGTCGTAAGCGACACGTGCGTCGAGACCCAACCTACAATTTGGACGAGAATTAACGTAATTAGAAGTTGGAAGTTTTATAAGCTATATCTCTTGCCCTTTTAAAATTAGTTCCTTTAGGGAACTGTTATGGCCTAATGAATTGGCTGATAAATTGTAAGATTTTGGAGTTGTTAATTGGTTTCTTTACTGAAAAATCGTAGTATTACCTATAATATGATTTTTATATTATACTAGCTGCGCTCCGCGGTTTTAGCGTGATGATATATTATAAAATGGGCTAAACACCGAAATAATTTTTCAAATTGGACCAGTAGTTCTTGAGATTAGCGCATTCAAACAAACAAACAAACTCTTCAGCTTTGTAATATTAGTATAGATAATTTTAAATTGAAGTGAGTGCCAGCGACATCAGGGAATATAGTAAGCAAATTGTACCAAATTTTTTTCTGAAATATATTTCTTGTATCTATTTGGCAGTAACGCAATCTTGTCAGAAAATAAGGTTAGTATACAGGAAACATTAAGCTAGAAATGTTTGATATTATGCAGAAACGTATTACGGTATAAAATAATACTTAGATTTTATGTAATCGAAATATTTTTGTGCCTTAAAAATAAAGTAGAGATAGGATATACTCACTTTCTTGCTGACACTAATTTAATAATCCGTGAATACATGTGATTGTTTGCTAAAAAAAAATAGGGAAAATACGTCTTCTTCTACCTTTTGATACGAATTGCGTTGTACAAGAAAATAGTCATATTTTTATTATCATAATATTATTCTTTCATCATTACGATTAAAGTAAGGTTATAATAACCAAAATATTCAGCCCACCATAAAACCACTCGTATTATAAAAATCCAAGGTCATACAATATTTTACAATACATTAGACTCAAACTTCAATACAATAATAATATGTTCATTGAACAAATCGGGAGGTTTATACTTTTAACTTGCTCAATGAAGTAAGCAGAGTTAGGTAGAGGAAACTTTTCTAAGAACCAACACCTCTCTGGAACAGATTTTCCACGAATTGGACTGCTTTTGGTTTCTATACACTACTAGCTTTATGCTCGCGGCTTCGACCGCGTTGTCCAAAACTTAACAAATGATATATTAAAACCTTCGTCGAGAACCACGCTATCTATTTGTGAAAACAGTTTTAAATTCAATGCAGTTTTAGAGATTATTACCAACAGACAGACAGACGTGGCAGAGGAATTACGAATTTATTAGATTATTTTCCAACATCATAGCGTAAAACATTGTTTTTATGTTTACAAAAATATATTTCTATTTCCGACATTTTTCCGCTGTTTTATGTACATAATATAAAGATAATCTACAAAGTTATTTTCAAGATGAGGAAGCAATTTTAATAAGAACTTTGATATTATATTGTTTATCTCAATATTAACCTGAACTGTATCTATTGTGAAAGACGTAAGAAGTTTCAAGTATTTCTGGAAGGAAATAACAAAATCTGGGAAATATGATCTTGTTTCTCGGTAATAATAAGTAACTTTACAATAAAAACAGGACATCTCATTTAATACGTTGTTGACATAATATTATAATTAAAACTTAAAAATTTGTACTTACTGTTTTTTTCATACAGCGCGAACTATAAGAAAATATTTTTGTAAAAGTGTGTTTCCTTTTTGCCTTTTTAAATCGCTTTAAAACACATCATTCCCAATTTTTTAGCGGCGATATTACTTAACAGTACTACATAAATATTACCACATGGGCCAAGTCGCGGGTAACAGCTAGTTATAATATGTCCCAAATAGAAGGAATTCTCACTTGATGTTCACATTTGTTCCCGTCAGCCATCGGGCGACTGTTATCGTACACATTTATTCAATATCTGTTATTTATTGGTGGCTCTATGAATTGGTTATTTCCCGCTATATCTTATCTTTACTCCATTCTGAAGCTTACATATAAACATCATTGTTTCTTTTATAATCATCAGTAGTAGGCTATATTTTTTGCATAGTCATATGACGTCACGATTATAATAATATTGATTTCCTACGTATAACGAATCAAAAGAAATGTACAAATACAATTTTGGAAGCAATTTCCTACCTCAAACTCAAACTCAAACATTTATTTATTCAATTAGACTTCTTCTAGAAGCACTTTTGAAACGTCATTAGGTACATATTTTTAACATTTACCACCGATTCGGAAAGAAGAATCGGCAAGAAACTCCATAGTTGCTCTTTTTAGTCATGTCAGTTTTACAATTTAATTTTACAAATTACATAATATGTAACATCATAATATATTATAGTAATATGCCAAAGAACTGTCCTGTGGTTTTTACGCGACAACCCTCCATGGGTTTTTATCGTCCATATTATATTCCTTAATACTGTAATAGGCTCTCTGAACTAGTACATTTTTTATATAAGTTTTAAATTTAGAACTACTAAACTCTTTAATATTATGAAGAATTCTGTTGTAAAAGCGTATACCTTGACCCATAAATGAATTTTTAACTTTAGCTAGCCGGAAAAATGGCATTTCAATTTTATTTCTGTTTCTTGTGTCATAACAATGTCTATCTCCTACTTTTGTGTGTAAGTAAGCGTTATTGTGTACATATAAAATATTATTAAATATATACCAATTCATAGTATATAAAATGGTTTTTTAAATCTTCACCTTTAAAAAATGTAGCAAATACTAAACTGCGCGTGAGAGAAATTCTTGCATTGTCATACATTGAAAGGCACAGAAAGCGCTGCATCGCTTTGTTGAGCGATCGAGGGAAAAGCATCGTTTATTGGACAATCGTAAAAAGCGATTCAGCGATTGTGGCGCTACAGTTGAACTCGTGACATTGGATCTATGCATCGGAATTCAGGCTTTTATGTTTTGTAAACACTGAAACTGTGTGCCTGGAAAATGTTACATTTTTTAATATTATTCGGTTTAAAAATACACTAAATTATTTTTGTAGATGTCTTTGATGTCAACTTTTATGAACACATTTCTGTGAAAATTAAAATTATAAATGAACAATTTTAGCGTGTTAATATACCTTCATAATAATTTGGCAACAGATTTTTGAGTCAGGTGACAGCATTGTGTGACAGCATGACGACGCGGTTGGCGCAGTGGTAAAGTAACTGCCTACTGAGCCGACGGTCCCGGGTTCGATCCCCGGTCAGGGCAAATATTTGTGTGATGAACTCAATTATTTGTTCTTGGGTCTGGGTGTTATTATCTATATATGTATTTATTAAATATTATATTTATCGTCGCCTAGTTCCCACAACACAAGCCTTAATTGCGCTTACTGTGGGACTAGGTCGATTTGTGTAATAATGTCCTATAATATTTATTTATTTATTTATTTATTGTGACTCCTGCTATTGTAAGTATAGTATTTATATAGCCTCGCACACATTTTTCAACAAATTCTGAACATAAATAACATGCTTTTTCCAATTTGAAATGCTTCAATATAAAAAACCAAGATTCCCATCCTAAAAACGCCATTCAAAACCACAGCAAGACTACATCCTGATTGCAAAAGAAATGCCACAATAGCCAAGAAAAATTCCATACATATTACATCCAATCATCAAATCTATACACGAAACAGAATTTCCTTGAAAGCAAATTGCGACATCGCGTCAAAGCAATTTCGTATCCGAGACATTCCTACTTTCCATTCGGCACATGCTGAAATAGGGCTTTAGTAACAGCTTGGATTATTGCAGCATGTACTAAAATATTTCTGAATCGCTCCGATGGAAAAATCTTTGCTTAGAATTGTGGCCAGTGAAGCTATTTGGTTGAATCTCGACAACGGTTTTAGGACTCTAGTATACCTCTAACTTCAGTGTTATATGCTGTTTGGTGTGATTCATGCAGATGGGATTTTATGTTCATGTCTTAGAATTGAAATGAAGTTTAATTTGTACATCACCTAAACCACCACATACATAAAATAAGTATACCTTTACTAAAGTCAGCATTGAGGAAAAACGTGCAGAAAAGAAATGGAAAAGAAATCTACGATATTAAGAAAATATTAAACGACATTAAATACTTTCGCAATACAGTACGTTGTTAATAAAAATATTAATTAAATATCGTCCGAGAGCCTTAATATTATAAAATTCCTGGCCACTAATTATCTGACGTCGCGAGGGAGATATTTTTCATATCGCTCTTGGTATCACTGGATATATTTATGGGCCGTTTTTATATGCATGAAAATTTTAACTGGTACGGAAACCTAAAAAATGGAACAATACTTGGTAAAATTTGTGAATAACAAGCTATATTTTTTACCTAAGAGGTCAAAATTTCTCCTAATAAATATATTTTTATCATCACAATATGCAATTATTACGACTACGTATCTTACTAGTTTTCTAAAATTATTTATTGGCATACAAATACAGATACAAAATAACATTTTAAAATAATCATCATATTATAGTGACAACAAGTAAGGTCTATAATACAGAATCTTACTAACGTCTATTTTGATTCCACACAACCAGACGTGTTAAACATAATACCATAAATCAATTCTGAACCCACTGGAACAAACATTTTGCATATTGCAATATCTGGCCAGCAACAAACCAATCAAATCCAGGCCAGAGACACTGGTCTTCGAGGAATCCAATTTGCAACATAATGTGTTATTACACCCTTTGAAAGCAACACAAAGCCTTATAGGATGCCAATATATGGTAGATCCTGGCTAATACTAAATTCTTTAAAGTTCCTGTGATTTTCATTTAATCTTTGAGGTTTTGGTAAGTTTGTAGAAGGTAGTGTGGTTTGGCACGAATTTGGATCGTGTAGGATACCAATTTATGATGAGGCAAGTCGTGGTTTATATGAAATGCATGTTTATTACATTTTAGTAAACGGACTATTCAATCAAATATTTATGATAAGAATTCCAATACCGTGTTGCAATTGAATGAATAACAGATACGTTTGAAGAAAATTTTGGACCAATTTTGATATAATCACTACATAGTATAAAACAAAGTCGCTTTCCCTTTCCCTATGTCCCTATGTATGCTTAAATTTTTAAAACTACGCAACGGATTTTCATGCGGTTTTTTAATAGATAGAGTGATTCAAGAGGATGGTTTTAATATATAATTTATTAGGTTTTAGACAAAGCGGGCGAAGCCGCGGGCGGTAAGCTAGTTATTATTATAAATTTTAATTGTGTCACAACTCACAAGTGTAGTTGAGTGTATATTATTTTAACTATGCCATTCTTACGAATTAAACGTATAATATCGACAACCCTCAATCTAATAACATACCGCTCTCTCCACGATCGGTTCAAATATAACATTTGTCCAAGTTAACCCGAGAAGCGAGGAAAAATCTTGCTCTCAACATTAACTGCATTACCTAGCAAACTTCTGCAGCATCCTTTAAAAGTGAGTCAAACACTTTATTTCCTCTGCCGTGACGTCACAATTTCCTTCGTATACGAATAATTTATAGTTCATGCAAATACACTTGTATGTCGTTAATCAAGACGACTCGCTTTAGGTATAGCGTGAATTATGGCAGTAGATTATTGTGAAAAATAAATCATATCTAGATTATTGTGAGATATTTGGAGCTCTCAATATGATGATGTATCATGTGTTTGTTCTGTTATCTGCGACCTCGTTTATCTAAATTATAATCCTCAAAAATATTTAGAGAAGTGATCTTACCTCTGTTTAAAGCATCTCTACTTTAAAACCGGCTTGATAATATTAGGTCTAATCTTACCTTTATTTTTCAGATTGTTTCACGAAAATGGTCAAAAATTTTATTAAAAGTATGTATTCATATCGATATTCGGTCAGAGCTACAGAGGAATTCACATATATATATATCTGTTATGTAATGTAATCTGAAAATAACATGACAACCTGTAACTTCCAATAATAAAGAGCCCATATTATTATTCACAATTAACAATTATAACAAATTCCTCTATGTATTAAAAAAGAATTAAAAATACCCTTTCTACGTATGTAAACATAAAAGAAACAGAACTCTACAAACGTAACGTCGTCGAAAATGTGATACATTTTAGAGGAGCCATCTCAGAACAACATTTTAACTAAAGAAACACCGTGTTTCCACTGTATTCACAAAAGACATCGCAAAAAAGCCTTTTATTTTGTGATCTTAAAATTCTCAAGTCAGTGGAGTATTAGGTCTTTGTGAGCTGAAAGCTAGATTGTATCAGATAAATAATAGCCGTCGGGGACTGATAGAGAAAGCCATGTGGTTAGGGCTGCTACACAGCTGTTTTTTTTTTTTATTTAAGTTTTTTCTTTTATGGTATTGTTGGTAGAAAATGAGAAATAAGATTTAAAGTTCATGAAAACTTTGTGTACGATAAAAAAAATTATAAATATAAAATATATATTGTGTTACAAACCTGCCTACTGGCATACACATTTCAAAAATATTATGTTTTCTAATAATAATTATTATTACTTACGGTATTTTCCTTGTATTTTATGAAGTCATTCACTCCTCTTCTTAAGATTGTAGTGATTATAATCGGTATAATATGAATGTCTGTATGTATGTCTGTAGTGTAATTATTTATTTTCCTTTCAGTTACAAACTAAGTAATTGATTGAGTTTTATCTCTACCTTCTTTTCATGTATAGAAAAATCATAACTGTACTAATATTTTAAAACACAGTTGAAGTGTGACTATCTTTATCATTTTCGCAAAAATAAACATAAAACTATTTTGCGCCAGCCCTATTTGTCACCATTAACTCGAACGCGTGTGCGTACCTGTTCCCATCGCTGATAAATGAGCTGCTTACGATATCGTCACTGCAATCGACTCGTTTATGTGACGCAACCCGGTGATGAGATTTCTCACTACTTACATATAGGAAGGAGGAGAAATTTCCATAAACATGCTTTTTAAAGGGACGAAAAAATGTAAAGAAACATGTTTATTTTTAGTAAGTCTGATCGGCTGCTATGAAGTCTTAAAGCAGTATTACTTCTAGTGCGACAGTGATGAAACAATTTAACTGACTTGTTACTTATACGTCTTTTAAGAATTTTTTTCCAGAAACATGCTACTTTTCTGAGATGGGGGGATTACCAAGATGTCCTAAAGCAGTATTGTTTCCAGTATGAGATAGTGATGCGCTAAATAATTTATAAGGCTGTCATTTTTCCACGCTGCAATTAATTCTGCTTTTAAAACATCATAGTCATTAATAGTAATGTTTAGATTAGGGAACTTAATTCAATAATTATGACGATAAAAGAGACTTAAATTCACAGTTCTGAATAATTGTTCATTTTAGATTAAGTTTATAAAAGGTATGTATGTGTCCTCCATAATAGGTGACTCCATGACTTACACCTGGCTCTTAAATAAATTAAAATACTTTATATGTGTTACTTACGGTATCAAAAATCTACTATCTATTTAATTTTATCCACTCGTATTTAAAAAAATTGTACCGTTCACATCGCAAAGCAATAGATTAAAGAGATTATCTTGAAACTGCTATAAATTAAATAAGTCCTAAATGAATTGACTACTAATTGGGACAACATGCAAATGTAATGCACTCCAATTAACTAGAATGGATGGAGTGAATTAAATTTTGAATATTACATTAGACTATTTACGCTACGTAAAGTACTGTGTTTTAATCAACGTAGGTACCTAAAACTGTATAGATTTACTATATTAAAATATATGATTTTTTACTATTTTCGAGCCTTAAGTTTTACTTTAGTCCAAATAACTCCAAACTAAAAAAAGGACTCCGTTTAATCGTATTAATAAATGAAAGAATTAACCAATTTGTTTTAAAAAAACGAATAATCCCACTTTAGCATACATTGACGCATTTGATATACCATTTTATTTCACATAAAAATAGAAAGGGCAATGTACTTAAAAATATATAGGCATTCGTGAGAAATAGTGACGAAATGAACTTTTAAAAAAGTCACGTTCCAACTAATGGTGGAGGCATTTTACCGAATTCGTCTAACCTTTAGAAGAAATTCAATTGGCCCCTAAAATATATTTCTTCGGTTTCCAGAAATTCTTGGGACCGTAATAGAGTTTACGTGATTTAGAAAATTGCGAAATACTACTTAAGGATTACTCTAACCTGCTTTAAAAACCCTAACGGTACTAGCCAAAGGATTTATTTTTGGAAGGAATAAGTTTATAAATTCTACGCAGCAAAACTATGGAACTTATTTAAATAGAAATTATAGGAAAAGCTTTCGAAATCATTGGTTAAATCGTCGTGTTCCATTTGTCCGTATAAATAATAATTAGGTAATTGATCTTTTGGTTTTATGGCATTCAAATGATTTATAAATATAAATTTATAAAGGTATATTATATTATTGTGTTCGACCCCGTCTACACACATTTAAATATTTTTTTTTATTAATATAAAAATACCAACTGTATAATGTTTGAAATTGCTTCTTTGTACACATCGATTACTGTCTATCATATGAATGGTAAACAAGTTGTTTATTTCGGATTTCAATACTATGTTGAAAGCTTAAAGCTCAAATAATAAGCCAAAGCTTCAATGCAATGATATATGGTTCGAGTGATTAATGTATGGTGATGTTTTCTTTGCAAGTGAATCGCTTTCGCTTCGCTTCGCTTTATAGAGATAATGCATTATTAATATAAACGATAATTGTGAAACTGTTATAGTTTCCTGATGTTGTAATTGTGAAAATGTGTGTCTCGTGTGTCTCGTAAGTTCAAATTGCTGAACCAATTTTGATGAACTTTTGACGAAAAGTTTTTTTTTTTTACTTATTAAAAAGCTATTATTTTTTATCTTGGTAATAATATATTCTTAACGCAGACAAAATAACAGGGATCAACGAAGTAATAATAAATTAACTGCCCAATTGGGCTCATTGAAAACTGGTATTACGACGTTTTTACTTCACATAATATAAAAATATCACGGTCACGGTTCAATAACACCATGCTACACGGACCATAATAATAATAATATGATTGTAATTTTATTATTGTAATCATTTCTCTGTACTGTCGTGTTGTTTCATATTTTCCTTATTTCACTTATCGTATCCAACCAAGTGAACTTTCAGTTCTACTAAACGCTATATTATTATAACTAGCTGCGCTTCACGGTTTCACCCGCTTGCCTCCGCTCTTGTTGGTCTTAACGTAATTATATTATATTATAGCGTATAGCCTTCCTCAATTAATGGGCTATCTAACACCGAAAGAATTTTTCAAATCATTCCTGAGATTAGGACGTTCAAACAAACAAACTATTCAGCTTTATAATATTAGTATAGATACACCCAAAATGCCATAAAATTCACACCAATTTAGAACATGCATCAATTAACATGCATTTAACTGTATAGTCCAAAAATGGTTCTCAAAAACTGTACTCCCACACATCTAGATGTAAGAAACAATCGAATGTACGTGAAATATAGAGAAATTGAACACAAAAGTTTCGTTCAGTAATCGATAACATTGGGTTACAATAGCTTTGTAAGGGACAATGGGTCAGCTTCTGAAAATAAATCACAATTTTGTTGCGTCATCGATGCGCTAACGGCTTTAGGGGTCCGTTCACAAAAATTATTCGTATAATATACAGGTGTTTGAATGATTTCGCAAGTTTATAAAATAAATGTGTGTGAATGCTCTACGCTTTCGTTTATTGACAGTTTTTAATTGAATTTTCGTTTTGAATACTTAGCTGCTGGTTTTCAGGACTTTTTATTTTAAAATATCTTGGACAATATTCAAATTCAAACCAATTTCTACCTTACTTTTTCAGATATCTTGGAAAATGATTATACAAAAACTTCAATGATAACCTATTTTTGAATTAATAAAAGAAAAAATATTTTTTAAAGATATAGTCGCATATTATGTAGGTATCTTAGCCTTAAAAACTACGTCCAATAGAAGCGGATTTTTTCCAAAAAGTCGTTCCATAACAAAAAGCTCAGTCTCTTTAGCTGACTAACTGGTAATAAAGCTATATTCCTCACAATAGCGTTTGATGAACTTGCAATATTGCTATCATGTTGCTATCCATTCTAGGGAAATGCTTATCGAGACAATATAACAATTCAAGATGTGAAACCAAGGCACTAGGTTACGTGACGATTGTTACTAGGGTGAAACGTTAAACAATATATAGACCACTTATTAATTAAATTGTCTATCTGAGGCTATATAATACAATATTATAACCTAATCAGTCATAAGCCATTAATGACCAAATCCACTTAACAATAGTAGCTGTGATCCGCGGTTTCACCCGCATTGCTCCGCTCTTGTTGGTCTTAGCGTGATGATATATATGTGCCTATATATATGTGCCTATAGCCTTCCTCGATAGGCTATCTAACACCGAAATAATTTTTCAAATCGGACCAGACTACTATACAAAATCTAATCTATTTTTAGTCCTGCTCTAGTATAAAATGCCTTAATCTCAAAATTGTCACGAACTACGTAACACCTCTGCACTTACCCGCTTGTGTGTAAACCGCCTTAACTAAAATCTCATCCCAAACACTGCGTTCCCCCGCTCGCGTACAACCCGCCTGTATAAACTTGTTGACAGCTAAAACTCCGTAGTTGCATCCAATTCGAGGAAGCTAGTATTTCTCCAAGTACCCTGCAACTCCGATCAACTAGCTTAGTATAACTTCGGCGTGGAATTTAAGCTTAAGCTGAAATTAACCCCAATCTAGCTTAATTGAGGATTATGGAGATAGATGGACAAGCGCGGAATAGTTCGCGCCGCGCGGGTTCCGTAGATCATTTGATAAATTTGTAGGGATGACAGCAGTTCTATAAAAATCAATGAGAATAAATGAATTAATGAGACATAATTCATAATAATTGATAAGCCCAAAAATACATCTTTAAGCAATTTATAAGAAATCTAATTAATTATAACTCTTTATTAAATGTCTATGGTACTATGGTACAGATATTTTAAAATATGACATAAAAAGGTATACTTAAATACAACACAAGCACACATGTCATATAAAAATAATGTATGATTAATGTTTTAAATTTTGTTGCATTAGAACATTGTTGCACTAAGGAATCAATATTTTTCAATTATTTACTTTTTTAATTACTTGTACGGAACCCTAAAAACCTGTAAAGTTTAATTTATTACGTGTAAAGCTTCCGGCCATGGTGGATCGCTATACACAGTATGTGTTTGTGTATGTTTTTACAAACCCTTTGTGTATACAAAGGGTACAATTATTATACATTCTCAACTTTGAGCATATTTTTATATAACCAACACGAATGAATGATAGTAAATTGAGGTGTCGGATTAGTAATTTAATACAGTTGAATGAATGAATGAATGAATACGTTTATTGCCACAACAAGTTTGATACATACATTTAAATCTACTTAACCTAAAGAACACAATAAAATAATAATAAAAAAACAATGAGAAAAGAAGAAAAAAAAAATAGTTTGTGACAAAAGGTCCAGACTCAGCTATGCTGATTGACTCGAAAGAGTGCAACAGCGCTGATTTTCAGTCTGGCCTTCAGGATTGAGGTTCGCGAGGTTAAATTCTACTGTGATTTTTTTTTTATATCTGCCTGTATACATATTACTCAGAAACGTATGAATCGACATTGAAGAACCTGTCAAATAAACGTCATCAATATTATGGAGTATTAGGACAATCTACAGATCACTAGCTCAAATTATGCGAATGACCATGAACTAATATTTTCATCGATGGATACATTTTATAATTATACGAGTGTAACTATAATTTCTACAATTCCTTACCTTGTACATTTCCACACCCGTATGCCCTAAATATTCTTCTAAATCGAAATTTCAAAAGCTCTATCAGAACATCGCAATGAGATAATACGGGAAAGAGACGGCTTCAGATTTTCAGTTTGGAAATTAGCAATAAAATTCGATGTCGCACGTAGCGAGCGACTGAAACACAGCAACATCTGTGTTATCCCGCTCTACTTGGCACGAGAGGACCAAGTTACGAGCGCAAGCGGGCTTTATACAGTTTTTATTATTTGGTGTTAAATATTTTATTTTTACAGGAATTAGACGTAAAGCCTTATAATACATGTTAATAGGTTAATTAGTAATGTTGCTGTTAACCTTGTCTAAAACATTTCAAAATATTGTGTTATTGGCCACCTGTGTACTGCGAGCACAGTGGCCAACAATTCTGAATTCTGCAATTAGTTAGTAATTCTTTATTATTAAAAAAAGCTTTATTGGTACTGTTGTTTTCTATGGTTAAAGTCGTAAACTTCATGCTCCAAAATTCATGCTTGAAGTTAATACAAGATGATTGGATTGTTTTATTTTGACTTTTGTTTTATTACAAGCCTTTCACCTTTCGTATGTAAAATATATAGAACATAATTAAAACTTTATTTCAAGTTTTGTTGAGATCAATTAATATGAAATGTCCCCTGTATATTCAACCAGCTTCTATTATTACCTTAATTTCGCGTCTAAAAGGAATAATTTTAAAATCGCTCTTCGCTTGTAACTTATACCAACACATTGATGCGATTATAGTTCCCAACGGGTTCCGTGCTCGGCCAATCTAATTTTTTAACATACCTCAGCACAGTTTCATGTGACACGGTAATTAGTTTACTTTTAACGAAGTATGGGACTTTTTACATGCAAAATAATTTATCACCTGGCTTTGTAGGGTCAACAAAATTGTATAGCATTTTGTATGAATCGATTTACATGTTCTGTTTGTTTTAATTTTAAATAAATTCGTTTATTTTTTGAAGTAAACGGCTTCGCTCAGGTTGAACCAAGAAAACTATTTGAAAAATAGCCTTTGTTTACTTGGTAAAGAATAAAGATTTAAACTCTCTAATGATGTAATAATGTTTAAAATCAATAGAGCAGTTTTTGAGTTTATTCGGCACATACAAAACTACAATTAATAATTTATTTTTATAACAGTGAATATACAAAATACATGTGTTTAGTGCTTACTATAATTAAGTACTTATAAATTAAGTACTTCCTATAATTCCTTCTAAAATTAAGTGAAAATAAAGGTGGCGTCGCTATTAAACTGGTTGATAACGTGAACAAAACAATTATATAGTTGTACAATAATTTTTTACAAAAAAATATATACTGCCAAAATTATTAAACTGAATAATAATTAATAATTTAATTATTATTAAACTATTTATTATTATTACTTAATTATTAAACTAATAATAATTATTATTATTATTGCCTTACATGCTTTGCCTAATATATATTTTGGAAATGAATTAACAACGTTACCATTTTGAATAGATTTTGAAAATTCGTTCACAGGAATTGCTCTACATCACTTCTGACCTTTTTAATTTACTTTTAGTTTCATGATATGTTAACAAAGTCCATCCTATCTGAAAACCAGCTTTACTCAATCGGCTTTTTAACTTTTGTAACTGACTTACAATAACCTTCCTTCATCCATTATAACAACGTCTTCTAGCGGTTAGTGTGAAGACAGATGACGTCATTTCAAGGGAAAACAACCCGTTTTCCACAAAGGGACCCGCAATGCCCCATTGTGCCCTATTAGGGACAAATGGCCCTTTGATTTGAACGAACCTGAGCTCCAATTATTATGGATACGTTAATCTTACTTAAAATATATAAATGTGGTGTGGGTGTTATTGTTGCTCTTTCTTTTTATGCTGAATGTTTAGGACTGGTTGTGCTGAATATATATCGAAATATAACAGAATAAGTTTCTTGTATAACACCACTTTTCTTTTTACTCTATCTTATATAACACTCTAAGAACAAAAGTAAAATGAAACGGAATACACCCAATGATTTATTATTTATTTGGATACCTACAAGTAGGTATTTAATATAAAAATACAATTTAATAAAGAACTTTAAAAATGTAGAAGATTTTCTTTTTGACGACGCGGTTGGCGCAGTGGTAGAGTAACTGCCTACTGAGCCGACGGTCCCGGGTTCGATCCCCGGTCAGGGCAAATATTTGTGTGATGAACTCAATTATTTGTTCTTGGGTCTGGGTGTTATTATCTATATATGTATTTATTAAATATTATATTTATCGTCGCCTAGTACCCACAACACAAGCCTTAATTGAGCTTACTGTGGGACTAGGTCGATTTGTGTAATAATTTCCTATAATATTTATTTATTTATTTATTATTATTTATTCTTTTTCAATAAGTTATATTATTATCTTACATGTAACGTAAATTAGATATCACTTAGATTCATAACACAAGGAAAAGTATCACAGGAATCCCCTTCGAACACAACATGGAAACTAGATGATTTTAATAACATCAGCAAATATTACAAAAATAATCAAATAACAATAATATTCCCATAACAGAGTAACACAAACACGGAATCTCATTACAGTAACACGAAACGACATGATAAAAATCTCGTAGGCAATAATAAATGATATAGCTATACAATAGACATTTCGCAGTAGATTAAATAACCGGGATTTATATCGTGCTCTGAATTTCTAACGTATAAATAGTGGGTGCTATGCTTTGAATACAAAATAGTGGCCAAATCCTCTCTGTTCACGCTCGCTACCACGCGAATTGATAGTTATTTTTGGCAACTGTCCAAACGCTTTATCTGTTGTCCATTGCTGGCTATGCACGTCTTTGTTGATATTTCTTTTATACATACACAGCAATGTATGATGTACAATGACTAGATAAAGATGAAGCTGCGACACCGTAAGTGCTTTAATATTTTCGCCAGAGGATAAGTCGAAAAAATTAAATTAGTGAAGTTTTGGCCTGAGTTAGCTCGACTCGAAATAAAAGTAAATACGTACAGAAGCCGATAGCTCCGTTTGTTTTGGACAAATTATATTACTTTTCAATTACAAAGAGAAAGGTTTGCGGTCTGACATTTGATATGGGGATTAACTCGAACGATGAGTTAAGAATCTTAATATGAGGATTCGAAATGATGTATTTGAAATTTCTTGAGGTTTGTGTCTGATATCTGATTTTTGTAAATGAGATGTCAGACGATTAAGTTAAGGTTAAATAAATATATAAATCTGGGTTGGAATTCTATTTGAAATGGTAGATAACTAGTTACCTACTACGTAATATCAGTCGTAACATGTTTTAACAAGTTTTTTAACTTGGTACCAAATATTATGATAACAATAGAAAATATATGTATAATAGTGATTTCTGGTGATCTAGAAAAGAGCTTTGATTTTGTAGGTAACACCTGAATTTAGCACTAAAAATCCAATCTCGCAACGATTAATCGAAGCTTAGATCAAAACTTCATTACCGTAGAATCCGTGAATTTGCAATCGCGATGGAAATTTTAAAAAATCCATAGCAATAAAAGCAAGAAGGTGTTAACCCGTATAGATCGCAAAACATTTTATAGTGTGCTCGGCCCTCGTTAATCATAGCCTAGTTTAGCTTGTATAGCTCCGTTTACGATCACGGCATATCACGGGATAGAGCGATGGAAGTGACTTGATACATTTGCAACTCTTAGGATGTAGTTAAGTTTATTTATTTATTTACAACTAGCGGTTCGCCCCGGCTTCGCCCGTGGTACATATTTCGCAATAAAAGGTAGCCTATGTTCTTTCTCAGGGTCTAAAGATTGTCTGTGCCAAATTTCATCAAAATCGGTCCAGTAGTTTATGCGTGAAAACCATACATACATAATTACAAACCTTTCCTCTTTATGATATTAGTATAGATACGGTATCACGGCATATTATTTTATCGAGCGATGGCAGTGATTCGATACATTTACCAAACTTATCAGATAGTTATGCTCTTATGCACTTATGCTCTCCAAGCTTGCACCTTTCATTTTGTTGAAGTTTTTTGCATTTATTATATAATAATAGCTTTACTTGTAAATTTGATGACTCTTGTACATAATTTAAATGGAAATTGAAATTATCAGAGCGTCATCAAAGGGGACATTACGATGAAACTTCCTGAAATTTGTGGTGGATTATTAATTACCATAAGCCGAGTTTTGAGTACAAAGAAAGGCTAATAATGAGAATAATCCTTCACATTTTCACGTGAAAACTTAATATCAATGAAATAAGCAAATAATAATAGTTAAAAAAAACTAAAAAACACGCTTTTAGTTCGGTTTTCTATAAAACGCGTGTTTTTTATTATTTTTTAACTATTATTTATTTTATCAAATTAGTGTATTGTCATCGGTCCTAAATAAATCTACAAAGTTTGAACGAAATCTGGCCGTTTAAAGTGGGTCAAAATCGCGCCCAAAGAAGTCGGTTACAAACTTACAAACATACAGGTGAAGCTAATATAAAGCGTGTAAAAAATGCATGTTGAATATCGGTGTATACTCGTGTTATATGGTTGGATTATAAAACTGTGTTGAAATGAATCGTGGTAATTTGTGATAAATCTCTGATTAATTGATAAAAAAAAGTTTAATTTTTACTACATAAAGCAAGTGAAACTAGAGCTGAGGAAAAGCCTAAATACTTAAATATAAAAAGAGATTGAAAAATTGTTTTTTTGTGTCCAAGTTGAGTAATATTAAAATTTGTCTTATGAGGCTGTTTACAGCTAATTACTCAATTGTCTGTAAGATAATTGTTCATTGAAATAGGTGTAAAATTTATACTTCACTAGCTTAACTTCACATCTTAGAAAATAACTTATGTGCTAACATGTGATCACATTCATCAGATTAGTGATAAACATGAAAGCTTCCTAATTTTATCCTAGAAATTTTTTTCACGAAAATCTTTACCTAATTATGCTTTATACTTTTGCAACACATATACACTAATATATATACTATATATACATATTTTTGCAAATATTGAAAATATGTACTTGCAATTTCTTTCTTAAAAACTAGCTTAAAAACTCCCTCAGTAAACAGCTGCATAATATAATTTCTGTGTGAAATGAGCTACATTTTATTACGTTTTATCCTGGATCAATGAAAAGCAATTAATTTTCCATACTCATGCTTTTTGTTACTATATTCTTTACTTGAACGATGTGTGCACCTTCCATAACTCTATAGGCGATGTACACAGCCGTTAATCACCATTCTACACTTACAATGTTAACATCACAGCCCGTGTTTGACCATGTCCGGACATAGCACGGAACATCTGCATTACAGCCCTTCTGACAATTGCTGACTTTATTCGGAATTTGTTAATAGCTTGCCCCAGCTTTGTCTGTGTTGAAATAAAAAAAAGACGGGTTGCACTCCGGGAGTGCCGGCAGAAGTGAAAACTTGATTATTAACATTGAGCATGTTTGATATCCATCCGTCTTACGCTTTTTCGATCAGGTCACGTGTCCTGACGCGAGTTTAAGATTTTATACCCATTACAGAAAAAGTGCTCAACGCCGCTAAAGAAGTTTTCACTTAAAAAAAAACTTGTGTTAGGTAGTCGGTAAAGTAGCTGTGAAATAATAAAAGATTTTTAAGTCGAGTCCTGAAATTGAGAAAATCTTTTCAATCTCTTACATAGTAGACTATTATATATTTGTGCTATTCTGCTACATACCTAAGTCATTATAATAGATTTTTATGCGCTTAAAATTATTCTTTATTCCTGTTTTTCTATGCAAGAAATCGCTCTAAACGAGACGAACACAGAACAAGTAAATTAAAATATTTTTTCCAAAGAAATAAAATGTTAAGATAACGCTGTTACCTGTAGGCTTTCAGAATTAATTGTCCCAGAAATAAAATGTCTCTTTTACAAGACAAACGGGAAATTTAATTAAATAAAGAAACTTTATAAATATCGAAAGACGTCAAGACTTTCTTTAGAGTAAGTTGTGTGAAATGAAATCAATCGGTATTTATTAATATTTCTTATTCCGCGAAAATTAATTTATTCTTCATCGTTGATTATATGTAATAATTTATAGGTAGTTTTGAAGAAGTCAAAAAATTGTTTGTATTATATTTTCTAGGAATCTAAATTTAAGTTTTAAAATTGAAAAATCGGTCACAATTTACACTATATATACAAAATTTATAAAATAACAACTCTGCTTTTCACATTAATATTTTATATATTATGTGTAGTTAGTTATTTGTATCTAATAATATAATATGCTCTGCTCCTCTCTTTTAGTTTAATTTGTCTCCATATACCTATCTAATTCTCTATAATCGCTACATAGTGATAAGACTCTACATTCAACCCTAATCTTATATATAAAAATGAATCGCAAAATGTGTTAGTAAGCGCATAACTCGAGAACGGC
This sequence comes from Colias philodice, assembly GCF_061535455.1. Taxonomy (NCBI): domain Eukaryota; kingdom Metazoa; phylum Arthropoda; class Insecta; order Lepidoptera; family Pieridae; genus Colias; species Colias philodice. Next base: position 419,797 of record NC_143104.1, read on the forward strand.
TGAACCGATTTCGATAATTCTTTTTTTATTATATTCCTTGAAGTACGAGGATGGTTTTTATGTAGAGAAAACGTAAATATGTACCACGGGCGAAGCCGGGGCGGACCGCTAGTTTATTATATAACCATAAGCATATTCTAGAATCTAGAGGAATACTAAATAGGTACTTAAATTAAAAATACCTATCCAGTAATTATGATCACACAAGGGTTAAACGAACACACAACGGATTATCTAATTAAATATCCCGCCAGGCCGCGTGGATACAGTCACCTGCGGACAAATGGCTTCAATCCCAACAGACAAATTACTCGATTACCAAAATAAATTACTAACTCGTTCTGTGTCTAATAGTTTTGTTTCGTGTGTGGCTGGTTATGAAGGGACGGGATCGTGGAAATGGTTACGGTTTATCTCGTTGGTATGTGTGTCTGTTGTATGTATGTGTGTATGATTATGGTTGTGAAATTATACATATTATAGCACAGGGAAAACATACTTTTGTTGAAGTTGAACTTCGTATGCGCGTTGAGAATATAAATTCAAGGTCACTTCATGATAATACTGTCACGTCATGAAGTAAGGCGACGATTTTGGTATCTTTGAATCTTGCCAAAGAAGTTTCACTTCTGACACGTGTGCTCGGCACGCACGATCTATTTCTGTATATAAAATTCTGACTTACTCAAAGCAAAATGAAATGTGATATAAATTAATTTGTAAATCGCAAACTTTATTTATTTGATACCTACATTTAAAAGTATCTTCACGACACTTTCGTTGGATTTCGTACTTACACGCTACATAAAATAAAATTAAGAGATGACTTTTTAACCATTTTATAAATCTTACAACGTTGCCAGAATTTACCTTCAAATAAACTTCAACAGTACTATAAATGCTTTTTACTTTTTAGCTCTTTGACGTGACACAAAATTTACCCTTAAAAGTGATTTACATTTTATGAATATTAAAATTGAACTACAACAATTAATTATTATTACAAAAAGAATACTTACCAACGCAAATAAACTTAGAAACTACGCATTATATTTGAATACCTATTCAATCTAGTAGTTTATGACATAGCAATTATTCTAAAGCAAAAAAGTATTTCTACGAAAGCCTTCTAGTGATGAAGGAAAATAATAAGTTGGAGTTCGACAAGTTACACAATAAAATTGATGGCTCAAACTTCTGAATGTCTTTTGTCTTGAGAGACTGATGTTGAGTACACGTAACTAGCGATTTGATGTAAAATAAAATAAAATAAAATGTATTTAATGTATAACGCAGTACGTTGTTTTCTTTAAGATAATAAGAAGTATTACGTGTGTATCTTGGACGTTGAATCGAAAATTGAATCATCATCATTCAAGATTTATGTTTGTTTTGATTTATCCAAAGTTTAAAGAATAGAAACACACACAACAAATTTTTAACGTTCAACCTAGATTGCAAAGAAAAATTCCTATTGATTAAAGACCACGCTATACACATAAAATATGATGTATTTGAAGTGTTACTTACTCAAATAAATACAAATAACCAAAAAATCAGATTTTTACTGCTTAAATATAATTCATTATTTTCCAAGGCTTTGAAAACGCTTACTCTTACCCTTGTACCACGCCCGAAATGAGTTGATTTTAGTATTAAATCGTTTTATTTGTTCTAATTTCAAGTTGCGACGTGTAGTAAGTAATAAGAGGTTCATTATTTCTTTCTTGATTGTGTTTGTTACTTTTACTGTTGAGATTTGATACTTGGATGATTGTTATTTGAAGTTTAATGTTTTGTAATTTTTGTATTTTAAATTCATTTAGCGCTTGTTATTTAGAGATTTCTAGACTTTGTGAATTTACTATGATAATGTAATATTTGTTTTAGTCAATCTGTCAAATATTGATAAAATTGAATTGTTATATTATTTTAGTGATCAATAAAATGTACATAATAAATAACAAGCTTAATCTATTTCTCATGTATTTTTCCTATAATTTACAACAACTCATAAAAGCAAATAAACCTATCACAATACTATTATTTTATCTGTACTGTTACTTACATAATCACGAAACCTACAAAATATGAAGTTGTTGCCTACAAAAGAGCCGCATAGCAAGCCACATTTGAACGTCCCATTTACATACGCTATATTCGGGCTAAATGCTAATTCTGGGACACTATTGGTACGGCTAGTGGTGAGGTGCTCTGCGCAAATGGTTTCCACTCACTGTTTGTCCGTTTGGCGGGGTTATTCTGGTGCCAACGATTTTAAAGCGATGGAGAGGCGATGGAGAGGCGATGGTGAGGCGATAGTGGTGCGATGTAGGTGCGATGGCAAGATATTCATTGGATATTCATTCATTGGAACTCAGCAGATCATTTTTAGCAGATCAAAAAAAAATGTGAGTTCTTATCGCGTGCAGCTGAGTTCTACAGTTCCTAATACTTTTTAGAAATAGTTCTGGCGTTTTTACCATAAAAAATGACATTTGAAAAAATGATCTGCCAACTTCCCGTAGCAGATCATTTTTATTTATTTATTTATTTATTTATTTATTTATTTGGAGAACACACAGGTACAATTACAAATATAATAAGATAGCATTATTGTAACATTCGGCTATTAAATCTAAATTGCACGCTCAACGTCTCACTGTGTACATATTAAATACATAAAATAACAATAACAGAACAAATCAGAATCTATAGCAAACAGTTATCTTAACAACTCCTGCTATTAATTAAATAAACAACTTCTTTAGCAGATCAAAAAAAAAATGTGAGTTCTTATCGCGTGCAGTTGAGTTCTACAGTTCCTGATACTTTTTAGAAATAGTTCTGGCGTTTTTACCATAAAAAACGACATTTGAAAAAATAATCTGCCAACTTCCCGTAGCAGATCATTTTTAGCAGATCAAAAAAAAATGTGAGTTCTTATCGCGTGCAGTTGAGTTCTACAGTTCCTGATACTTTTTAGAAATACTCGCGTAAAATGAAACACTAGAAAATTTATTTATGTCATATTTCAACACGCCGTAGCACCATGCCGTAGCATCATGCCGTAGCATCATGCCGTAGCATCATGCCGTAGCATCACGCCGTAGCATCACGCCGTAGTATCATGCCGTAGCATCATGCCGTAGCATCATGCCGTAGTATCATGCCGTAGCATCATGCCGTAGCATCATGCTGTAGCATCGCGCCGTAGCATTACGCCGTAGCATCACGCCGTAGCATCATGCCGTAGCATCACGCCGTAGCATCATGCCGTAGCATCACGCCGTAGCATCATGCCGTAGCATCGCACCGTAGCATCGCACCGTAGCATCACGCCGTAGCATCACGCCGTAACACATGCCGTAGCATTACGCCGTAGCATCACGCCGTAGCATCACAGCGTAGCATCACGCCGTAGCATCACGTCGTAGCATCACGTCGTAGCATCACGTCGTAGCATCACGTCGTAGCATTACGTCTTTGCATCACTTTAAGCCGGGTCCAGGTCAGGTTTTTTCAAATGTCGTTTTTTAAGGTAAAAACGCCAGAACTATTTCTAAAAAGTATCAGGAACTGTAGAACTCAACTGCACGCGATAAGAACTCACATTTTTTTTGATCTGCTAAAAATGATCTGCTAAGTTCACTAACATCGAAAAGGGTCGGAAAAATGTCACTGTTTCAATGAATTAGTACAACATAGAATACAGTATTCATAAATAGAAACAGTGTAGCGTCCATGACAGTTATTTGTGTATATTTTTATTAGGATTACGAGTCGAACATTGTTACTGAATCGTATTATTTTTTACTTCACTTCCAGTTACCACATTATAAAAATATGATAAGAAATTACACTTTAAATCGATGAAGTTGTTTAAATCCTATCCACTAAATCTATATTATAAGCCTCAATAGTTTATGTGTTTGAAATACGACCCAATATAAATAAATACATAAAATGACCAGAATAGTCCCCCAAATAGCATCGCAAACACGTGACACGGTGCACGCATTAACGCTGAGAGCTGCGTGACACTCAGCGGTGAGATCTTGGACTTAAGGAATATTCTGATAGCCGAGAGCTTAATTAGTTTGGTTTAGACGTGTGTACTCGACTATTTTCAATGACTCATAAAATAAATTACCATAGACTCTTACAAAGGTAAATTGATATCTCAACTTCTAGATACGTTCTATTTAGCTGTCTGAAAATATAAAATATAACACACAAATATACATACAAAGTACAATTACATTTCAGTATTTACTTAAAATACAAAAACATGATAATAAGGGTAACTTTTTTTGCTACTCTTAACATAGGTAATTATGTCAACACTCAAGACACAATTCAACATTTAGACCCGAATTAAGCAGAGTCTGTACTAGGCTTAACTAATTTACTAAAATGTCACATTTATAAGCAAGTACATTGTAAGGTAAAAATATTACATATTTTATTATGACAATGGGAATAAAGAAGTAACAGGTTTATTTTGGGCGGTTAGGTTTAAATAACTTTATTTTACTTTCACAACATATTGTATTGTATTTTGTGTGACCATTTATATAATTAAGAAGTATTTATGTATGGTAAAGAATTTAAATATAAATATCATACGAGTAAAATAAACATTCTTGCGATACAACAATCTGAAATATTATTATTGAGTTAGGATTTAAACAAAATGAACTTCGATCATTATTAAAAAGAAAACAATAAAACATTTACGTATAGATTTATTTTAGGACGTTGTCGTATGCTTCAGAACACGTAATTTCAATCTCAATTGAAAATCTTCTAAATAAAAAATGAATCAAACTCGTAATGAATGTGTTCAATTATTTTCCACGTCGAAGTAATTAAAAAGTTTGAGAATCTTATTGCAGATGTGAATAACGACGCGAATTAGATCCAATTACAAGTTAAAATACTTTTACGAAAGTTTGAAAATCGCTGACATGGAGCGGACGTGTCGAGGAATTGCTGGAAAAAACAATTTGAGTTTTATTCGAGGTTATGAGAAGGGCGATTTTTGTGTGCACTTATTTTTAAGCATTTGATGCAGATCGGTTTGTTGCAGTAGGACTTTAAAAAATAAAAATGTGTTAATAGAGACACCACTTTCGCAAATATAATCTACATACATTAAACAAATATTTTCCCCGTCATGTAGATTATTAGAGCATTGAATAGTTCCCATAGGTACGTTACGATATTCATAAATTATTACATTTTTATCGAGATCGATTCCCTTACAAAAATTGAATCATTGTAATATTAATGTAAACCAGTTATGAAATTAGATCTACATAATTCTCTATTAAAATTTTCTCTCAGTCAAATCAGTCATTAAAACGGTGTTCTATTTCAAAATTCATTGGACTCTAGAATCAGTAACATGGGGATTTTAACACCTAAATAACTATATTATATAACATATAGAACATATAGGTATTTTAATGAAATTCTAGTCTTTTTAAAAATAATTAACATTCTTTTTATTTTGTTCCAGATCGCCCGGTGTATAGCCCACCGCACCTGACGCGTTAATGCCGCTTGATGGATGTATGCGCAGCTCGGCTTACCCTGGCCTTAAGATTTACTGCTATCGATGTGTAGTTGACCATGTTAGTGTTTTGGATGTTAATTTTGTAATAAATAGAAATATAATTTAATGTCTACAGTGCTTAATTTCTAAAATCCATATTTTCTATGTAACTAATTAAATATAAAAAAAATATATCGCTAAGGTTGCCTTATTGAAGTGGGACAAACAATATGCTTTTAGTACATTGTGATAAAAATTATGTCGAAGCAAATTTTATTGAGAATTAGGGCTTTGATGATAAATACAGGTTTTTATGATGTTGATGTTCTTTAGAGGATACTGAATAATATACCTAGGTAATAACTATCAAAAACAAATAAACGCCAAACAAATCCTAAACATACTCCAATGCACTTTAAGTTTTAACTGAAATTTCAACGTAGTGGAAAATATCTACGTTATTTATATTTATATTTATTATATAGTTTCATGCTTCCCAATCGCTGTATAAACATTGTAAAATGCACGTTTCGTAAAAATTTAAAGCAACAGCTGGTAAAAAGTTAATTAATATTTTAATTAACCGTACTTTTCTTTCCACAGTCTAGACAGTCATGCGGCATGACATGCTAAAGGTTGTTTGGAGAGCCGCCCAATCTGTAATAAAAAAATTATAGATGAGTGTTATATCATAAACTTTTTATAAAGAATATTTAACTCCTTGTGAAGTTTTGTTGGCACGAATTATGTTTCGTTGTAATGAAAAAGGTACCATTTTCTTTTTTTTTTGTGATTCACTCCGTCAATAACATTTGTGCCAAGAAGGAAAAAAAGTACGTCATTATGTACGACCTTTTTTAAAACGTTTAGTTTCAATATTTCTACAACTGCGATATTCTTATACTTCTTCGCTGATATCATCAAACAAAGTTATCCGTTGCGTCTGTCTGTCTGGTCGCGATAAACTCGAAAACTACTGCACAAATTTTCGTTCTGTTTTCACCGTGACTCTATTAAATTTATTATCCATATAGCATACCTAGTTGTAGAGAAAGGTTTTCATCAATAATTCGTGCTTTAAACAATTCGAGCTAAAAGCTATAAATAAATATTAATCTAAAGACCAGACAATATATGCAACAGCTTAATCATTTACATCATATTTATTATGCCTGTCTAATAACAATTTATTCCAGCCCACAAGACACATTGATAACTCTTATCATTCACATTTATTCTTATGTTGGATATGAGGAAAATTCACCGCATTTGTCAATTTGATGGCTTATGATTCACACGACAGTATTCTCTTATGGAGATAATAAGATTTATGTTTTATTATCTACGTGTTTTGTTGTAATTATTTATTTAAAAATATTTTCTTTACTAACTGAGCGATTGAATAAGATATTATTTTATCCAATCAATTGACGTTGAAATGGACTAAGAACTATTTTGTAAAGATATTAGCTAGCTAGCAGACTTTTAGTTTTAAATTAAACTTAGAAATTAAAGATTATTAACGGATTTTAAACGCGATTTATTCATTATATTATATTCCCACACGTTCACTGCAAAGTGTTCTAAATGTATACCTAATACTAAACGTAAAATCAAACACTTAAAGTAAACGTTAACCAAATAATCGAAACAATTAGATAAATTATGACCTATTCGTTCAAAAGCCCTTTCATAATGATTGAACTTTACATAATTATACCATGCGTAATTTACACCTGATGAATACCCAACTATATTATAGTCGGTTTTTAAAATCACACATTACACACACAGCGACAATAATCAGATATCTGGACACATAACTCACACAGCCATATTTCATCCACATCGGATCGCAGTAAATTAAAGTGCAACTGTTTTACAATGCTTTATTACTTTTCGATAATATTTGACAGTGGTAATGTTATTCATGTTTTGTTTTATGCGTTGATTTTGATAAAATTTCTATTTACATAAAATTCTCGTGACACAATGTTACTTACTATTATCCGAAACGACTGGACTGATTCTCATGAAATTTTTTTTGCCTATAGGGTAGATCTGAAAATTAGGCAACATCTATTTTTCGCACCCCTAAGTAAGGGTGAATTTTAGTAGAGATAACCCTAAAATTAACTCTCCATATATAGTTAAAAATATGACATAACGCACACATCATACTACTTATGTATTTCGCAACAAGCAAAATTGGTCAAATTTATCACAAAGCTAGCCGAATATATTAGCGTCTGAATGTTGGTAACATCACAAAGTTGTGCGAATATCAGCGAACATTCGAGAAAGCCCGTATTATGCAAACAATGCCCACACGATGCCGATTCGACTCGAAAATATCACGGGAATGTTTGAAAAACGGAAATCGTCGGAGAAGCCGGCTAACGGTTTGTCCAAACATGAAAGACCCTTGACCGAGGGAGGAAAAAACCCTTTGCGGACTCTTTCAATCCTAGTAACATTACGGCGTCATTTTGAGTCGTCGGAATGGAATAATTTAATAGAGTCACGGCTTTTGAGCCCCGTAGTCCCGACGTTGGCCTTTTATACTGAACGCTTGGAATGTGCGAACTGCTTTTTATGGGTTGGGTTCCGTAGTTAGTTAAAAAATTATAATCTGCTACATGGTGCGTGTATCCTAGCTAAATTGAAATCGTATCAACAAAACATCACAAAACACCAATACCTACATTTAGGTAAATGAACAAACTTTCGCTTTCTTTATACAAATCAATTTAGGTATTTTTGAAGAAACGCTTCATTTAAATTATTGAATTATAAGTTAAAACCACTAACCAATAAGAATTCAATTGTTTGATATACGAGTAGGTATAATATGTAAACGTGGGCATAGTTCATTATTTTATTCTGTCATCTTTATACATTACTAGCAAACCGGGCGAACTCCGTTTCGCCACCAGATACACCTTTTCTTTGCTATAAACCTCACGGAGCCCGAGACCTTTCCAACGAATGCAAAACCGTGGAAATCGGTTCGTGCGTTCTGGAGTTATAGCGTCAGGAAGGAAAACCTGACTTATTTTTACATAGTAGAAGATAGTTCACATACCTGTATCCAACCCTGTATCTTAAATAAAAACATAAAAATAATGTTCTACGATCGCATCATTGACTCACATGACACCCTCAAAATATCCTATAGCTATCTCTTTCCAGCAGCATAACACGCTGATATGGCGAAATTGTTAAAACTAATCAAAAAATATTTGGGGCTTACTTCATCCCTTTCATCCCTGTAGCTAATTGAAAATGCCTGTTTGTTTTATCTTTTTTGATTACACGCTCTGGAATATAAATCCATTTCTGGGAATTAAAGATTTTCGTTATTTTGCGAAGAGACTTTATGGTTTATGTTTTTACAGATTATAAATTTAAAAAGCAATTTCACGGTTATAGTGAACTAGAGGTCCGCTCCGGCTTCGCCCGTGGTACATATTTCGCAATAAAAGGTAGCCTATGTCCTTTCTCGTGTATCAAAATATCTCCATACCAAATTTCATGCAAATTGGTTCAGTAGTTTAGGCGTGATTGAGTAACAGACAGACAGACAGAGTTACTTTCGCATTTATAATATTAGTATGGATTATTAGTAAAGTAAGTATTTCAATTAATCTGTGTTGTAATGGAAACAAGATTGTATGAACAAGACTGTTCATATTGTTAGCTATTGATAAATGTTTTTTATGCACTACAAAAAAACAAACACTTTAATTCTTGTAAGTTTTAGTGTAAGTGTAGATAATTATAGACGAAAGGATATTCAAGCTCAAAATCAAAAATGTATTTCTTTACCTATACTTCCTTCGCTTTTAAATGGTCAAAATACTAAACATTGACCACAAAGTACACAATAAATAATAGTAAATGGTTATTTCTTTTAATCTAGCGAGTAAATATATACTTTCAGAATCTCTATTAAACCACTCTACACAAAAGCAGAGCAAAATACTATCTCCCAACGAACCCTGAAACATTTAAATTTCTATTTACATTCGTAAAAGTTTTATTGTGTTAACAGATTCAAACGTTCTTAATTCATTTAACCGTATCCGAGAATGATATTTCCAATGGATTAATCAGGTTTTGTGATTTAGTAAACACGATAGCGAACGGTACAAAAAATATTCTATTCATTTCCCTGCGAATGCAAAATGTTTCCAATTGGACTTGCTTTTCATATTTTGATAAAGTATTTAGTAATTGAAATTGAGTTTAAATAAGTATATTGAGGTAAAATTGTTTCTACGATCTGGTTTCAAAATTATGAATATTAAAATATTTATCAGCTTTCGAGTGATAAATATTTTGCATTCGGCGTTTTATAAAATTGATATTAAAATGTGTCCAGCATTTCATATTAGTAGGTATTGAAGTTTATAGTGTAAATATGTAAATGTATTGTGATTTTATAGACATAAACAATATCTTAAGTTTGTTATTTAATGTTTCAGAAAATTTGCAGCTTTCAAACTGGTAATAAGTAAAATTAATTAACAGTATTTTCTGTAAATCATCCTGAAATTACGGAATAAAAAACAGTACTGGGAAATGATAAGTATTTATTAATAAAATCGCATGAAGGAAATTGTACGAAACACGAATTATTATGCTGGATACAGAAACCTATTTATATGAGGAAAAATACATAAACATAACAATTAATTAAAAACATCCTATTCTAAGAATTCCTCAACATGTTCTTTGTAAGTCACAAGGAAAAATATGGGAGAAGAAATAAAAGAAAAATTATTATCATCTTAGAAGTTCCAATCCCTTAACTACGTTTCCCCTCCGACTAAAATGAATAGCGGTGCTTCAGGAGTCTGTTAAAGAACACTTCATTTGGTAGATTATTCAGAGGACAAAGCGGCCCATCTGTATGTATACTCACGGGCGCTTTGATACGATACGATCTGTCGTACGACTTTGTCGTGTGAGTAATGATCATGTGCAAATGCTTCTAACTGGGTACTTCGTTTACGTTTTATTTCGATAGCAGATGATGTTATTCTTCATTAACAAAAACTAGTTCCCAAGGTATATTATTACAATGCAATTAAACATAAAGCCGAATGTTCAATGTACCGACTCTACAATGAAGACAAATTACTTTACTTTTAAACAATAATATTATGATTATGCACAAATTATGCAATACCAAAGTTCAGTTTACTTGTCTACTTAAGGGTAAAAAACTAAATTTATGATACGATTTTCTCCTTTCAACAATCGATTTCCTATTATATTTTCAAATCGTGAAAATTTAATATTAAACAAGAATACCATACTCAACTCCAAGTTTAAAGGCATAATTTATTATGTTTATTCGTGAATTATTATTTTTTCAAAATTGTTTAACAAAAAATCGTCAGCAATAAAGGGACCACAGGTGGAATACTTATTATTTCGCGGCGGGTGACAAATGAAGGTGAGATAAAGCAGCCCTTGCGAGCCCTCCGAGCCGCATTATGTACCTCGCAATCTGCTTCTTACGTGACGAACATTGTTAATCTTTAATTTTTAAAATACGACGTTTTTGGTTTCATTGTGAGATGAACAGTGTTTTGTGTATTATATTCGTCGTTTTACTTCCGTATATTTTTGTTAATTTCACAGTTATATCTCAATTTCAATTTCAAAAATCAATACAGCTAAACAGCGTTTAGCATTTTTATTTAAAGCTTAACAAAATTTATCTTTCTACATTTTACAATGATTTCGAATAATGGATTAAGAAAAATTTAATTTCTGATTACTCGTATTAAGTAAACACAAATTACTGTTTCGTGGATATAATATTAATCTACGTTATTTGCTGGTAGGTAGCCTTTGACAAGCACTAGAACATGTTTTTTAGCAGCTAATCTGGATTTAATAAAATAAAATAGAAGAGTCTGTTCGTGAACTTCTGAACTTTTAAAAGTTGTTCTTCTGTCTGTGACATTGATTTAAAGATTGAGAAGATTACAAATATAATATAGACTTCTTTTTATCCTAAAATTCTTAAAGCAAAGAATATAGTATCAGGCTTCTGAGTTATATTATAATAGCAAAAAACACAATTCATATTATACAACAAACATTCCATGCATAACAGTTAAAACTCCATATTTGAAGTAGTCTACTTCACACTACTTTCTTTCAGACTTCTATTAAAATGTGATTCCAAATCCACCATTCTCCCATTAACAGACCTTCAAGTTGTGCAGAAAGTTTCCTCTTGCGTTAGTTCAACTCTTGATTGGCTTAACTCGCCAACTGGTGTTAACTTGCTAACACGACGTCTTCTTGCTAATAATTAACGGTTTTGTTTATAGACGATGTTTCCTTGTAGCATGTTGGAGAATGTAGGATCTGTGGTTGTTGTATGCCTTTTGAAAGTCTATGGATGGTGGATTTCGTCTAAATAAATAAAGTATTATAGAAGATATAATTCTTTATTTATTTAGAAAAGATTATTTATTTAGAGGTAGTTCGCGAGTCGCACATAATATGTATGTGATTATAAACTTGTAACTATATCTAATGATATACCAAATTATAAATCCATACTTATAATATTTTAAAATTGTTTTGTAAAAATTGTATTTTTGTAAAAATTGGTGCCAAATAAATAAGTTTGAGTTTGAGTTTTACTCAAAAGTACTAATCGATTTTGAAAAACATCTTCCTAATCAACATAATAGGTACATTGATATTTCTTTAGTCAATGTAATAAATAAGAAATGTTTACAGAAACATTCATCAAGCCCAATGACTCTTTTTTATATATCATAGATCAAGCCTTAAAAATCTACATACAAATAAAAAGTCCCTTCGATACTAAAAGGTTACATGTATGTAGGTACATTGTGGCCGACGATTAGACACAGGTGTAGAGAGAACTCATTTGTCGGTAATATTGCAATATGGAAGCTAGAACTAGTTTTGAATTTTGATATTGGTGTTGTATTCCAACTTTATGTTTGCTTTTAGTTAATAACAGAATAGAATTGTGACGTCATATGTTTAGCGATATGGTATATTTGAAGCAAATACAGTATCGTTATATTAGTCCTAATCCATACTAATATCATAAATGCGAAAGTAACACTGTCTGTCTGTCTGTTACTCAATCACGCCTTAACTACTGAACCAATTTGCATGAAATTTGGTATGGAGATATTTTGATACCCGAGAAAGGACATAGGCTACCTTTTATTGCGAAATATGTACCACGGGCGAAGCCGGGGCGGACCTCTAGTTAGATATAAATAAATAAGCTTTTTTGTAGAGTTTATTAATCATAGATGAAACTTACAAAAACATATTAATTTAAACTTCAACTCGAATAGAAAGGATTATATTATAAAGTAATTTGAACAATCTAAAACTAGTTGCTTGTCCTTGCTTCGTCCGTAATACATATTATAACATTGATTGTGTTGTTTTCTAATAGTAAAAGACTATTTTAACAATAACAAATGTCTGTTTATTATTAAAATTTATTATTAATTGTCGCGTAAAAACCACAGGACAGTTCTTTGGCATATTATTATAATATATGATGTTACATTTATGTATTTTGAAAATTAAATCGTAACTGACATGCTATAAAAGAGCAACTATGGAGTTTCTTGCCGGCTCTTCTCCGTAGATACTGCTTTCCGAATCGGTGGTAAATGTTAAAGATATGTAGGTAATGACGTTTCAAAAGTGCTTCTAGAAGAGGTCTAATTGATTCAATAAATGTTTGAGTTTGAGTTTAAAATATTAGCAAGTAACAATCAACAAGTCCCATACTAATAAAATGGTCCATATTTCTCTCACAACTCGTATCTACACTAATAAATCTCTCCCATTGTTTTTTACCCGTTCTTAAACGTTTTGTTTGTCTTTGCAAGGGTTGCTTTTATGTTTTATCACATTTATATGATTTAATGTTTGTGGTTAACGCATTCGTAATACACACACACGGGCAGACACATCCTATTTATATTATACTAGCTTTCCGCCCACGGCTTCGCCCGCGTTTTCATGGATAAACCTGCGTATCTCCCGTTCCCGTGGGATTTCCGGCATAAAACTTAGCCTATGTGTTAATCCAAGCTACCCTCTATATATGTGCTAAATTCCATTGAAATCGATCCAGTATTTTATGCGTGAAAACCATACATACATACATACATAATTACAAACCTTTCCTCTTTATAATATTAGTATAGAAATGCAAAAGTGAGGATATGAGACGGATTGGTATAAACTTTAGAGTAGTATGGGTTGTTCATCAACTTACACATGAGCTCTATAAAAAGAGAAATAACTTGATTTTGCATGCAGACGAAACCGCGCGGTACAGATAGTAATATTACATAGCACCTTTAGCACGCACACTACGAAAATGCGATGTTATATTTTTTTACAGTTGCGAGAAAACCTTACTCGTGTAAAGTATAAAAACAATTAAGAATTCTATGAAACACTCGAACAGTAAATATTTAGTCGAAAATATTTTTCTATCTTTATCATTCCTCCATTGAAACGGCCATAAACTTTCTTATAATTCGTGTCCAGGGGATTTACAGATCGTTGGTACATTTTTCGTATACAAGCGCCATTATACTCAGGGGCTTTAGATTCGCATAATTTAAAAGTTAAAGGCCCAAGCCTCAAGGGATAAAGTGTGGCTCATTAATTATGAATTAGAATTGTCATTTTATCGGTGCTATTTTTTTTATTTTAATTTTTGAAATATTTGTAAATGAGAAGGGTAAATATACAAGGTCAGACAAATTACCACTAGTAGGTACAATATCACTTTTTTGACTTTCGAATGAATTTATAAGCATTACGACATTTTTATTCATATTATATTTATTAAATTTGTCCATTAAAGTTCTACTAAAAATACAAAAAAATAAGTACCTATGTCACTAAATCAATTCTGTTTTCGAAGCACAACTTTCGCAGTTGAAAGGACCATCTCCTTTTAGCATGCATGCTAAAAGACGGCAGAGTTATTATATTGAACGTTGGCATATGATTTATGAAATTACATTTCCTAGAATCGTACTCTGGACCAAAATTTGACCTCGCCTGCGTTCCTTTACACGTATAGCAATGAAACACAAATTTGAATAGTATGACAAAATAGAAAATTCAAAATAAAATACGTAAGAGTTTTCTACTCAGCTTTAAAACTGGTTAGATTGTTATTACATAAATTCTACCATTAAAATAAGACATATCTATCCATTCCAACGACACCTTTGACACAAACCTTTACTGCCTTTCCTTTTCCTCCCTTTTGGTATTAGTTGTCCTAATAACTTTCCTAAAGGGGGTCTAGGTTAACTTAAATATCATCATCATCATCAGCCCATATATTATGTTCCCACTGCTGGGACACGGGCCTCCTACGAGGGTAGAGTACACCCACCATGCTGGCCAAGTGCGGGTTGGCGGATGACAAATTTCGTCGAAATTTTGATTATTCGACATGTCGGTTTCATCACAATGTTTTCCTTCACCGTTCGAACATACATAAAAAGTATATAAATGCTAGTGACACAATATTTTTACAAAGCAATTAATAGTCATTGAAACAGTAATCTGTATTAGTGTACAGTTTACGAGCTCTGGTAGCGGCGATAACGTGAATGCGCCCAATTTGAATCATAAACAACAATCCAATGCAAGCCGTAGCGATAAATATGTATGGTGGAGCTGATAAAATTATTAGGTTAATAGGTGAATTCATTGTAAATATTTAGAATTTGTCAGGTGCTGTTTTTTTTACAGGTCTTAATGATTGAAATGTGTGTAACCTATGTTAAACCACACATAATATGAAGTGAAGTCCCGTGTCCCCTAGTGGGGTAAGGGGCAGATGCATTATTCATACATCTGTTGCACTGATCGATTTTCCTTAGGGACAAGTAGGTGATCAGCCTTCTGTGTCCTGCCAGACCGAGACATTTTTTTTTTCTTCGTCTCCACCGGGAATCGAACCCAGGACCCCTCGGTTCTACGCTCACGCGTCAACCACTGTACCAAAGAAGCGGTTAAATATAATATACCATTATATTATGTGTGGTAATACTTACCAGAACAAAAAATAGGTAATAGGTTTATTATTATCTTCGTTCCAACATATTATAATATTATGTAAGTATACTCTTTACAAAAACAATCATCACTGTAGCTGTAAAACGAAACCGACATGCTCTTAATTAATTTAGATAATTTTTATTTATAAAAATCAATATTTTGCTGTATATCAATAAAACATAAAATTCACAGCGCTGGCATATCGCCTAGAGTAGAGACCAATTAGTAAAAAAGTCTAAAAATATCTCAGTTAATAAAACAGTGAACCGACTGCAACTTAATTAAAATATTGATACAACTAACAGCTTCGTACTTTTAACCTGTATAGTTCTAGTTTCGCTCGGTTAGAAAAAAGTAAAAAAATCTATCGAAAATTCTCAATACTAAACTATTTCATTGAAATATTTTTGGATTTATTAAAAAAAGCGTATGACTAGACATTTTCTAAAATATGAAACTGTTTTGTTGCGTTCCTATTACTAACTATTTATTTAATTTTCATAAAGAATCATGATTTCGTAAATAATATACATGCAGAAACAATTAAAAAACGATACGAAACCATTACTACGTAGTAAATAGTAACTCAATGTACGAAACATTTTTTATGTAATTTTCAAAATCTTTGAAGTACACTAAAACTACCTATTTACCCATTATTATTTTAGATAATTCAAAAGTACTACACGATAAAATAGTAAAGTTCCCTTAATAAAAAGCCTACACGTTGACAGGGTAACTAATGATTCCCGGGACCCAAATAAGTAATTGTCCCCTACAAACTACTGGCCCAATTATTACAACTGGTCCCTTGTATATATCTCTTGTTATTAAAATTATTATCTAAGAGCCTATCTAGATGAAATAACGACTAGTCTGGACGTCGAGTAATTTCTATGAAATATGAACGTTTAAGGGCCCGTAGACAAAGTAACAATTAAAAAACGATAACGAAGTTAGAAAAGGAAAAATGTATGAGATTGACATTAGATAGACCACGTGATCTAACGCGGCGTATGTCAATCCCATACATTTTTGCCTTTTCTAACTTCGTTATCGTTTTTTAATTGTTACTTTGTCTAAGGCCCAAGGTACGCATTTGTTTTGGTATATTTGGGGTAATCTTGGAACGGTTTTGTCCTAATTTTCGCAATATTTGTAAGTGTTATGACTATTAAAGTATAAGATATTGAAATAAGTGAGTTTTTTCTGTTACTTTTTCTATTTATGTTCACTGTGAGACTTAGAGGAAACAATTGTTAATGTTATTATTGTTTGTGTCATTAATTTATGTACATATATCCCTGTAATTGTTTCTGTAAGATCTCCAAATAAATAAATAAATGTTGAACTTATTAAAACTGCAGCATTGGACCTATTTTTCTCTTACTTATACAATACTGTGAATCTTAACCTACAGTTAAGTTCTATAGAGATATCTGACGTATTTTCTTATTAAATTAATGTTTTTCTTCAGTCTCAAGTAAATAACTAAATTGTTAGGTCGCCTTTGATATTGCCTCTTCTATTCTATGAAGTAAATATAATCAAATTAGCCGTAATAATACGCACCTAACAGATAGGAAAACAATCACATACTTTGTGTGTACCTGAGCGACATAATCATTTTGTGATTAAGCTCTTTAAATAGGTAAAGATAAAAAAACACATACCTACTTAATATTTAAATCATATGTACACCAATTTCAAATTCCATCAGGATAAAATGAAAATCTAAAGAACATAAACAAACAAAAAAATATTGAACGAAATAATTGTAATAATCGACTTCCTTCAATATGTACGCGAAATGGAGTCGTGTAACAAATTGTTTAATCCCCTGACATTCTGAGTGACGTTTTGAAATAATCACCAATAAAATCCGGCATATAGCCGTTTCGTTTGCACTTTGCTGAAAAATGATTATTTATTACTATTATTGTGATGTTTGCGAGCTTTATGATAACGTATTGGGATTTTAAAATTGTAAAAATGTTTGATTTTTATAGAGACGAGTTTATGTACGTCAACTTTATATTCTGTTATTAGTTTTATTTTCAACTAGCTTTCCGCCTGAAGCTTCGCCCGCTTTGTCTGAAACCTAATAAATTATATACTAAAACCTTCCTCTTGAATCACTCTATCTATTACAAAAAACCGCATCAAAATCCGTGTTTTAAAGATTTAAGCATACATAGGGACATAGAGACAGAAAAAGCGACTTTGTTTTATACTATGTACTATGATATACTGCAATAATGATGTACTTTATTATAATTTTAATATTTAAACTTATCTCAGTTCATTTGTAATCACATGAACGTTTTCTTCACTCTTTGTCTAAACCAGCCATGTGTACGTTAACAGTTCTACAAACAAGCTAATTTCTAATTCCAAACAAAAATTAAATAACAACCATCGATGTCGACAACGAGCCAAAACACATTCCAAAGTGACAAGTCACTTCCCAATCAGTAATTGTATTAAAACGCCTTCAAAGCGCGAACATCAATTGAAACGTACAATCTCCAATACACTCATAAAGTCCCGAATAAACAGACATCTCGGTAGAACCGAAATTTCTCGTTTTGAATAAGCCGCTGGAAAAAATAAAAGATATCCCGGTGGATTTAACGCTTACGTGGCATTTGTGCGTCGTCTTAGAGGATTTGCCGCCGCTACGTAGTTAAATATAAATTGGTGACATGTGCTTCACTGTTCCGTATCTTGACGGGATTCTGGCGTTTGTTTGTGTACTGGTAATTGGTCAAAATAATAGATAGCAGACATGCAAAGTGAAAACAAATTATGATCTCCGAAATATGCTACAATTTAAATCGGTCTTCCTGTGTTCAAAAAAATTTTGATTCTAAAAGTCATTTAATATCTCAATTCATAAAAAAAAAACTATAAAAGATATAAATGTGCAGTTTTTATCACAAATAAGAGGTGTATATTGAGTATTTTAAATATTTGCTTCGAATCCGGCTCGAAGGACCTTTCATCTCTAAAGAAGGGATAATTTCTAATCAAGAGGTGGAAAAATATCTTCTTAGTAACTACCTAGTTTATTTATTTAACTCTTTAATAGTTGTACAGATAGGAAAACCTTAGAACTATTTAAACATAGAACAGAGTACAACTATTTTGGCGGCCTTATCACTTAACCCTTAATTTGGTATAGTCCGGTGTGACGGACACTTATTTAAAATAAATCCTGCCAAGTTTTTATTTCATGTTCATCGATTTCTAATCGATTAAATGTTTATTTATACCATAAACAAATAGTAAAAAATTAAGTAATGATTGTGACAACATTGCATATGTCAATTGGGACGTAAAATGTCTGCGAAAATGCAGCCACCTGTTTTGCTCAAGGTATTTATACCTATTTTTCTTATTTTTTGTGGAAAAATGAATTGAATTATATATTTATTTATTAGATAATAAACATTTCAATCATTATTTACAAAAACATACACACTTTATTACATTTTTATGTTGTTTATTTGTAACCAAAATGTTTTGTCCGTCACAGCGGACATTGCTAATTGTATAGAAAAGTACCACTTTATTACTATGTCCGCTGCGGCGGACACCGCCAAAATGTGGGTGCTTCTGCTTGTTTGGTTATGGTTCTGAGTTTGGATTTTTTTTCTTTGCCAACAGCCTAACCGCGCAAGTAAAATTATTACTTTAGTGCCGAATGAACATGCACCTTCCGATGCTAGCGAAATATCAGATTCGGAAACTGAATGGCATGATGCAAGTACTAATTCTTCCACCCCTTGTTTTCTCCTGCACCATATTCCCTTGCTAACGTAACAATAGATACATCCGACGATGAAGAATTACACTCCGAAGATTCTGATAGACCTGCTGATGACCAGAGTCTTTCGTGCGTAAATTGGCGAGTCTTTTTATTAAAATGTTCTATCCCTATCTGCTATTCCTAGATTGCCTGCATCGCCTATAACACCAATAGCTTCTTGATTAGCACCCCGAAAAATAAGTACTAAGAAACCACCCACAGTCAAAGCCAAAAGACCAAAAAAAAAACAACTTTCAGCTGACTTACAATTATTATTGGAGAGTAACTCAATTCCGTCACCAAGCGACAATAGAAGAAGGTGAGGAGGATGATTACATAGACATGCCAGAAGATGATTCACCTTTGAGTTTCTTTCACCTTTTTTTCTCAAGATATTTTTACTAGTTTCGTAGAGCAGACAAACTTATATTCAGTTCAAAAAACCGGCAAGTTAATTCAACTAACAGAAGAAGAATTTAGACTACTTTTTTAATTTTCATACAAAATAAACATGAATTGTTTTTTTTTTTAATTTCCATATAAAATAAACTGTAGTTCGGTATCAAATAGTTCTAAAATGTTCATTTCTGTATTTTTCTTTAGTAAAAAAAATAAAATTAACTGTGGTTTTTATTTTCCGTAATTTGGCAGTGTCCGCTGTGACGGACACCAGTTTTCCCAGCAGTGGGCAATGGTAGATTTTTTTTTTCATTTTTCGAGAACTTTATGACATACTCCTGAAACCACAAAATTGTCAAATTCATATATTTTGAATATTTTTATCGGTGCCAAATTAAGGGTTAATAGTGATCTCTTCCAGGCAACCACGGTAAAAGGTAAACAAGCAAAATGATCACTATTGGCGGGACGAGAACAGAAAAAAGAATTATTAACATCAAGAAAACAAAAAAATAATAATAATATATATCCACCTTAAATAATGCATGTCCTACGATATCATATACATACAGTTTAAATTGAACAAGGACAACATGAATTACTGAATATTCTGTTTCTTTATAAACATAATGCAGATGTTAATTCAGTGATACCTACATCTAACACGACTTCCGAGAACGTATCACTTTATAGAATCCAAGATGAATCCGACCTTACGCTCACAATTGTAAATATCACCACACAATTCTCTATTGAAGCAAACGTAATTCCTCATAAAGGATGTTCTCAAGTGTAAACATGGCGTCTCGTGAAGTTGGCGGGAAACAAATAAATAATGCCTCCACGATAATGAGACCGCAATCACGCGGCTTCTCAATTCTTATTCATTGTCGACTTTGTAAAATTAATTAATCATTGTAAATATGACGGGTTTTGGAGTATCTATACATAATACATATAATGAAATCGTAGGAAATTCAAAACTGTACAATTAATATTTGAATTTTGAAGTGAAAACTTCTTTAGCGGCGTTGGGTATCGCGTCAGGACACGTGATCTGATCGAAAAAGCGTAAGGCGCGGGACATATACAAGCGGCGCGGCGCGCATCGGGCGCACTGCCGGCGCGCCGCGGGCGCGCTGCCGGCGCGCCTCGGGCGCGCTGCCGGCGCGCATCGGGCGCGCTGTTGGCGTCCGAAAATGATATTTATATAGAGTGGTTAAATGCATTTTCTTCATGCATAATTTAGTAAAATTATGTTTTTTGTGCTAAAAGAGATTAACATTAATTTGAAAGTAACGATTTTGTTTTGATAATTCCTTGTAAGTAAATAGCGAGGATAACCCCACGATTGCAAATATATCTTTGTTGGAAATGTTGGAATTTACTTGGAAAATTTTATAGTACTTTTAAAGTAATTTTAAAGTAGTACTGGTGTAATGATGGAAGAAAAGAAGGTTAAAATAACACAAAATTTATATTGTACTAGCGGTCCGCCCCGGCTTCGCCCGTGGTACATATTTCGCAATAAAAGGTAGCCTATGTTCTTTCTCAGGGTCTAAAGATTATCTGTGCCAAATTTCATCAAAATCGGTCCAGTACCTAGTTTATGCGTGAAAACCATACGTACATACATACATACAAACCTTTCCTCTTTATAATATTAGTATAGATAAAATATGGTTTTCAAACACAGGTTTACATTTAAACCATATAAATCTTATCATTAAAATCTCAGTTCAAAAGTATTTACAGTACCTACTGATCATTCCACAATATTATTACAATTACAAATAAATAAAAAACACAATCAAAATCAGGATTATCTTTATTTCTGACATTGTAAATACATGGGAACTTTCATTATGCTCTTCTTCATTTTCACTTTCCCTACTGCCATCACCTGTGTAAATCATTTCATCGATTAATTCAATTCACCTTTAAAAACAAAACGAAGAAGGGTATGTAATAGCAGCTCTATATAATTCCACACAGAGAGAACACATTTTTGACTGACAGGCTACCGTCTCCTACCACCCGATTTGTTTTTGATTGTGTATGACCGTGAATTGACCTCTATTTGGATGCGATGGGGGAAGCGCGCCTGCGGTACGCCTGCGGTACGCCCGCGGCGCAACCGTGGCGTGCCGCCTCGTCGCCTTTCCAAAATTCTTTCATACAAAATGTATAAGAAGGACGTGGTGCAAAACAGATTCAAGAGGTGCGCTTATGGCACGCCCGCGCCCGCGCCGCTTGTGTTTGACCCGCGCCTAAGACGGATGGATATCAAACATGCTCAACGTTAATAATCAAGTTTTCACTTCTGCCGGCACTCCCGGAGTGCAACCCGTCTTTTTTTTTAAAGAATACTTTGGGGCGTGATTTACAATCGACATCGAAGCCAAAAATACAGTTTTTAGAATTTAAACTCAAAAAGTACTTCATGGATTTACTTAAAATTTGGTAAAGAGCTACCTTGAAAAAAAAAGGGCAACTATGGAGTTTATTGCCGGTTCTTCTCCATAGATACTGCTTTCCGAATCGGTGGTAAATGTTAAAAATATATAGTGACGTTTCAAAATTGCTTCTAGAAGTCTATTTTAATAAATAAATGTTTGAGTTTTGAGAATTAAGAAAGGACATAGGATAGACATTTACCCCGGACATCAAACGGGAACGGGAACTATGCGGGTTTTTCTTTTACGCGTACGAAGCCGCTGGCTGAAGCTAGTGAAAATATGTATAAAATTGTTTATACAGTGTTCAGCGTGCGCGTGTTTCGTATTAGAGTTGTTAATTAGTTGTTGATTTGCTCGCCTTTTTATAAAAGTGGAGTACAAGCGACATAAACTTCAACGTATTTAACTTTTTGCTTACTTTGAGCGGATTTTTTTCATTCAAATAACATTTGTAAGAAAAATAAATAGCGGTATTTCTGAGTTCCAAGGCGAAAAATAAATACTGGTTAATAAACGCAACTAGATCTACTTTCAGACCGTGTCTTCTTAAATATACTCAATATGTTCACAGTTGTAAAATGCGTGTGCCCCAAGAGTAGACGAAACTAAAAACCCAATTGGTTTTTAGTTTCCCCAATATTAATATTACCCAATATTAATTTTATTACTTTAGTCGTTTATTTTATTTTTTAAATATACCTATAATTATACATTAAAACATATTGCCCCTGATGACCTAATATAGTTATTGTCCATTGTACCTTCCGTGTCCTAATAAAACAACTCTAGACTTTAAGTAGGTTCTTTTGTTTCCTTACCTTTTCAATTAACCACTTTCTTTCAAACCTTTTATACACAATTTTTTTTTAATGCATTATTTTGTCGCAATACTTCTATTACAAAAATTCTAACCAAGTTTACGAAGGGAATATATTCACATAAAGACAGCGCCAAAATGTTCAATAGAATCAATAAAGCTGAAATTTCCTATAATAAATGTTGAGATACTTGAATATTTGAAACTATTTAGGGCAGAGATTCGATCCAATATTATACATAACTAGGCTGTTGCCCGCGACTTCGTCCGCGATTACGTCGTTTTAGGTCATTCGTCGTTTAAAAAAAATACGTGACACTTTATTTTTGAATGTTCTTAATTGTCTCTTATAAAATTTAACTACATTAAAATTGAACACTCTGAAAATCTTAAAATCGGAGAAAATTGAAAATCTGAGGAAAACATGAAGGAATGTGATTTAAATTCTACATTACTTAGTATTTCAAATAATAATCTAAATTAAATGTAGATTAACAGTTTGAGCGCACCGTTATAGAATATGTACCTAAGTATTAAATTACGTTAGTTTACATAGTAACAAAACAAAAACACGATGACTTTCTTTCGCGCTCGGTACCACAAACTAAGCATGTTAATGGTACGTGGCCCGCGTTTGACCCCCCGCGAGTTCCCCTCCTTTGCTATGCGAAAATACATTCGTCGCCCTGCTGTAGGAAAAATTGTAATACTGTGGCCTGGGCGTTATACACGCCCAGGGAGTTCCTGAGTGCCGATAGACATTTATAACAATCTTATATTAATATCACCATCTTGAGGAAAAGCTTCTAATGTCGATTTAAAACTGCATACATACGAATTAACCTGATGAAACATGTTCTAAAATTGTGAAATGAGTTCAGTTTTAAATTCGAGAAATATTGATAATTCTTGTATTCGACTATTCGTTGTAGTCGAATACAAAATATATTTAAAGAAACTTAGGTTGGCCTTCAGGCAAAAGGGATCCTATCAAATGGTAAACTTGACCTTGTATCTTAAAAGTAAGCATGAAAGGACCTTCTGATAATTGTTGAGCACCAAAGGATCATTTGAAACGCACTACTATAAGAGCGAATATTGTCTAAGAACTGTTTAGATTGCACGTCATGTTCCTCTAAAAGTAGTGATTTCAAAGGTTCCGGTGTATCTTCAAACGAAAGCCGACTCCTTACTCCACTTTAAAGCATTACAAAAATAACATACTACGTTAATATCGCCTATACAGAAGATGATCTGTAATCAATTGTGAGGTTATAAGAAAACCCACTTTTATATTTGTCGGACCCCACCACCGAATTCGTAGATTGATCTTCTATGTTTACCTCTAAGTCATTAAGACTATGCGAAATCTGTCTGCAGTAAGAGGGGCCTCTCGCTATTCGTCCGTTTCCAGAGACCGAATAGTTTCAATTCTTAATCTTTCATTAAACAAACTTAATAATCGTTTTTGTCTCAATTAATTGTAATATTCGCGTCCCTACTCTAGTCATTGCTTATGCTCATGTTCATCTTCAAGAGATCGAATAATATTATGGTGCACCCTATCATTTGTCAAACGGTCTTCATATTGAGTAAAAGTTTCAGATTCTCGAGATAAAATGTGACGGCCGTGATCAGCTGTGAGACGTTATACCCTCTCAGTGAAGGTTTCGGTCTCACGGGATAGTACATGCCGTTCGCGGTCAGCTGTGAGCCGCAATTCTCGTTGTGAAGCGGTTTCAGGTTCTCGGCATAACACGTGTTGTTTTCGGCCTAGAGTATACCTCTAACGATTCTTGAGAACTCTTATTTCTCATTTTCTTAGCTTTGCTCGAATTTCGAGATAAAGATTTTTTAGGTGGCACTGATGCATGAAAATAAAAATTGAGTTAAAACGGACTGAGAGTGTTATAGACAAATATAATCAGAAAGCTTCGAACTCCTAAGCTATCGGAAGTTACACGTGTTATTGTGAGTCAACCATAAAAGATAGACATTTATGATGTCGGGAGATATTTTTTATATAATAAGGAGAACATTTCTTTCTGAATACATGATTTCTGTGTAGCTTTAACCATTAAGGTTGCACACGCGACGAAAGCTTAAAAATGGAGTTACTGCTCTGCTCAGGAATATGAAAAATAATTGTACCAAGTTTCGTTTAAATCCGTCGAGTAGTTTTTGTTTCTATACCGGTTATACGGACAAAAATTTTACTGTTTGCTTCTTTGGCATCAGTGTCGATCCCTAATCACCCCGTGATAGTTATTTAGGAAATATATTTCATGTACAGATTTAATATACCTAAGTATACATAATATATTTAGATTCCAATTTCCATGTAACGTTAAATTCGACTATACAATAACTAACAGACAACGCAGGTTACTCTCGTTTCCGTAAGTTGAGGCGGCTACATATTCGGTCCTCATAACATCACTTTTAGTGAACGAAACGACAGCGCGGTTTAATTCGATGCCAACACCATCAGAAAAAAGGAAATATTTTTAATTGTGAAAAAATATTATGATTTACACTATTTTAATATAAAATATATGGCTGTGAGTGTGTAAAAATAAATCCAGCTAGTTTCACATCACACTTATGTTTATAATTAGCTATACGACATGAAAATATACATATTAATTACCAAGCAATAATCATACAGGTAAATACTGAACAAAAGTATTAACAGTCAAAGTTTATTTTTACTAACATTTAACAACACCCATGTAAATGATGAAGAAATGATAATTATCAACGAACTAACCTTTTCTATAATACTTAACACAGCACATTTTTTAAATTATCTTGCTCAACTCTGCTCAAAAATTTGAGGGTTTTGTTGGAACTGTAATGTGTCAAAACTATGATATATCTAAACTACGATACAACTTGCATGCGGAAATGCTCATTACAATCAGTGAATTTAAAGAATAACTAACAACAACTATTCAATTTTATTGAGCTGATGAATATCTTTTGCCTGGAAGAGATCACCGCCGCCTAATAAATATACTGTGTTTTCTTATAAAATCGTAACATAATTTCTTTTATCTACTAAATTTTAATAAATAAGTTCTTTTTGTTATTTTTATCTAAAAATGATCTTGAGCTTATATTAGGCAAAAGTATACATTAACTTTTTATAATTTCAGGACCGCACCTTAAATGGGGTGCTCGGAAAATATGCCTACGGATTATTAATAGAGAAATGATACCTACGTAACAAAGTTATGTTGGTTCCATTTTATTTATAAAATATAATGAAAATGGGCAAATATAAAACACATTATGTAAAATGATTAAAAATAAATAAATGAAGCAACTACGATTCAAAGAAAACATCTTTTTCAGTGTGAAAATGCTCTAAGCAATCCTGGATGATGAGTAGGTATAATATCATGTACTCTCATCCCAGTACGGTCGGTACCTCGATAGCCATAACGATAAATATTATAATCAGATAACAGCAAAGTCAGAATAAAAATCATAACTTGTACAGTTGTGAGTGCAAAATTTATGTTTCATTTGGCAATAACATTTTTTTCGGTACTAAAACGTAGTAGTTTGATATGTGGTTGGCTGCCCCTCCTCTCATTCCTGAAAAATATCCTCCAAAATTACCCGAGATACTTCCAATGATTGAACCATACGTTGGACATTAACTTCAGTCAAAAATTGACGAAGCGGATGATTACTAATTTCCACTTAATCCTTGCTGCCACTATCTTCATCATCAAATCATCAATTTTCAAGTGTTGTTGTAAAATTGTCAGCAGAAATAGTCTTCCAAAGGCGATATAATTTTATGAACATTGAATCTGTAAATAAAAAATCAAACGTTAATAATTGTAAATCAATAAAAAAAGCTACTTACATATAAAATTTTATCAACAAACTACTGTTCCCAACGCACCTCAAAATCTTGTAAAAGTCAAAAAGCATTCATCATTTTATTATTTCATTCTAAAAGTGTAATATAAAACCATTATAAAACCAATAAAAAACATGAATTGCTATCATTATAAAAATAAATACCTATAAAAGTAACAACTTACCTTTTGTGGGAACGCATGGTGAAAATTCACAAAACACGAAGATTGAATTTGATATTTTTGGTTTTATGACATTTATTTTAATTTTATTTATTTATTTATTCAAATGCTTTATAAATATAAATTTATAAATAATAAATTTATAAAGAATAGAAACATTCGATCACGAAATTATGTGGGTTCGAGTCCCGCCTCGTGATCGAATTTTTTCTATTCTTTATAAATTTATAAAACACGAAGATTAAAAATGTAACCAATGAACACAATCAATATTAGATTAATTGTAATGGTGTCTAGTTTGACTTAAAATAATAAACATCTACCCTCACTTTTAAAAATGTAGTAAGTATATTCACACGAAATATAAGCGCACCTTATAGGGAAGGGAAGATATGGGTTAAAGAGTTAAATAAATAACATGATTATATTTAAATTATTAATTTTCAACAGTTGTTCAGTAGTGATAACATGTAAATTGATTTGATTTTTACGAAATCTCATAGATGGCGCTGTTTCAAATTTTTCTTTATACTACTAAATTCATTAAACTGTTTCTCTGCCCAAATTACGTAAATGACATAGTTTTTATTTTGTAAAGCTAGATAATAGCATGGCTTACTCGAAACCAACATTTAAACATGAGTCTTTAGATTGTACGCTGTCGTAGTACACGGAATATGTAAGAAAAATAAAGGCTCACAGCTCCTCCCCCGAAGGTGATATCTTGATAATATGTTTAAACTATCCTCACCCGACCTCTTAGGAATATTCATGCAAAATTTGAAGTAAATCTATGCAGTACTTTCTGAGATTAGCCCGGAAATACATACAGACAAACAGACAAACAGACAAACCGACAAACAGACAAAAATTCTAAAAACTATATTTTTGGCTTCTATATCGATTATAGATCATGGATCAAGTATTCTTTTAAAAAAATATTCAATGTACAGTTTTGACTTTCCTACGATTTTATTATATGTATAGATTAAAGCAAATGTTTGGTTTGCGAGAATTTACTGCGAGATCCCGCTCTGAGCGTAATAAAATATTGGAAAACTTACACAATAAAATTAATGTTTCCAAGGAAATGTAAATAATACTAACTATTATTATGTAAAGTGATACGAAACTGGGCTATTTATTGGATGCTTATAGTACTTTCAGTGGAAGTGTACTAAATCATTATAATGTTGTTTATTTATTTGTGTGTTTGACACCTGAACCTCTGCACTGATAGATGAAAGAACTGATATGTGAAACATTTTGCTATTTTAGTAGGACAAACGCCTATTATGATAACATTAATATACAATGTTTATTTGTACAAAAATTCAATTTTATATGTTTTAATATATACTAATACTAGCGGCCCGCCCCGGCGTCGCCCGTGGTACATATGAAAAAAAGATGTTGGCCGATTCTCAGACTTACCCGATATGCACAGAAAATTTCATGAGAATCGGTCCACCCGTTTCGGAGGAGTATGCAGACTAACATTGTGACACGAGAATTTTATATATAAGATTATAAAGCTGAAGAGTTTGTTTGAACGCGCTAATCTCAGGAACTACTGGTCCGATTTGAAAAATTATTTCGGTGTTAGATAGCTCATTTATCGAGGAAGGCTATAAGCAACAGGAGCACTGCGGGTAAAACCGCACAGCTTGTAAGTTATAATAAAGCTTTTTCTATAATATATCATCACGCTAAGACCAACAGGAGTGGAGCACTGCGGGTAAAACCGCAGGGCACAGCTAGTTCTAAATATTATCTAGTTAAGTCTTTATAATGTGCATTTAAAAACTATTAGAAGTCTTAACTTTACTTGACATTTAACTACACTATAAAATATCATTCATATCCTCCAAAGACTGTAAAAACCCGCATAGCATTGTCTCAAGGCTGTGTACGCGGTCCGTGCGCTGTTTGGCTCAAATATGTGATTTTTCAAACCAGATTGTCCATCAACCACTTATCTTACAAACATATGAATTACTAATAATTTTAGGAAATTTTATTGTCTATGTAGTTAGTTAAGAGTTTTTTTCAATTAATACAGTATTTCTGAATACCATCAAGATAACTGATCCGATGATTACTTGATTTCACTTTTAGTGTCAATTTCGAAGCTAAAAATATCTGAAATTGCTGACAGATCTAACACACAATTATTTTAACTAACTGCAAAAATCCTTATTAAAATAGTTAGTTAAAAGATTTTTTTATTTTGGACTCCCAACTTACGAAATTAAAATCCGAACAATGTGAATTTTTTTAGAAATTATAGTCGACAAAATTATTATTTTCACCAAGATATTTGACTTTATTGAATATAATTTATACATATTGCAATAAAAGAATGTCTTACTTATAAGATAAAATTTAAAAAATCAACTAAGGTACCTCTATTATTTTTCTACAATTTTTTTTAAAGTACTATAAAACACTGCGCGCGACCCGATTAAAATCAGTCGGCAGCGAGCCTTTCCAGAGAGAGGACATGTTGCTCGGCGCTCTCCTGCGGACCTATGCTGTTCATAGTAAAAGGATAGCGCAAGCCGCGATCTATCGTAATAGATCGCGGAGTTTTTGACTTGCGTTAAATAGAATATGCGCTCTTAAATGAAAAACAAAAACAAACACCACGCGGGCGAAAAGCGCAAACAGCGCTTATTTGTTTTATTGTTTGCTTGTATTGTAATACTTCGATCGAAACAGATTGTGTATTCAATTTTCTCTCGCGCTTTTATTCAGCGCTGTAATCCGAGTAAGTGCTCGGTTTGTAGTTTGTAGTTGCAAATCTGCGTCTTTTAAGCTATTTTGAATTATTTATGGCGAGGATAACGTAAAGTTTAAATAATGCGATATAAATAATCTACTAGCGGTCCACCCCGGCTTCACCCGTGGTATACATGTTTACGTTTTCTCTACATAAGAACATATATTAAAAAAAATAACGAAATCGGTTCAGCCGTTTTCCAGTGTTGCACTACACATTTGGCGATTCATTTTTATTATATAGAAGAACAACGTTTTCTTTATATATTTTCTTAGTTCTGGATAATAAGCTTACTTAAAAAGGTTTATACATAATTCATTTATTTAACTTAATCTAAATATTATACTGCTTGCATCTTGATAACAATGTTTTAATATAATAACAATAAATTTTTCTTCCACCCATGAGAAATATAATTTAGAACATTTATTTATTAATCTTTAACGTAAGTACTTCTAATGATTTGCAAATGGAAACGACTGATATAATTTTATTCTCTAATGTAACGTTCATAGTTTCTGAAACAAAAATTTCCCAGAATCAAAGTTACTAGAGTATAAGATCCTTTTACATCAAAAATAATAAATAGGAAGCTTTTCATGATTATTTCCGTAACAATATTTAAAGCTGAATATCAGCAACATCATCAATACAAGTATGTACTTAAATACAAATACATGAAGGTTTTAAGAACTTACAGTTATTAAAGTGGTAATTTCATCCTTAAAACCATACCTATTTTTATATTTTTCTCTCTTATTTACCGAAACATCTTCGTCCTAATTTATCATTTATGTTCAAAAGAACTTGAATACCATAAAATCCAAGCCGTTCAACTCTAAATTTAACTACAATTTAAGTCTTTTATCTAGAATCCTAAAAATATTTAAAGAGTCGTTATCGGCTACAATTCAAAGGAGCGTAGTCTTCGAGGCATGGAGCAGACTTCACACTCGATTAACTCAGCATAAAGCCTAATACAAGTTAATATAGACTCGACTCTATAGCTTTAGCTAAATTGTTCTGTTACAGTTTAACAGCAAATTGCTATCATTTTGAATTTTGTTAGTAGTTGGAATAGCAAAACTGTGGACACGACTGAAACATATACAAAGTAAAATCAACTATATTTTTCTATTTTCTCACATAGTAACTACTATTATGTCGTATAAATGTGAGAGTTGTCTGTTACACTACTGAACCTATTTGGATAAAATTTGGTTCAACGATAGTTCTCCAAATTATCTCTATACCAAATTTAACTATTACATGATAAAGGACATAGGATAGGTTTTTTATCAGACATCTAGCAGGTGCAAGATCTCTATAAGTTTATTTGAAAACACGGGCGAAACCGCGGGCACAAGACTAGTAATCCCTAAAACCAATAGTCCAAAATTATCGCAGCTGATCCGAAGTCTCAAACAATCCATATTGGATCAGCTTATTAGATCTTACCATTATCTAGATCCTAGAATATCTTTGAAGCACTAAGACTATGATTCAATTCAGTCTGCTCTATTAATCCTTGTTTAATACTAGCTTTCCACCCGCGGCTGCGCCCGCGTAGTAAAAGGAAAACCCGCATAATATCAGTATCAAGCTATTTTGCAACTAATTTTATATAAATCGGTTTAATGGTTTAGGCGTGAAGAAGTGACACTCGTATTGACAGTGTAAGTGACGCATATTCATGTACCACCATTACTAGAATACCCTGTACTGTATATAACTTTAAATAAAAGTTAATTTTACTTATTGTTTCCAACTATTTTTACAACACATCATTTCACTATTTTTCAACATACCTACATTTTATATAAACAATTTCAAGTTTTTTCCGGTTTTTGTAACCACATAGCAATTGAATTCTGAGTACGAAGTGGTCTTTTGTTTTCGAATGACCAATCGATACAAATATAGCACAGCCAGCAAATGGTGTACAAGTGGTGTTGAGTACACTGCAGGACATAATAATGGTATACTCACTTCACATTTGTATAATTGTTCAAAATTATTTTTAAGGGCTGATGAATATGGAGATACAAATTGATTTGTTTTCTTTTAATTAAATGTGGATTTTGATCAATTCATTCATATAATCATAACTTAAAATAAATATTAAATAGTATGTTTGTTAGTAGAATTGATAGTTTCATAAAATTTTCGAACACCCATGTCCATAAAAGACAGTTCAAACAGTACATGTAAATGTTTCGTATTCCTTTTTTGCATGTTTGTTGTAGTTTATAAGGAATAGGATGGATGAAATCCTGGAATTTAATATTCTGAGCGCTATATTAGATATTTAATTTCATATAAACATTATTTTGTGTAGCTATCTATTTTTTTATGTCCATAACCCTTTTTTAAAGGGCATATTATGTTGTTAGCCTATAATTAATTGTTGCACTTGATATTATGTTAAATTGTATTTTCCTTGTATTTCTATAATTAGTGTTAACTATAATTGTTGGCTATCCTTTGTAAATAAATAAATAATAAATAATATGTATATAATCTTATATCTTGAAAGACAAATTGGAAGTGTAATATCTATCCATTTCTTTAAATAGTTCCGATAATTTTGCACCGCACTGTACTTTTCAGTGCAAACACTATAGAAGTTTTAACTTTTGTCTAAAACTACAAAGTGGCTTGTTGTTAGCATTGATAGTGTTTTGTTTTTAGAAAATCGCGCAAAGTATTTGCGTACAAAGCGAGGGAAATGGTTGAAAAATTTTAACCAACTTCAAAAAACGCGGCTCTGAATTTGTCCGACTTTTTGTGTTGCGTTGGAGAGGTTTTGCTTGATCTTCCAAAATTTGATAATGTCTACCTATTTTTATTATTTTAAGGCACTTATACATTATTTGTTACATGTAAGTAACCTAATTATAGTTTCTAAACTACGCTCTACCAACCATTGCACCTACTTATCATAAAATAAAACCTACCCTTGAAGCAATTTTTCCTGACCTGCTTAACTGTAAGCTAATATCAAGACAGAAATGTATTCTTAAAATAAAATATTACAGCGCTGCTGACGTAATATTATAACCTGAAATACATGTAATATATTTTACGAAATATTCCTTATACAATAATGGAAAATTTTCTCGTCGCTCTTTGATCACGTATCTTCTAGTGCCTACGCGTATTTTCCATTTTCCTGCTCAAACTTGATTGAAATATACTACCTGACTTTGTCCACATTGTGTAGTTGTATGGTATAATTTAAGTTATGTATAAAATCGTATAATTGCAATTTAATATATATTTTATACTTTATTAAACAATTTAATACTTTAATATTATAAAGCTGAAGAGTTTGTTTGTTTGAACGCGCTAATCTCAGGAACTACTGGTCCGATTTGAAAAATTATTTCAGTGTTAGATAGCCCATTCATCGAGGAAGGCTATTATAGGCAACTGGAGCGGAGCACTGCGGGTAAAACCGCACAGCTTGTAATTTATAATAAAGCTTTAAGAACTGACCAACGAGAATCTTGTTTGACTACATGCATATGTCGGTATAAAACATCTAATCCAATCTCTACCTAATACAAAAATCATAAAATAATTTAACTTTTAATCGCGCTACGTGAATAAGCCAACTCTATTTAAATTATTTGAAATAGGTATCTCATTAGTACCTAAGTATCTAGATTTTCAATAATAAAACAATTCACACACACACACACTTAACCAAACACTTTCATACATTTTTGTAAGGATAAACTTATCACTAAATACACAGTATTTTATCGAATGTTATTCGAGTAGTGTTTATATTTTAGCGAGCATATTTCCTTTCTCGATGCTGACTAATGACCCAATTTAATGGACCAAGGACTTGGTAGACCTCAGACAATTATTATTATTGTGTTACGAGTATTGAAAAGAAAATTAGGTCAGTCCTGAAAGTAATCGAGTTTTTTAACATTATTGTTTCTTTTGAATGAAAAATTATGTAATAGATCGATCAAATACTGTTTTGATTGAACAACGGTGAAACAAATGTTAAATTTAAATTGCAATGTAAGAATAACTTTAATGGTTACTTTTATGTTTAGTTAAACAACGACTGCAAATCATTTATTTTATTTTATTTAAATACCAGAAAAATGAAAACACATACAGTAGGTTTTTTTTGCATTTGGGTATATCAGGAAAAGCTTCAAATGAGTGAAAATGTCGCTATTTTCTAAAACCTTTAAAATATTGTTAAAAGTTTGATATCTTCAAGCTTGCCTGGAAGAAATCGCTAAATATTACTTAGCATGACGTGTCAAATGTACAGTTAATTTGTTAATTACTATTAATTATGTTTATCAAATCAATTATTTTATTTATCAGAGTTATTTTTTACAAAAAAAAAAAAACATTATCTACAAACCATAGTACCAGGCGCACAGAAGTCAACAAGAGGTCCGCTACGCGTGTTTATTGCATTGCGCTGTCCGCATCAATCTTCATCGGCCGAATTGACAGCGGCCGCGCAATGAATACAAATGAACTGTTCATTTGTTTTCTTTAAAGATTGGATAATTGACGTTTATTGGACGGCCGAACGTTCTAGCGACATATACTTTAGTATAGTATTTTGTTTGGTCAGTAATGATAAGGGTTAGTCGCCACTATACGTGGTCTTACTAGTGGTTATTTACTTTATTTTACTACTATCTACTACGGGTTAAAATATCTGCATATATATGTAAGCAATAAACCGATAGAGTTACATTATCATAAAAGTAAACGTTAGGTATATAAGAATTCAATTAAATATATAATTAGCACGCTCCAGGTGAACCTGTATGTTTGTATGTAACCGACTCTTAGACTCGATTTTCACCCACTATAAACTATTTAATTTAAACTTTGTACACTTATCAAGGATCGGTAACAATATGATAATTTCATAAACATTAATAACAATGATATTTATAGCCTACTAGCGGTCCGCCCCGGCTTCGCCCGTGGTACATGTTTACGTTTTCTCTACATAAAAAACCATCCTCGTACTTCAAGGAATATAATAAAAAAAGAATTATCGAAATCGGTTCAGCCGTTCTCGAGTTATGCGCTTACCAACACATTTTGCGATTCATTTTTATATATAAGAAGAAAGAGAGAAGATATATTATTATAGCCTTCCTCGATAAATGGGCTATCTAACAACAAAAGAATTTTTCAAATCGGACCAGTAGTACCAGAGATTAGCGGGTTCAAACAAACTAACTCTTCAGCTTTATAATATTATAAGATTACAAACTACCTTCCTTCCTCAATACTCAAAATCGAAACCCTTAACACTAATCCCAAACCATCGTTGTTAGAAAGTCGAATAAACAAGAAGATTGGCTCCGTCTTCGATTAAACTTTGCCCGTCTCATGTAGGAACTACGAAATAGCCTATGATGGGAAGTATGTGAGAACTAGACATCCTAGGCTAAATACTTGTTGGAAATTAGTTGGTAAATGTATTGGGTTTTTATAATTTTATCGGTTATCTGTAATCCATACTAATATTATAAATGCGAAAGTAACTCTGTCTGTCTGTCTGTTACTCAATCACGCCTAAACTACTGAACCAATTTTCATGAAATTTGGTATGGAGATATTTTGATACCCGAGAAAGGACATAGGCTACTTTTTATCCCGGGAAAATGATGCCATCCCGTAAGTCCCACGGGAACGGGAACTATGCGGGTTTTTCTTTGACTGCGCGGGCGAAGCCGCGGGCGGAAACCTAGTCTGTTATATTTTGTAGCTACGAAGTATTTTTACCAAGCAAGGTTATATGGTAATGTATTTCGCTTGATGATATTGCTATTTTCTCTTTTAGATTCGATCAATTTAGGTAGTTAATATAATTTACCTTTTATTACTCAATAGGAATTAAAATACGTTAATATTGACATAAGAAGAGTGATTTTGTTGGTCGAAGAAAGAAAACCAATATTGAGCGCAGTTTCAAGTCCAAATTCCAATTTTTACGAATAAATAAGAAAATTTTCATGAAACCAAAAATTTTTAGTAAAGTTTTCAATAAACATAGATACAGTATACCGTTGTTATAAATTCCTGTTACATTAAAACGTTTACAATTAACCATGTAGAAGGGCTGAAAACTTAAAACGCATTTGGAGTATATACAAAGCATAGCAGAGTTGAATGCTAAAGTCGCCTGGAGCTTTATAAATAAAGTTTCGGTTCAAAGTTAACTCGGAGCACGTGTCAGGCGGAGCGGATTACGAGCTCGCAAGGCATAGGATGAAGCGATTTAAATTTGTAGTAACATTTCAAAGGTGTAAAGATAGTGTTTGGAAAAGTTTTTAAATGCATAGAAATAAAGTGTAATTTTTCATTTTTTCTTTTTTAGGGTAATGTACTTTAAAATAAGAGTAATACATAAAATATTGAACTGAGATTGTTTACGGTATTGCGAAGACTATTTTATTCATTCAAAATTAGTGTTGCATTCAGTATTTTAACTGCAAAAGCATCAAATAGTTACCATAACACTCGGTTATATTTCAATGTCCGTGTTCCATACATATTTACATCTCCTGTCTTATTTCCTAACACACTAAAGTTAGATTTCAAGGCAAAAATCATCAACTTTTCTCTATATTAAAATTTAGACTAATTGAATTCAATATTAAGTATCTCTCTACCAAAAACCACAATATATTGAGATTATAAAAACTATCAGACAATCTCTATTTTCCAATTTACAACGCATAAACATGCACCTTAAACGTAAAGAACACTCAGGAACACAGAAACACATCTATAAATAAAACACAATTACAATAACATTGCACCAACCGTCCCCCGGGATTACAGACACTCACATGTATTTACCCTGGGACAAAACGCTCATTGAATTTCATAAGGTGACTTATGTGACAACTTTTGTGGGAACCTTACTGTTTTAAGCTATGTACTTGAAATGTGATTAACTAAATTGTAATCCAGGGTGTTTTAGTTTTTTTTTAATGGTAATAGAAAATATATAAGGATGGAATTGTAGAATTTCTGATATTCAAAATAAGACCCATTTTATGTTTAGGTTAAAAACATGTGCCTACGTCTTTTTTCATACCATACCACAACCATACACCAAGAAAAGTTGCTGAAGGTGTACCTATGTATATTATGTTACCGTGATTAATAATATCATTATATCAGTATACATATTAAATCTCGTGATATTTTAAACTACCAACCGAAAAATTGTGTACGGTAGCAAACTATTTTCAATTCAATATTTTTCCAAGTTGGTATATACCAGGGAAGCATAAATGTACTACAAGCATAACCGTACTAAATTATTGAATCGAATGCATACTAGTAGTCCGTTTTCTTATGGGCATGCTTGTATGGAAAGGTATACATTTTTGAGTAAAGCAATGAAATTTGGTTCGAATGTTGTACTCGTCCACCTAAGCCCAAATCGCCTGGTAGCCAGTGTCTACTCCCCGGCAGAAGGGAGGGAGGGGGGAAAATTCTGGCGGATTCATTTGGCCCTTTGAGTCGAGTTTGGTGTCGTTATCAGGTAACTAGATGATGCCCGATTCATTTCCCATACCAGTTTTTGAGGGTTCCGTAGCAAAATATGTCACAATTTTTAAAATAATAAACTTTTGGCAGTGGCAAAATCCAAACAAACCAGTATATCTTTATATTTTTGTATGAAACTTGGTTTATAAAAAAATATTGTCTGAAAGGCCATTTCATGCAGATTATAAAAACATTAACATGTAACATATACCTTACCATTTTTAATGTGAAATAAATTATAGAAAGTACAGGAACGTTCGTCAGCGCAGCGTAGGGTATGGCTAATAGACCCGAAAAATAAGCAATAACATAAAACAAAAACCAGTCAAGTGCGAGTCTGACTCGCCCATCGAGTGTTTCGTACTTATTTGTCCTATACCATGTTATCTTCTCTGGTAGGACCTGGTTAACTGATACACACACACTTTCGTCTTTATAATATTAGTGTGATTTTTAATCATCTTTAAATTATAAATGAAGTCAGGTAACATTGTTAATAATAAAGATATATAATAATAGAACGTTTTTGTATTAATAATAATGACAACCACCTCCACAATTACATAATTCGGTACATTTGAGCTGGCGTATAAAACACTTCAATCTGGAATTGCAAGATTTCACGCACCGACATATTATCAATTCAAAGCTTCTCTTTTCTTTGTATTTCAGATGGGCAAGGAATATTTTGATTTTTTTAGGTCCCTAAATATATACAGCCTGTAAAACTGCCCTTAAGGTATGTTGTTTAAGGGCAGCTTCTGGGGGAGGCAAATTTTCGATTTGCTTGTCCGTTTTTGTTAAAAATTTGTTTGCGACCCTCATTTACTGTCTCAGCGGGGTACAATGTGAAAAACAAACATGTACTTATAATAATAAAAAAAAATAAAAGTTCTGGATAAGAGTATCCTTAAAATATCGTGACCGTCCTTACCTATCATGCATTGTAATCACAAACTTTTCAATTTCACTGTCTGCATATTTGCCACTGTAAAGTGCTTCAAATCCTCGTGTGACATTCGGATATGCCTTCTATACCTTAAATGCAGGTGTACCTATAGTTATTTTAGACCTTCTAGCTTTGGAACACACGATATAGTAGTAATAGCCAAAATAATATTAAGAACAGTCGACAGATATGGCTAGTACAGAATATCATGTATTCCAAGCAAGAAGGTCTAAAAGAACTATAGGTACACCTGCATTTGAGGTATGGAAGGCATATCCAAATGTCACACGAGGATTTGAAGCACTTTACGGTGGCAAATATGCAGACAGTGAAATTGAAAATTTTGTGATTACAACGCATGATAGGTAAGGACGGTCACGATATTTTAAGGATACTCTTATCCAGAACTTATATTTTTTTATAATTATTATAAGTACATGTTTGTTTTTCACATTGTACCCCGCTGTGACTATAAATGAGGGTCGCAAACAAATTTTTAACAAAAACGGACAGGCAAATCGAAAATTTGCCTCCCACAGAAGCTGCCCTTAAACAACACACCTTAAGGGCAGTTTTACAGGCTGTATATATTTAGGGACCTAAAAAAATCAAAATATTCCTTGCCCATCTGAAATACAAAGAAAAGAGAAGCTTTGAATTGATAAGATGTTGGTGCGAGAAATCTTGCAAATCCAGATTGAAGTGTTTTATACGCCAGCTCAAATGTACCGAATTATGTAATTGTGGAGGTGGTTGTCATTATTATTAATACAAAAACGTTCTATTATTATATATCTTTATTATTAACTATGTTACCTGACTTTATTTATAATTTAAAGATGATTAAAAATCACACTAATATTAAAAAGACGAAAGTGTGTGTATGTCAGTTAACCTGGGGCCTTAGACAAAGTAACAATTAAAAAACGATAACGAAGTTAGAAAAGGCAAAAATGTATGGGATTGACATACGCCGCGTTAGATCACGTGGTCTATCTAATGTCAATCCCATACATTTTTCCTTTTCTAACTTCGTTATCGTTTTTTAATTGTTACTTTGTCTACGGGCCCTGGTCCTACCAGACAAGATAACATGGTATAGGACAAATAAGTACGAAACACTCGATGGGCGAGTCAGACTCGCACTTGACTGGTTTTTGTTTTATGTTATTGCTTATTTTTCGGGTCTATTAGCCATGCCCTACGCTGCGCTGACGAACGTTCCTGTACTTTCTATAATTTATTTCACATTAAAAATGGTAAGATATATGTTACATGTTAATGTTTTTATAATCTGCATGAAATGGCCTTTCAGACAGTATTTTTTTATAAACCAAGTTTCATACAAAAATATAAAGATATACTGGTTTATTTGGATTTTGCCACTGCCAAAAATTTATTATTTTAAAGATTGTGACATATTTTGCTATGGAACCCTAAAAAACTGGTATGGGAAATGAATCGGGCATCATCTAGTTACCTGATAACGACACCAAACTCGACTCAAAGGGCCAAATGAATCCGCCAGAATTCTTTTTCGAGCGCCGGGCGCTCTGTTCTATAACCCCCCCTCCCTCCCTTCTGCCGGGGAGTAGACACTGGCTACCAGGCGATTTGGGCTTAGGTGGACGAGTACAACATTCGTACCAAATGGCGTTGCTTTACTCAAAAATGTATACCTTTTCCCATAAGAAAACGGACTACTAGTACACAAAATGTCCTTTAATTTCGATTCAGTTGTGATCGGGTGTGAGAAAGGGAAGGGGATGATATTGATAG
Source organism: Colias philodice (assembly GCF_061535455.1). NCBI lineage: Eukaryota > Metazoa > Arthropoda > Insecta > Lepidoptera > Pieridae > Colias > Colias philodice. The sequence continues at coordinate 460,105 of NC_143104.1, forward strand.
GGGTCCACAAACTGTTTCTGGTCACATGAAATGCTACACATAAATATGTAGTAACGCCAATGTTCTGTAGAGTTCGTAAGATTTACATGAATTCCACTTTCATAATGTAATTAGGTGATTTTATCATAAGAAGGGTTATGCTTTTCTGTGTACCTATTTATTTTTTTGAGTGCTGTCGCGCAAGCGGTTTCCTAGATTTTTGAAGTGAAAACTTTTTAGCGGCGTTGGGTATAAAATCTTAAACTCGCGTCAGGACACTTGGCCTGATCGAAAAAGCGTAAGACGGATGTTTTTTTTTTTAAGCCCTTATATTCCATGCGTAAGTCGGATACCATTCCAAAATATCAAACATGCTGAACGTTAATAATCAAGTTTTCACTTCTGCCGACATTTAAAAAATATCTAATCTTATATATAAAAATGAATCGCAAAATGTGTTGGTAAGCGCATAACTCGAGAACGGATGAACCGATTTCGATAATTCTTTTTTATTATATTCCTTGAAGTACGAGGATGGTTTTTATGTAGAGAAAACGTAAATATGTACCACGGGCGAAGCCGGGGCGGACCGCTAGTAATAAATAAAGTTTATCGCGAGGTAGGATAACAATTTTCAAATAGGTACTTGTTCTCTATGTTTTCGATATAATATGTTGTTGTAAATTCGCATGGGTATACGAGAGCGGGGGGGATAGCGAGCAGGTGTATTCCGTTTGCTTAACAGTTCAGTTTGTCTAAAGGTTTAGTATAGTTTGGTAAGTAGATTCGATTCACGCAAATGTTTGTTCGCCTCTAGTTCAATGAGAACTGTACTAACTTTGGCGACAATGGTCTGTATGCGCGGTTATATATTGCTATTTAATTTGGTTGCTTTCATTCTAGTTGCTTGAACTTTTATTGATAGAAATAAATAGAAGCTTTGGTAGTTTATATTTGACAAAGTATAATTATTTGATTGCTACACTTATTATTATATATTTTTTGTATTTCTGTATATTAATATTATGTTATCGATCAAGTATTAATTAGGAGAAAAATCATAATGCCTGGGCAAAGTCAACAGATATTTCTCCTATATCTAAGAACATTGTTTCTAACCTAACCAAACCCGCCCCGCATATAATTCATTACGCCTCATAGTCATTGTTCATAACGGTCGGGCATTAGGTATCAATAGTGCCTATATACATTACTTGATCCATAACATACACATAACTTTATAATTTTTTATGTGATTTAAAATCTGCGTTAAAAAACGTCTAGTACGTTTTAACCTTATGCTATTATTTAGACCTTTAGGATTCAGCAGCTACCTTATGTTATTATTTTTTATTCCCCACAGTATGTATATGGAAGAGGCATTATAAATTGCATTTTCGCGAGCTCGAACAAACCGAGTGCTTCGAATGAAGAGAAATTTAATATAAAACTACGGACGGCTATATTTCATCCCGCGGACCCATCTGTGACGAAGTTGTATTTTTAAAACTGTAAAAATTTTCCAACTAGTTTCGTTCGAGTTTGAGAAAAAAATTGTATTAACTGTGAAATATTACTATCGGTTTTGAGGAAAGTTTAAATTAAATTTGCGTCCCGAATGTAGCTATTACGTGGTTAATATTAATTATGAAAACTACAATTTTGTAAAAATTTGCATCTAATTTTGTATAGCAGTTTTTCGTTTTGCTTGACCATGTGTTTTAAAATCACATACACATAGAATTCTTGGTAATAATTTTGTGTAAATTTTAACAGATTTTTAGAACATTCGTTTTCCTCAAATATCTTCTATGTATACGATACTTAAACTTTTAAATTAGTCCTACGGCTTTCCATCCACCTAAACTAATCGCGCTTCAGCTACAAATTTCGTATGAGAAACAAAAATTTCACTTTTTTTACTATATTCAACTCTGAAACGGCTGGACCTCGCATAGAACAATAGATACAACTAAGACAATAGAATGTAGATATATTCCCGAATAAGCATCCTCTAGATGAATAGGTACGAATTAGCTATCCAACGGGAGATGAGATCAAAAAATTAGGAGGCTTCTCTGACAAATGGACGTATTTGTAAAGGTCAGTCGAAATGAGAGTCGAGATAAGCTTTGCGTGACTTGACTCCTAACGTCGCTGTAATCATGTTTTTCAAGTGCTTTTTTACGAGATAATTCTTCAACGTTAGTGAGCTTTTTTAGTGAACTGGATAGCGTTTGGAAGCTTTGGTTTTGTTAATTGGCAAAACGAGGTAAGATAAGATTGGTTTGCTGTGTGACTGTGAAACTTCTCGTAATATTAGTCTGTTTATTTATTCGATTTTATATTAGGGACTAGTACTTATTAGTTTGAAGTACTCTTTAAAGTTTTTTAACCTATTCAACTCGTCAAAACTAAGTAAATGTTCAGAACTGCTTTTCTTTATTTCTTACTAGAGGTCCGCCCCGGCTTCGCCCGTGGTACATACCTACCTATTATTATTTCGCAATAAAAGGTAGCCTATGTCCTTTCTCGGGTATCAAAATATCTCCATACCAAATTTCATGCAAATTGGTTCAGTAGTTTAGGCGTGATTGAGTAACAGACAGACAGACAGAGTTACTTTCGCATTTATACTATTAGTATGGATTTAGCATTTCCATACACATTCACAAAAAATTCGCTAATTCCTAATTAATAATCGTAATTGCTTAAAATAACTAAGCTCAAACAGAGCATAAATTGTAGATTTCAGCAAAGAATTATGTTTTTCTGTTCACGTCTGGTTCAAAGTCGTTAAACATGCCAAGAGTTATTAGTTAGTTAACTGTTAAACGCAGGTTTAGTTTAACTAGAAAACTAGAATCTACAGTTTAAATTAAATTAATCATGAAATTTGCCTTTAAAAGTGAGACTGTGATTCTATTATCATTTTTATGAAACTTATTTATGTCTTAAATAATAAACTTAACTTAAAACTTGGAAGGTTTGAGGCATAGGAATAGGTACCTACATATTAATAATTGTCTAATGAACGTAAATATTACTTCTTAAGACATTTGAACCATATTTTGCAAAGCTTCTATTTTTAAACTAGTCATAGCATAATCGATTAATATCACTGTATTCATAACATAACACTATTTATTTTAAGTAGATACGCTTAATTATATTTTTTTTTAATATTAAGACGGACCTCAACCGCCGGTGCAGCCTGAAAATCAGCGCTGTTTTTGTGCAGCATTTTGCTGAGGCTGTATCCGTTTGCTAATCAATGTTGTTGGCTGTGTTTTTTGCAATAAATTTATTTTCTTTCTTTCTTTCTTATTATAAATGTGAAAGTTTGTATGGATGTTTGTTACTCTTTCACGTAAAAACTACTGAACCGATTACAATGAAATTTAGCACACATATAGAGGGTAACTTGGATTAACACATAGGATAGGTTTTATCCCGGTAATACCACGGGAACGGGAACTATGCGGGTTTATCTTTGAAAATGCGGGCGAAGCCGCGGGCGGAAAGCTAGTAACACTATATTTTATAACAATAACATAAAATACAGTTCCGTAATCACCATCACTTAACCGGTCAAAGAATGTTATTATTGTAATAATATACACCAGACCATATTCAAGATATAACATCATCTAGATATAATTTAGGTCATTGTTCCACATGTACCGTAGAAAACACGTTGAGAAGTGTAATAGATACCTACTATAAATAACTCGAAAACTTTGGAGTAGGTTCTACTTCGACAGGAACGCTAGATTTACTAAATTTAGAACTTGTTAATAGGTTACAGGAATAAGAACATAAAGACAACTGGAAATTTTATGTATTTATGAAATTAGATAAATGTATGAGTATATTGAATAAAATATACAGAAATGTCTTTAAGCTAATTAATCATGAATTTGGATAAATAATAGATACCTAATAGCTTGAAAAACAAAATTTAATCAAACTTTATAGTTATGCTTTAAAAATGTTAGGCCATAGTGTCATATTCTTATCACAAATACTGTATACAAATATAATAAAGAAAAACATAATATCTATACTAATATTATAAAGAGGAAAGGTTTGTAATTATATATGGTTTTCACGCATAAAACTACTGGACCGATTTTGATGAATTTTTTGAAAATTTAGACGCTGAGAAAGAACATAGGCTACCTTTTATTGCGAAATATGTACCACGGTCGAAGCCGGGGCGGACCGCTAGTCAACTATAAAACCAGAAAACAAATGAACCATTACTAACATTTGCGCACAAATTTTCAAAGATTCTCAAAGAACACTTAAGTGAAAGAAGTAAATAAGCACAGCTCTACATAATATAATACTGCCTTGGGTGTCGCTTTGTGTCGACAATCAACTCGTTTTAATTAAACACATGAAAGGAAAGGACAAATATTGTAGAACAGATAAATACTGTGTTATGGTACGAAGTTAGGGTGTGGGCACACTTGGCTTTGAAATAAATTGTGCAATTATTTAAAGTTTGTGTACTGGAAGGTTAAATGTTTGGAGGGCAATTTTTTAAATCGTTTTTCTTGTTTGGTGTATTTAAACCACATAATAATATTATTGAAGACAGCAACAACTTGTATAATATAAATTACTATATGAATATAAATTGAAATGCAACGTACTTTATTGTGTGAGATGATAATATAATAAAAATATATGATGCAGACAACGAAAAGATACACAAAAAAGTATATTTCAATAATATATCTCAGACAGTGTTTTTTTTCTGTCAGTTTTTACTTGCACCGAATTTTACAAAACCGAATACCTTCCACCCGGTGTGTACCCAGCTTAACTGACTCCTGTCATATACCAAATGCGGGTATATCACAAAGTAATTTAGCTTTATAATAGGGAAATTATACGAATTTCCGCAATGAACAATTGTTCTGCTTCATCTATATTACGTATCCATAATATTCACGGTATAATATGAGAATGCGTAATCACAAGTATTTGTATCAAAAGATGTAATGAAATGCCTATTAATAAGTTTATCAATTAATTTTAAATGACTTTCTGTACGATTTTAATCAATTGGAGTGTTTGTTATCACATAAATATATACACTATACATAAATATATACAATATATACACATAATATATCCAGAAATCAATTTAGCCATTACTACATCGATTTTAACAGAATTTCACTGACTAATGTTTCATTACTAATGACTACCCGCAATTTAAAAAAAATAGTTAAAAATTTCCGCTATTGTTAAGAAAAAATTCACGAGCATAGTTTGATTTTTGAACAATTACTTACATTATCTTTCGAAAATAAACATATTATTATTTAATACGCATTTGAAAAAGATCGTTTAAATTTAACTCAACTGTATATAAAATGTACATAGATATTGATATAATGATTAAGCTATCACTATTACCCGACAGTCCGTAATATGTTAAGCCGTTTAGTACAGCTAGTGCTTAAATTAACGACCCAGATCCATCGCAAAGGAGAAACTATTAAATATTAACAGCACACCTGAGATCTGAAATCTATCAGCTAACACTGCATTGTACCCTAATGTTATGAATTACTTGTAAGCGTAACGTATAGGTACTAACATTCCGCCCGCGGCTTCACCCGTTTTGACTAAAACTTAATAAATTATTATATACCAAAACCTTCCTCGAGAACCATTCTATCTATTTAAAATACGTAATTTAAAAAACGTTGCGTAGTTGTAAAGATTTAACTATACATAGGGACTAAAGGAGATAGACCACTATACTTAATAGTTACACTTTTTTGGGTACGTTCAGCATAAAAAGATTTTGAAATATAATATATTTTAAACGATTTTTAATAACGATTTATCCATTATTCATCCGACGAATCGAACACATATTGACTGGTCATTGGAAAAATATTTGCATTTAAATTAATTCAAATTGTTTTTTTTTTCATTCATCACAATCAACCAGACAGTATAACTGTTTTAAACTTATATACGACAACAATATAATATTATATTGTGTTAAAATAAGCAGTACCACTACATAGTAGCATCAGTAGAGATTGTGATACACAAAAAAGTAAATAAAAACAACCCTTTGTTTCAAAGTTACAAGCCTCAAATTCATTTGACACTCAAAACTCCCGAATTGATTTATTACGCTTTCAATCGCCGCCAAAAACATGAAAACATGTAATGTTATTACGAACTTCGCAAAATAACATCAAAACCGATTCTTATCAAACTCGTAAGAAAATCAATTTAAGCGTTTTAACTGGAAATGAGTGATGTAACCACAACCGCCAAAACTTGCCTACGAGTTATGTCAATCAAATTTGTACTGTAATTTATAGGTAATTAGACTTAGTTTTGAACGTCTTGTACATGGGAAAGGAAATTTGGTACAGGTGTTAGAGTCAAAATGTGCAAATTGGAAGCATGGCGTCACGGGAGGTGTGCGGTCTGCGATACACGCGACGTTTGTGACCATACCTTTATGAGTCCTACTATCCTAGTACTTTTATTTAATTTTACACAAAAACTTTAAGCATTTTAAACACTTTAATAAAATGTTCGCTCACACTCGTTATGAAGTGTTCAAAAAGTATAAAATAAAATAAATTAATACTTTGAATAAATGGTGCTTAAAATCCATTAAAAAGTCTTTAATATATTAAGGCTAAAATTAAACAGAACACTGTAAACGACACTTGAATTTAAATGATCAAATACATTATTAATGTAAAATGTTTTTAAATTATGTCATGTAAAGGTAATTAATGTATTTGTAACTGACAGTTGCTATATTCATTTTTCAAAAATAATAATTCAAAAAGAATTTGTCATATTATATAAAAGGAAATAATTTATAATTTTAAAGGAATAATTGCTAAAAACCTTTTATCAAAATTTTATTTCTTTTGATCAATGAAACTTCAAATATACCTAATAAAAAAAAACAAACGGTACTCAAACACAAAAAATAAAGGGTGTTTCCAAAATTATCAGACATTATTTTGATCATCACAAAAAATAACAAAATGACGCGATAAAACAGGGCGCACTTATTTTCGGAATAATTTGAGTGTCCAATTCTGACGCAGGCTAAATCTTTGAGGGTTTTTTAATGAGATTTTCGTATAATTCGGTGCTCAATAATCTTGCCGGCGCTGAGAACGTCACGTTCTCCTGAATAAGTTGTATCGACAATAAAAAATTATATGCTAATGCTCTGTACGTGGCCGTGCTTGTCTTGTTATTTTGAGAACACCCTCTGCCCACGGCGAATGAATTATTTATACGGAAATAAAGGTGAGACTATGAGACCATATTCGAACGCATGTTCTCCTAGTATTAAAAGCCCACGTGCGTTTACAATTTATTACATAACGATTGTTATATATCTCTCTATAAAAGAGTTTTATCTGGAGGAATAACAATGTTTTAATAATAAAATAATAATGGGTGCTCCTGTTGCTGCTGCTTGCCTGCTCCTGGTGCTTCAGGATATTCATTATTAACTCACGCGGAAGTAAAAAAATAGAAAAATCACTAAAACAAAAAAAATCTGCCGTTTTGTTACATGGGGTGTTTCAAAAAAGTCTTTCTTAATTAAATAGATTTTTTAAACTTAAACGATATTAATTTTAATTAATCTTTGAACTCCATTAAATTTTAAAGGCTTAATATTTAATAATAACTAAGTACTTTAAATAAATGAAGTTAGACACAAAGGATGGTAACACTAGCTCGTTTGATTCAATTACCCGAGGTGTTAGTAATTAGGTGCGGCCGCAACTATCGCTGTCAGTTCTTATAGCTGCTGCCGTCTTATGGTGGCCTAGTACTTTTATGTGTTGGAATGATTGACTGACTTTAAAAAAGGAGGTTCATTGTTTTTATAATTCTTTGTGAGACAAAATGCAAATTTATGTTGTGTACATTGCCATATTTGCCTGGTTTGACACAAAATCAAAACAAATTTATCTATAATATCAATTTAAAATTATATAATTTAACAAATCATCATAGTGATGCATTTATATATTTTGACATAAATTCTTGTATAAAATCTTTTTGTTTGACAAAGAATACAATGTATCTGCCATCTAGATATAAGAGAGAACTTGCTATGTTAATCTTATATATAAAATTCTCGTGTCACAATGTTAGTCTGCATACTCCTCCGAAACGGGTGGACCGATTCTCATGAAATTTTCTGTGCATATCGGGTAAGTCTGAGAATCGGCCAACATCTATTTTTCATATGTACCACGGGCGAAGCCGGGGCGGGCCGCTAGTAGCATATAAAATTATTAACCAGTCTGATACATGTTCAGTAGCAGACCATCGATCTACTATAATTTTATGTAGTAGTAATTATATACATCAACCTAGGTTAAGTGTTGATAGACAAACTAGCCCTAAGCTAGATTTAAACTAGTATGTAAGACAACAGCTAAGCAGCCTTTTTCCATTGTACATCAAAATATTCAAGGCTTGGCTAGCAAATTATTAGAAATAGAATTATTTTTAAATCATAATAGAATTAAAATATTTTGTGTAACAGAACATTGGCTTAAACAATGTCAGTTGTTAATAAATATTGATAATTATAAATTAAAAAGTATATACTTTAGGACAAATGCTATTCATGGAGGTTCTCTTATTTTTGTACACAATAGTTTAAAATGCAAGGAACGAACTGACATTGTTAGCCTTTCTGTAGAACGCACCATTGAACTGCCCTGTGTTGAGCTTGAGCGTTACATTATTGTTTGCGTATACAGACCTCCTTCCAGTGACTATAATTTGTTTGAGACAGTCATGGAAGAAATATTAAAGCGTTTAGGCAGGAGTAAAAAGAAGGTAATAGTATGTGGTGATTTTAATATTGATTTACTTTCACACACACAAACGGCAACACGAATAGTTAATTTGTTTCATTCATTTAATCTGTATAAACTTTTTGATGAGCCCACACGAATAACACCTACTTCTGCAACTTGTATTGATAATATATACTGTGATTGCAAATGTTTAGAAAAATATATTCTCAACACGCTAACTTCGGATCACTGTGGCCAGAAAGTAGTTTTTGAATGGGATTGCATACCTACATTTAAAAGAATTAATGTTAGGCCTATAACTAGAAAAGGCATTCATACATTTAGAAATAATATTGATAATAAACTACCTGACCTGAATAATCAATCCTTTCATAAAAATCCTTGTGAAATGTTTACAAATCTTTTTAAGTTCATTCATAGTGAATATGAAAAAATATTTAAAATTAAATCTTTAACTATTACCAAGGATTTACCATTCAGCCAATGGGCAACTCCTAGTATACACAGATGCAGGAACGTTCTTTACGAGTTATATGGTATGAAACAATATAACAAAGACTTGTCATTTCTTAGTTATGTAAGAAATTATTCAAAAACATTTAAAAAAGTTTGTTTCACTGCCAAGAGTTTGTATATCAGAGACAAAATACGCAACTCTGACAATAAAGTTAAAACGGTTTGGACAATTATTAATGGTGAATTGGGCAAAATCCGATCAAACGATAGTACCATAAAACTTGTCAACTCTGGTAGGGTCATTGACAAAAGTGCTGATGTTGCGCTTGCTTTTGAAGATTTCTTTAGTAGTGTCCCTGCTAGTTTAACTAAGAATTTAAATTCGTCTTCAGCGCTTGCAGAGTCTTTATTGAGGGATCACGTTGCTGAGTGTAACAAATTATTTGAATTGCGACACGTGACTGCTGATGAAATTGTTAAAACTTTTAAAACATTAAATTTAAAAAAAACATGTGATCTCTGGGGTATGTCTGTAAATTTAGTAAATAATATCATAGAAAACATTGCCAATCAACTAGCGTTTATATTTAATCAGTGTTGCGACTGTGGTATATTCCCTGATTTACTAAAGTTTAGCAAAGTTATTCCTTTATTTAAAAGTGGTGACCAAGAAGACAGTAATAACTATAGGCCAATTTCCATATTACCAACTTTGAGCAAAGTCTTCGAGAAACTAATTTTAAACCAATTAAATAGTCATTTTGCATCAAATGGTTTACTGCACGCCAAACAGTATGGTTTCACAAAGGGGCGCTCTACCACTGATGCCGGAGTAGCTCTTTTATCACATATATACAAAGCATGGGAAAATTCAAAGAATGCTTTGGGGATATTCTGTGACCTTTCTAAGGCTTTCGACTGTGTAGAACATTCCACTCTATTACGGAAACTAAATTTTTATGGTATCAAAGGTTTAGCTCAGGATCTCATAGCTTCATATCTTCAGAACAGGGTACAAACCGTTGTCGTTAATGGAGAGAAATCTCGCGGTGCGCCGATTAACATAGGTGTTCCGCAGGGATCTATCTTAGGACCGTTTTTGTTCTTAGTGTATATTAATGACCTACCTTATTATTTGCAGGATATGTGTGAAATAGTACTGTTTGCAGATGACACCTCATTAATTTTTAATGTGGATAGACATGACACAAATGTTGACGAAGTAAACTCTGCTCTTTTACGCATATCCAATTGGTTTAATGCTAATAATTTACTATTAAATACAAAAAAAACAAATTGTGTAGAATTTATCCTCCCAAATGTAAAAAAGGTGAAAAGGAATATTATTTTAAACGGGGAGGTATTATACCCTGTGGAATCGACTGTTTTTCTTGGTTTGACATTAGATGAGAAGCTTCAATGGGGGGCCCATGTTACCACCACCGCTGCTAAGCTCAGCTCAGCTGCATATGCAGTTAGAAGAATAAGGCATCTCACCGATGAAGAAACGGCTAGATTGGTTTACTTTAGCTACTTTCATAGCATAATGTCCTATGGAATTCTGCTATGGGGCAGGGCTGCAGATATAGAAACTATATTTATATTACAGAAAAGAGCCGTACGCTCTGTATATAATTTGCGTGCTCGAGACTCACTAAGAGATCTCTTTAAGAATACTGGTATCCTTACTGTACCGTCGCAGTATATATTTAATAATATTTTATATGTACATAATAACGCTTACTTACACACAAAAGTAGGAGATAGACATTGTTATGACACAAGAAACAGAAATAAAATTGAAATGCCATTATTCCGGCTAGCTAAAGTTAAAAATTCATTTATGGGCCAAGGTATACGCTTTTACAACAGAATTCCTCATAATATTAAAGAGTTTAGTAGTTCTAAATTTAAATCTTATATAAAAAATGTACTTGTCAAGAGAGCCTATTACAGTATTAAGGAATATATGGAAGATAAAAACCCATGGAGGGTTGTCGCGTAAAAACCACAGGACAGTTCTTTGATATATTATGATAATGTTAGACGTAACTTTTGATTTAATATTTTTGTGGATGAATAGTTGTCAACATAGCTGTCACTGTCACCTGTCAGAACATGCTTAGCTGTCGAATACTATAAATTGCCGCTTTCCTTTGACTCGTGGCGCAATCGTACGGATCGTGCCTAGGGGCTCGGACGTTGTTTATACGACGTTTGACCCAACTACCTTCACTTTGCTAATAGTCGTTTGACTAGCTGCGATTTGTTAATCAATTAGGTAGCTGTGTGGAATCGCAGTACATTCTTATTACATTTCAACCTAATATTTAACCTAGTCTCCCTTGTTATTTCTTACATCAGAATTGGGATAGAATTCAAGCCCACTATTTTTAAATGTGTTTAAGTTTACGTAGTTTTGTAACTGGCATTTGTGTTTTTTTTATTTCGTGCGTTGTGTAAAGTAAAAGTTTGTTACGTGGATTATTGTAACGGGAATGTAGTCCATCGAAGAAATTGTGTGTGCTATCTGGGCTGCGGTCCAGTGTTTGTAATAAAAACCTCTCAGTTCACAGGTAAATTAGATTGAGGGATGCGAGGGCCCTGCGAAGTAGTGAACATCCTGCCTAGTGATCGATACGAGTTGAAACTTGTTGTGGTGACTACGGAAAGAAGACTCAAGCCGCGGCACAGCATAATATGGTGCCCTGGCGTGGCGAGTGGTGTCCTGAAGCATGTGCCGAGTTTTTTTTTGACGATGAATGTTATTGGCTCGTAGTGATTCAAATCGCTAGTCGAACCCTGGCGTTGAGGTATTGTCTAGTCGCTGACGTATCGTAGTGATGTATTTCACTAGTCGTACGAGCGTAGATATACCGTCAAGTCGCCGTCTGCATGTCCGTAGTGAGTTGTCTCGCTAGTCGGATTTGAGCGTTGAGGTATTGTCTAGTCGCTGACGTATCGTAGTGATGTATTTCACTAGTCGTACGAGCGTAGATATACCGTCAAGTCGCCGTCTGCATGTCCGTAGTGAGTTGTCTCGCTAGTCGGATTTGAGCGTTGAGGTATTGTCTAGTCGCTGACGTATCGTAGTGATGTATTTCACTAGTCGTACGAGCGTAGATATACCGTCAAGTCGCCGTCTGTATGTCCGTAGTGAGTTGACTCGCTAGTCGGAGTTGAGCGTTGAGGTATTGTCTAGTCGCTGTTTTACTAACGAGTGCGTAGAAAAGTATGGTCAGTGTGGCCGAGGCAGTGTGTTTTTGAAATCCCGAGATGAACTACCGTTGTATTGTAATACGAGAAAAGGCGTACGAGGACGTACGTTTGTCAGTATGGCCGTGTTAGACGTAACTTTTGATTTAATATTTTTGTGGATGAATAGTTGTCAACATAGCTGTCACTGTCACCTGTCAGAACATGCTTAGCTGTCGAATACTATAAATTGCCGCTTTCCTTTGACTCGTGGCGCAATCGTACGGATCGTGCCTAGGGGCTCGGACGTTGTTTATACGACGTTTGAACCAACTACCTTCACTTTGCTAATAGTCGTTTGACTAGCTGCGATTTGTTAATCAATTAGGTAGCTGTGTGGAATCGCAGTACATTCTTATTACATTCAAACTAATATTAAACTAGCTTCGCATCTTATTTCTTACAATAATATATTATGATATTACATATGTAATTTGTAAAATTGTAAATCTGACATGATTAAAAAGAGCAACTATGGAGTTTCTTGCCGATTCTTCTCCGTAGATACTGCTTTCCGAATCGGTGGTAAATGTTAAAAACATGTACTTAATGACGTTTCAAAAGTGCTTCTAGAAGAAGTCTAATTGAATAAATAAATGTTTGAGTTTGAGTTTGAGTTTGAGTTTATTTGCGCTTATTAACAATTGCATTTTATTTTCATTAAATTCATGAGATCTCTACATTAAATATTATAGAGTATTCATTCGCTCTTTACTCACTTTTATTGTTTTTATGGTAATATTTTTTTGTAAATTTTAGTGAAAAAAGCTGCATAGTACATATGGAACGATTCCCTTTTCAAGTGCGAAACCCTAAAAATGAACCAAGAGCGAACTACGCACAAGTATTCCATAGTTCCCAACTTACGTACCCCAGATCTAAGTCGCAGACTAAGGAACTGCCATAAATTAACCTCGGTCTACAAAAGACGGCCCGTGAATGGGAGCCCCACATTGTTCTGGCAGTTCAGACAAAGACACGTCTGCTGTGAACTGCGCGACTCATTTTAATTAACTTATCTTTACGGATGATGCCATTCATGCTGCGATTTTTTAGTGTATCGATTGATATGCACTTTATGAACACTAGACAGAGATTTAAAATATATTCATTTTACAGTAATTTTAATCAATGACAGTGTCTCTTTTAACTATTTTACTTTCAGTTTATCACTTGCTCATTCTCTCGTCTATTAAGTAAAACTTATATATTAAAACGTTTTGAAATAAGCTAGAAAATTATAATATTATGTGCTACCTACTGTACTCCTTATTTTCTCTCTACAACTCTACTGAGCATTACGTAAAATTCGATGACAACAATGAATTATATTTAAATTAATAGAGATGTTTTCCTAGAAACTTACATTACGCATTTTAATTTTACAGTTATTACAAAAACAACACCACAATCATTGGCTAGGTATTATTTAATCAATTGCATACACGTCCTTTCCAGAAAACCAAGCATTTTTACTCCTTTTGTACCACCCATTATCACATTAGTACATTCCACTTCAGTTTAAATAAATAACAATCTAGTACCATGAATTATCTTTCAAGCAGGCCATAGATTATAAAGGGCGACAAATAAATCGCACCGTGAACAGGCGTCTTTAGCAATAAATCGTAACACAGGTGGGTACCTTTATCACGGACGTATTTGCGGACCGACTTGACGACAGATTACTTTTATAATTGCCTACATCCGACTTTAATAATTAAGGGCTTAAGGGATTCATTTGTTTGGGTGCGTTGTTCTGTAAAAATACAATGAATTAGTATTTTATGGGTGTTTGAGTTTTTTAAACGTTTGATAAACCATTTCATTATATTATTTGGTTTTCAAAGTTTTGAATAATAGATATTCCTGGAAAAAAAAAACAAAAATAAATTAATCGATGCGAACATGCGTATAAAATGAATAAATATGATTGAAAAAAAAATTAGTGAAATTGTAATTTTGATACTTACCTACTTGCTGAAAACATCCTACTAAAATGTGAATTATGCTTTTAAATATTATCATAATAAGATCTCCAATTTCAGTGGATTATATAAATTACAATAATGTCTGACTGTAATAAGTCCTGTATCTATAATGAATATCGAATCGAAAAAATGACTATTCAAAAATCTTATTTCAAAACACAATTTTAGCGCAACTCACAAGCAAAAACGGAAAAAGCAAAGTTCGTGAAACAAGTTTTTTAAGCTCACAAAGAGAGCCGATAAACAATCAAAGATGGAATCAAGGATCCTTAATGGATAGAAAATGGATAGTGTAGGGGTCGTTGGAAAACATTGGAGCAAATTTTGCATCGTCATACAGTTAATATAGAGATACTGGATGGGACTAGTATACTTTTTTTTCTGCTAAAAAAAACCTTTAAATTAGCATGATGCGATCGAGAGGACTCAGGATATAAGTTCAGGTCAAAAATATGTTTTGAATGATTTTGTTCAATATGATTTTCTATTATAAACTAAGGTTACTAAGGTGGCAGCACATTTGTTCCTGGAATAGCTTAAGCTGTCCTGTATTTCCAAAAAGTGATTGAAAATGGAATTTGGCTAGCTTTTATTTCAGTTTGATAGTCATATAAGACAATTCGTAATTGAATTTTATAAAACGACCTTGCCACATTGTCTACTTCTATTCAACAAAATTAGAAAAAACAATTGTTATATTGTAGTCGTTCGCCATAAATAACTTTATACATTTACACCCCATATGAAAAGTTGTATTACATTGAATAATATATTTTGGCAGTTCATATTTTGTATTTGTTTTTATTCAGGATATACATAGGTTATTTACTTAAAAAATCATAGAGCTAACGCATCCAGGTTCTTTACATCCATGTAGTAGGCAATCGTGGCCTTTGGATATCCGCCAAGAATCCACTGTTAGGATAAAATTTAATACTGACGCCATTGAATATTTATTTATGATAATATGTAATGATTTATGCCCCGTTTCTCTCGGCTAATGATTTTTATTCGGAGGCCGCTGTATTAATACAATATGTTTCAATTTTCGTTTATGATTGTTTTTATATAAATTATTTATGAATTTTCTATACTTTGTTCTGCTTTTCAATTTTAATAGAATGTTGCCAAGGTTCTTTGTATTCGGTATTATATTTTATTCAGTAAGTTTCGCTCAATTGGAATAGCGTCATAGTCCATACTAATATTAATATTATAAATGCGAAAGTAACTCTGTCTGTCTGTTACTCAATCACGCCTTAACTACTGAACCAAATTGCATGAAATTTGGTATAGATATATTTTGATACCCGAGAAAGGACATAGGATAGGTTTTATCCCGGAAATCCTACGGGAACAGGTTTTTCTCTGAAAACACGGGCGAAGCCGCGGGCGGAAAGCTAGTTGTTTATAAATTGATTAGTGATTCGGCTCGGCTCAATACAAAATGCATGGAAAGCAGCCATGAACGTTTTTTTCTGTAATATGTTTCCCATACATTAATACACTGTTAAAATTCGAATAAATCATAAATAGTGAGTTCATACTATAATAGCTACATTTCTTCAAAATATAAGGTAGAAAATTGACATCTCAGGCCTCAACCATAGAATAGCTGTTTTGTGTGTTGTTTCTTTAAACTTTTATTACATCGTCTCAAACTTTTTGGCCTGTTTAGCGCATGTCGCATGACGGTCGAACCGTCCGCGTCGTACGGTTTATTATTATCGTAAAAATATGATAATTTTGTGCCACAAGTTTCACTTTTACCGTGGTTTCATAAAACCACACAACATTTTATTAATCTAAGACGTTTGTCTGTATTGCCTTTATATTGTTACCGTTACGCGATATCAAATTATTTTTCTATTTGCATAGCTTGAAGCTGAATAATTTTATGACGCATGAATAATTAGTACTGATGGTATTTTTAGTATTGATGTCATCCTGGTACCTACTTCTTCTAGCGTCAACTATTAAACTGAGTTTGATTGTATTTTGAAAGAAAGATAGATGTCATGTAGATAACGAATTTAGTCTCAAAATCAAAACATGAATAAAGACGACAAAAAGTGTAAGTATCGGAAAACCACGAAAAGCGAAACGAAAGCAAGGATGAATACAGAATATACAATCAAAAGAACCCACGAAAAAGCTAATCCCGCCAAAATTTTTGACAAACAAACAGATATTTTATGACCATCGCAAAAAGACCTAAAATCTTTTAATACGGAAGGGGTTGCGAATTTTTTACTCCATTAATTCAGACCGTGTATAAAAGTGATGAGGTTTTTTTAACTGAAACATAATTTTAATAAAATACGGGCGGCGAGAATTTTTTCATTTGTTCCCTGTCATGTCCTTACACTGGGTGGAATTAAATGGGTGAGAGGATATGGGTAATGGTTTATAAGCAACATGTTGCGAATTCGGTACGTCTGAAACTGTTGAGCTGATATTTAACTGTCGTTAAAATATTAAACCTGTGTTAGAGAGAAGAATGTGGAAACTGTCTTTTGTAAAAATGTGTTACTTACTTAAAAAAAAACGTTTTTTTACATAATACGAGGTACGAAGGCTTCGTACAAAAATAGTAAGTAATTAATATATTTACTTAAACAAAAAGGTTATTGGAATTATACCTGCATCATTAATTTATTAGCAGATAATATTATGAATAACATTTGAAATCATTCATGAATTAATAATCTTTTATTTTATACAAAGCCCTGAAAATTCTATCTTATCCATTATTTATATAATAAATATTAGCCATACAGAAACTAAGCAAAATAAACATTACATCCAAAATGATTCGCAGCACTTCGCAAAGGAAAGCCTACAATAAACTAAAGTTAGAGCCTTCGAGCGAAATAATTGTCGATGTTTTAGGTCGTGGAATTTATAAAGGGCCGTAATGGACGCTTCATCCAGAGGGACTTGTTACATTTAGTCGGATTATACGAATGAAATGTTTGTGTATACTTTTGCGTTGATGTGATGCAAGTATACTATAGTTATAACTGTTGAAAACAATTTTATTTAAATAAACGTTTAATGTTACTGAAAAATTCAATGCAGATGATAATTTTCTGCAGAGTTGTGAAAATGTTTTTTCATCATAATAAAATTATGTAGCTTATATTTACTTATATATCAAATACTTGTAAAAAGGTTTTAAGTTGTAAATCATACCTTGTTCTAAAGTCTAGTACTATTTATGTTTTTCCAGAGTTACTTAGGAGTAAAAAGTGATGATTCACGTTTTAGAGGTACTGTTAGTTTGTATTAAATGTACATAAGGGAAAATTCGATACTTTAATTTTAAACTCTACTTTCCTACCATTCAAAAGATCTTTCTTTTATATTGATACTAAGTATATTTAATCATATAATTTAATACATAACACCACGATCTACCAAATGCTACCAAATGTAGCGAGTACCAACTACGAGGTCGGAATTATTAATTTTGTTCCACTCGAAACGATTTCCTCTAAGAGCCTAAGCGCAATTTTTCATGAAGTAATTTTGAAATTTCGGATTGAGACTGCCTTCCGAGGAATGGCGAATCATCACAACGTGCCGAAATGAAATAGATTACATTTTTGTCACTTTGTTTTGGAAAAATATCGCGTATTTTGTAAACAGAAAACGAGTAAACAATGTTTGTTATTTCTTAGAAAGTGACTTGTTTAATTAGGTAAGATTATTGATAAGATAATTAAGGTTTTCTTAAAATAATAACGTGTGTTTGTTTTGATGTAAGTATCTCTGAAACGGCTAGATCTTCACGCGAGACTTTCATTAGCAAAAGGTGTTATGAAGCTTAACAAAACTACTTTTATAAGAAACAGGAATACACAATAAATACAATAATGTATAAAGTTGTAAGCTTAAACTAGTGGAATATAAATTTAGCATAACAGTTAGTATATAATAATATGTCCTTATCTATATTGCCTAAACGGTGATATTATTTCAGGTCCATTAAATCCAACAGCTGCGTACATAATGATTGCTTAAAGCTAAGTGCTTTTGTAATGCGCTATCAGTTACGAAATAACTACAATGTAAGGGTGCTCGTACACTTGATATGCCATGCAACATCTGAATTTATGGAATATTCTAAATTATTTTTCTGGATTTGCTTTTCTGACCGTATATTATAGAATTAGTAACAGTTTAAAGGATTATAACAAAAAGAAATCAAAAGGTAAGATATATAAAACTTAAACTCTATATGTAATGGCTCTTTTAAAATAAATACCTAATACCACAGACTAATAATAATAAAATACTACGTATATAACTAATACCTTAATATCCACATGACATTCATAAGTTAATTATCACAATCCTTTACCCAATTCATACCAAAAACTATCATTATCCATTAAGTACCCAGTTCATACTTCAACCTACAAAATACCTTATATTCATACCATTTCCATGCAATATAATATAAAATATTCATAGTGAGCTTAGTCATCACTTACCCTAACTCCAAACTGGAGTGCTGGAGGAAAGCCAAAGGCGATAATATAAGAAATTTTAAAGCGAATACCGATGACCGCGGCTAGTTTCATATTAAGCTTATGAATATCTAGGGCTTATTTAGGACCGTAAAGTTGGATTTTGTTGGGTTTGAACTTATTTTAATGTTATAAGTATAGAAAAAGATTCTTCTGAAACTAATGGACGATTTTACGTTGAAGCTGGTGTAGAATAGGTTTATTTTTGCTCGTGTTTATTCAATTTATCGTAAGGTAGCAGATAGTAAGTATACATCTGTATTAAATTAATATTAATCGCCTTTTACAAAAATCGATCAACCTGCTTGGAAGGCAGGGCCACTACCAACCAAGCCAACCGGCCAGTCTATAAGTTATCTCAATAAAAAAACTTAATTCAGAGAGCAACTTTGCCCACCTGCGTTACCAGCTGCTTACATATTATAGCCATATTAGTAACTACAGCATATTAAAAAGTCATTTACTAGAATTTCACTGAATACAAAGAGCATAAGTAAGCAACAGTAAAATAATGTTAACCATTCTAACGACGAAAATTATTTCCACTCTAGAGCAATTCTGTTTTAAGGCAAAACAAATACAAAACAGCAACTAGAAATTTACCTAGATGGTTAAAAAAGATCAAAGAGTTCTAAATAAATCTTCCTTGACTTAGGAATGAGCTTAGGAATATTGTTAGCGCATTTTTTAAGGTCCGTAATTAAAGCCCTTGTACCTTAGGCCTTAGCCTAATGAGTTTGTTGGCAATTATATCTCGAAGTCGTTGTGATATTTGATATTAATAGTTATAGTTATCATCTGGGGTAATTTAATCCTTTAATTTTTCTATCTGGGTTAAGTAATAATAATAATAATTCATTCATTTATTCAAGTAACCAGGACTCACTTAAAAATTATGTTAGTAAAAATACAATTTATTATGAGTGCTAGAAATGCACTCCACCGCTACAAAGCTATCAAAGAAGCAGAAAGTTTGCAGCAGTGGTGTACACACCAGCTGCAGCAGTCGAGCCGACTCGCTATACAGCGCATGATTGCATTAATAAAAATGTTAAATGAAAATATTAGAGAAGCGACATGAAGAGCAGACTGATTTTATTTAATTGATTGATATTTTATTTATTTATATAATACTATTATTTATATAAAACTATATAATACTTATATAATACTAATAGTAGTACCATAGTATTGAATAATCCTTCTTATTCATGACTCTTATCATGTGATGAAATATACATTCGAAAAATCACTATAGATATATGTATAAAACGTTACACATACTAAAGCTCTCCAGTCCTCATAAACGATCACAAACATAAAGAATTACAAAGCCGCAAACCGAACTCGACAGATATCAATAAATAATGAACAATTGTACGGAACCACAATCATACTCACATCGACGGCTAATTTATTACCTCCAACAAAAGTTCCGTGGATCATTACACTCGGTCCAAATATTTATTTCGCTCGCACTTACATCCCTGCTCCTTTATACGTGATTAATGGCAGGCGACTTTCATTCCTTGATAAGGGATCAATAGGAGCTGCCAAGCGGAATCCTCGGATTGTCTTTCGGGGTTCCGTATGTGTTTGTAAATGAAAATAGTGTTTTTTATGAAGTGAAACTTCTTTAGGCGCGTTCAGAGTAGAATTTAAGTCGCGTCAAGGCAATTCCTTCACGTCATGGAGCAAGGCGACGATAATCGTATATTTGAATCTTATCAAAGAAGTTTTAATTTATAAAGCTGAAGAGTTTGTTAGTTTGAACACGCTAATCTCAGGAACTAATGGTCCGATGTGAAAAATTATTTTGGTGTTAGATAGCCCATTTATCGAGGCAGGCTATAAGCCTATAGCCCGATATCATCAGGATATATAGCCATATATCATTACGCTAAGGCCAATACATGAAGAGCGATGCGGGTAAAACAGCACAGCACAGCTAGTATTTATAATAAATAATAAGTTCAAACGACGACAACGGTTAAGAAAATAATCGCATAAAACATACTTGTTACGGAACCCACTTTTCAAACTCCGCATCGTTCTTAGCCAATTACAATTTGTTTACCTTTGAACCAGTGATATTCTTAATTTTCCTCGGAGATCTATTTTTATTTATATATAACGAAAATTTATATTAATATCCGAATACGAGAAAATTCCAGTAATGAAAAATAATATGAAACATATTGAAAGCATACGTACCTACTATCTTCGTTTTTGTTGAAAATTCATACTTATATTATTTTTCCGATGAAATATAAACTTTTCATACAACTATAAAATCCATTTCTGCTGAAATTTTATATGCATTTAAATGAAGGTCTGAAATAACATTACAGGTACTTTTATCCCGATATTATGCGAACAAAGTGCGGACTGAAACTGTTAAATTAATAATTCAATTGTAAAAAGATTTTAACTTTAACGTTTTACCTGGCGCTCTCGATTTTGTAAAATTCACATAATCTTATATATAAAAATGAATCGCAAAATGTGTTGGTAAGCGCATAACTCGAGAACGGCTGAACCGATTTCGATAATTCTTTTTTTATTATATTCCTTGAAGTACGAGGATGGTTCTTATGTAGAGAAAACGTAAACATGTACCACGGGCGAAGCCGGGGCGGACCGCTAGTATTAGTATAGATATAAGTATAGATTGATGGAAAATTACGTCTGCTCTCATATTAATTAGAAACAAAACCGTGTTTACAACTACAGCTAGTTAAACATTCCCCACCCATAAAGCTCCCAAACCAAAATAATAGCAGACTAATCCAAACAGCATTAATTAGAAAATAAATTCAAATACATTCAAGGCTTAAATTTCGGTGTTCACAATTAAACTGTATATTATTAGCACATCCAATTGTGGCTTGTAAAATGTATTGGATGTATTCGGTGTATGGTTCAAAATACCTTGTAATCTGTGGAATAACATTCATCGAACGTTCTAGAATTTAGATTGTTATAAAATTATTCACTTCGTTTTAGAATTATTAGCTGCGGTCCAATGTGTTGAATTTTGTGTATTGAACTTTTTACAACTGTATTGAAATTGTAAAAGCAGTATTGAAATAGTATGACATAGATGCCCTACAAAAATGGTGGTCCACGAAGTCGGAATTTATTTTTATTTTCCGACAATTGCCGGGGTAAATTTGGTCATTTGATTTTGTACGGCATCTGTGTCATACTATTTCTATACTGCTTATAATCCATTATTTCGCAACGCCGTACAAAAATCATGGAGACAAGGGGAAAAAATCTCTACCTGTACTTTCGAATTCTCATTTGCACTCAGTTGGACAGGTTACAAGTGACGTCATAGTGCTGAATCTTATTATTTTATGCTCTTGTATCGTTCTAGATAGGTCACCTGGTGGTTCAAATGACCCATACATTTCTCAAGGGCCTGTAGTCTATCCCTATTATTACTACATTTTACTAAATAAAATACATACATCGCAATACAAGAACATAAAGTTTACAGAATAAAATTCGGAATCCTTTACAACATTTCCAGAAGAATTAATGTGGATTTTATTTCCGATCACAATCCGTTCGGCAAATAAATTACATTGCAACGGCATTAGAAACCAGCTTACGTGTCCTATATTCAGTATATTGGGTTAAGAAGGACTTATGTTTATTATGTACTAGCTTTCCACCCGCGGCTTCGTCCGCTTTGTCTAAAACCAAATAAATTATGTACTAAAACATATTAACATTGATAGACTTTTTATAAATACTCCATCAGCTAAAAACAAAAATTTTAAGCTCTGCTCGAGTTATAAACGATACGATTTTATTTAATGAGTCGTTTTCTGTAACTAAATATATAAATTGTTCGCTGTTCGTGTCGTAACATTCTCAACTTTAAACAAATGCTAATATTATAGATTACTAATATATGAATAACATTATGAGCTGCAGCGGAACACAAAAATTAGTACATATTTTGGCAACATGGCGGTTGTAAGACTTTTGCTCTATGTTTGTGTCATGCGCATTTTCATCATTCATTCATTGTTCATCTAAACAGGATTTCTATATCCTAACAGGAAATGTCTTTGAGAGATTACTTTAAAAAAAATTAATTGAATTATATTTTAAGGTAAAAAACATCTACATGATTTCTCAGTTATCCATTTAACAAGACCAATGTAAATAACCAAACCAATATCAAAGGATTAAACATAAAATAAAAGCTATCCTCGATTCGTTCACATAGTTTTATTCCTTCTATAACTTTTAATATTCAGCATATTGCAGAGGTAGGAGCGAAATGGAAACGATTCAGTGCCCGGAATATTGTCCACATTTCCCGGGAAGGTCATAAAAAAACATTATAATTTTAGTCCGGACACCGATCTTGAAATGTGGGACGTCTTCTATACGGGTGTGTAGAGTAGATATTTATAGAGACATCGATTTTTATTAACATTTTGATTTCTAAGAATCAAAATATAGAGGAACGGGAACAACTTTCTTATAAAAAGAAAATATAATAAAGAAACACAAAGGTAAGTAAGAAATCTAATTTCCTTTTCATGATATGATCGAAATCGTAAGTATATTTTTAGGTTTATTACTATCGCGCGTTTTTTAAAATGAACGACTGAAGATTTATGCCAAATAGATTCGTCTTAAGAAACACTAAAACAGTAAATAGTAAACTTCTTTTCGCCACAAATCACAATTACAGTACCATAACATAATTAACATTACATAACTGCAATAAAGAATACCAAATTATCACAAAACGTTATACATATAGAGCAAAGTGAATAGTTCTCTCATACCAAATAATACCTCACACTCTATACCCCCCTAACCTGTGCACAGGAAATTGAAGCCCGTACGTTTATCGCGAGCGGGCGAGGCGTGATCGAGTGGCGAGATTGTGGCAAGAAAAACATCATACCGATACCGTATATTGCACTACTATATACAATATAGTACATAGTATATACTATACAGTACAGGGAACATACGCTAGTGACTGATTGGATATTGTCTTACAGCTGCGAGACTAAATAAAGAAAAAACAAGCTATATTGCCGGATAACAACTTGAAACTACTCTTAAAAAGTACATAAATATGGCAAGCAGGACAGAGTTAGCCATGCTGTCGGGATTAATTAACAACCAATAGATTTTTGCCTGGACTAGACTATAATGTAGTAAAATACATTAATAATATTCATGGACTGGACTATAAATTTGTGGATAATAATAATGTAAGCAAATTAATTTAAGCTTAATAAAGCAAATTCATTAAATTCTTAGCTTGCTTATTTGTATTTAATTAGTTTCATTACCTAACCTAATAATTACAATTTAGAAGATTTTTTTCTTATCTAAAATAAAGTTAAACTTTTTACTTATTAGTTTCCAATTAAATAATGATGAAATATTTTTGGGACATAGCGCCAGAGAAAGCGACTCTGTTTTGATTAACTACTAGATATAATATTCTCAATATCTCCTTCGAACTTTTATTCGAGCATTCAACGCCCCCATTGCACTTCCAAACTTAAAAACAAAAACATTCGAATAAAAATGAGTACAAAACATCGAGAGAAAAACTCAATTTCACAGTCTCGATTCGATTTTATCGAGAAGTTGCAACGATTATAACTTGCCGGTTGGAGTGAACCGAGATCTTATTCCAAAACTTGTTATTTTGAATTCGACGCCATTCCGCGGTGACTTGTTGTGTTTTGTTTATTGTGTTTCTGTTGAATTTTTCAGTTGAAAGCGCTGTACGGTTTTACTGAATTCACAGGTATAAAGAGGTTTTTATGGTAATAGGATTTGTTTGTAGTGATTGATACTGTAATAAAGATATATCTCTGAAGCGATTGATGTTGGAGGAGGCACTTATATATTTTATATCTTTCTTATAATTATATTGTCATAATCGAACCGATTAATGTAAAGGTAGAAAACAAAAACGAAATTTCAAGTGCGTGAAATAGCTGTTGGAAATGTAATATAATCGGAGATATGGATTACATATGTAGGTATACATACATACTAAATGTTTAATAGCAGATAACTACTACCTACTTTTGTGTAAAGTGGGAAGAGAAATACGAATGAATTATTGGCACGGTATTTTGATAGGTTTGCGATGAAATGAAGAATCAAACAAGGACTCCAAACAGTCCTTTGACCATATTCTCCACCTAAAATAGCTTACTTTAACAAAACAGTCCATAACTAATTGTGCCCAAACCGGTAAGCCTCTAAATATTTTACTTCCTTAGATTATATCAGTACTAGATTTCCGCCCGCGGCTTCGCCCGCGTTTGCAAAGGAAAACCCGCATAGTTCCCATTCCCGAGGGATTTCCGGGATAAAAACTATCCTATGTGTTAATCCAAGTTACCCTCTATATGTGTGCTAAATTTCATTGTAATCGGTTCAGTAGTTTTTACGTGAAAGAGTAACAAACATCCATACATCCATACATCCATACATCCATACAAACTTTCGCCTTTATAATAGTATTAAGATTAAGATTAGTAACATTATACGCGATATAGAGAGTCTGCAGATCATAAAAACAGAGGCTGCGTTATCTACCCGCTTATGGCGTTACGGCCATACGCCTCTGAGATATTACACTGTACATGTAAAATATATGTTACTGTGTACAGCTTGTATAATCGTAATGTTCGAGATTATGGTGTGTATTTTGGTGGGAATTTAAGGATATTATAGTAAAAAATCATTCAGTTTGTAGTAACTACTAAAGAATCCGCGTACTTAAATAGATTGAATTTAAATAAATGTTAAGGTTGCGTATTATTTAATTTTACTCATACCTAAGCGAAAGAAAAAAAATGTGGGTGTAGATAAATAATAACAAGTTCCGTTAGGTTAATTCAACATTATAGTTTTTAACATAGCAGATAAAGTACGAATTTATTTTATATAACTAAGATTATAATATTATGATAGAATAAATTATTATTGCATACAAATCTTCAAATTACTCAAATACAGTCGTTTAAAAACATAACCTTGTATAAACGTAAGTATATTCTCTTAGTCTTATAACAATCCACCTTTCACAAAAAGAAACACTGTATTCCCCGTAATCCCGCGTAAATAATTCTCCAAATCATGTTTCGAATCATAAAAAATAATTCCTCGCACATTCCACAAGCGCGCACTTACAGAGCGCGGGAGAATTTGAATTTCCCCGGGCATTTTCCCGAGAATTTCCCGGGCATTTGCTGGGTATTTCCCGGGTATTTTTCACGGCAACGTCGCGGGTAATCCGACATTGGAGTGAGACACAGTTTTAACACAGGGATGAACATAAAAATTAAACCCTGACGTGTTCCATGGTGCCTTTGTGCGAAACAAAAATTTGTATTTGGCAATTGTACCGTTATTTGATAAATACATTGTTTTTTTGCTACTTCCGTGAATGGATTATTTGTTTTTCCGTTTTGTTGTTTATAGAGGAACTTTTCCTTATTAATTAGTGATTCCTTGAAGGTATCAACTATCATAAACAGGTAGGTACTTACTTTGCATAAATAACATAAAATAATTTTCTTATTTTAGTATAGCATACCTTTTCATATTCCTATCATATTTATATTTAATTGTCTTTGTAATAATATTTGACAAAAATAGCATTTAAATTTGTAACAATGATCTTTAGAAATAAAAAATTTCGTAACTGCTGTTTATGTACATTTTAGCGATTTTACCCAATAAAATACACAGAAAGCTACTATTACCACATATTACTTAATAAATACTACAGTATGTACCCTTAGTACTTCTTATCATTGAAAACTATTTAGCACTAAATCTATTACATATGCGATAAATCTGTGCAACGCCACCTTGCGGCAGAAGTGGACAACTTAATACTAACTGACTGGCTAAGACTGTGATACAACAAGCATTTAACAGTGATTACACTGACTAAATGTAACGTTTAGTAATAAACTAAAGCTATTTCTCAACCTCAAGCTCAATATTTTTAAGTGAATTTTTTTTTATCTCTATTTCATGGAGTAAGGGGACGATTTTAGTAGGTTTGAATCACACCAAAAAAATTTTACTTCTGAATTAAGTATACAAAGTTCCATGAAAAAAATATAACTGTAAAAAATGAAACAAAATATAAGACAGATTATTTTCTTTACTAATCCATACTAATATTATAAATGCGAAAGTAACTCTGTCTGTCTGTCTGTTACTCAATCACGCCTAAACTACTGAACCAATTTGCATGAAATTTGGTATGGAGATATTTTGATACCCGAGAAAGGACATAGGCTACCTTTTATTGCGAAATATGTACCACGGGCGAAGCCGGGGCGGACCTCTAGTAATTAATAAGCTTAGGACATAATAATTAATAATATACTGATACTTTTATAGACATGTAGGTTATGGTTACAACGACGCCAATTTTATGTAATTTATGAATATTTGAAATATGTAGATATTCTACATACCTGTACACTAAGCGCATATTTGCCTTAGTTAAAGACTTACAAAGTGCATCAATCGAGATTTGTTTCTAGTGATAAAATTCCCTTTAAATTTCAAAAGCTTTCACAATAATGACAGTAAACATTTAACGACCGCAGTCGGGGGTAATAGCTAGTTTTATATAAAACATTATCTTTAGTGGTATTGTGACCAAATAAAAACCGTGTCATGAGTTTTATGGTCGTATTTTTCCTGGATTTCCTTGGAAGTAGGTTATGGTTCCAGATGGTTAAGTATATAAGTTAAATTATACACCAATTATCAAGATAAAAATAATAAAAATGTTAATTGTGTATATTTATTTATTCCCAAAAATTTTAAATTCAATATTATAGGTAGATCTCTGAAATAACATTTATGTTTTAGAAATAGGAGAGAGACAAAATAAAAATAAATTTGAACTAAAAATACATAATATGCCTTGTGCATGTGTGCCATGTCAAGCAAGTCATAGACAAAAGCGTTATTATAATAATGTTATGATATGAGTACCTATAGCATCATCAGTTTCAAACCTCTACATAAATCCTATCACGCATTGCAGCGAAAATCGCAATAAAAGACAAATTCCATTTCCAATCATTACACTCAATTCCAGTCTGTAAAGTTAAAACGTCACCCTTTCGAAGCCACTCACCCAATCAAGTGCTAGCTGAGAATACGAACGAACGACTCCGCCACATCTAAATCGCCAAAATGAGCAATTTTCAGGCCATTTCAGATGCATAAAACTTTATGCGGCATAACAAAATTTGCCACCAGTACAACTTGACCTATCAGAGTTCAACTGACGCTCGCATAAAGTACATTTACGCAGGTCTGGTTCCACTGGTCAGGGGAACGATGTAACTGTTAATTTTCAAGAATAGTCGAAACCGTGGCGTAACGAGCAGAGGTCATTAAGGAGTGCTTAAACACCGCCGAAATATTTGACCCGCAAGGATCACGAAGTTATATCTAATTAGCTTAAGGATCGGAGTTTAAAAGTCGGCTTTAGATTCTTGTTAGCGTTCCTTGTTTTAGAAGACTCATTTGTTGATTATTCTATCACGTCATTGATTCTATGTTAAGTACTAAAAATCGTTAGGCTTAAATATTTTGCTAGAAATAAAATCAATACGATTTTTTTACGAATTAGTTACGGTCATGTTACGGTCCAGCAAGATTGTTGCAAACACTAATGAAAAATTGTTTATTAGACAAAATTAATATTTAACACTCTTTAATTATCCCAATAAGATTTGATACATAAGAATAAAGGATGTTTTCTCAACAAAACATTATTTTTAAATTACCATTGAATTAGTACCTATTCAAAGAAAAACATGTTTATTTTAAACTAGCTGCGCTTCGCGGTTTCACCCGCGTGGCTCCGCTCCTGTTGATCTTAATGTAATAATATATTATAGCCTTCCTCGATAAATGGGCTATGTACCACCGAAAGAATTTTTCGAATCAGACCAGTAGTCCCTGAGATTAGCGCGTTCAAACAAACAAACTCTTCAGCTTTATAATATTAGTATAGATTGTGCACCAAAAAACTTTACAAATAGACAGAAAAAATCACTACCAAATTAATTAGGTACTTTGTTACGATACTCCTTGAATAATGCGAATACGTTATTTCTATTCGAAGTTGAAACATTGACGGATTAGGATCGAACGTGCTACCCGCCCATTGGCATTCGATGTACAATCATTTATCTCACGTACACGCTTAGAATCTTGTAAGCTATTTTTGAGTTGCTTTGCTGTAAAATGTACATTTCAGTTTAGAAAGAAAAATTTATTTGAGTACGTATAGCTAAGTTGTTGGGTTATTACAATCATAATGATACCTTCTGGAATTAACTTTATATTATGTACTAGCTGCGCCCTGCGGTTTCACCCGCATGGTTCATGGTTCATGGTTATAATATAGCCTATAGCCTTCCTCGATAAATAATTTTTCAAATCGGACCAGTAGTTCCTGAGATTAACACGTTCAAACAAACAATCAAACACACAAACCCTTCTGCTTTATAATAATATTAGTATAGATTAATTTTAAACACATTATATTATCAGCGAGATATTCTACTACAAGTATTTTCATACTTAAAAGGATGTCTCAATAACTGAAGAAACTAAAAGCATTGCATTCTTACTGAATTAAAATTTTTAATTTATTTACTTTTGATATAAGTATTACCACAGATCACAGAATCAAATTACTACAATCAGTGAAGTTAAACGTCCGATGAAACTGGAAAAATAAAATTCCATCTATAACTTCATAAGCATACGTATACCTAAGTGAAGTAAACCTCAAACAGCAAACGTATCGCAAATTACAAACCTCTAAAAAGTTGCCATTGAAAGGCATTTACCGCTAATGTTGTGGGTAGTGCGAAATTGTTTCCCCTCCCCCGCGCCCCGCACACCGCGGCGCTGTCAATCAGAAGGCCGCCAATTAAAGTTTTAATGGCGCGCATGTAGTGTCGCGATTTTGGATATATTGTGTGTTGAGCGGCAGCGAGCGCGTTATTGTGATTGAATCTGTTGATTGCTAACGCCTATCTTAGATTAGTATTTAGTAAACTCCAATTTATCGATATTTTTCTATCGATGTCTAATCTATATATTACTAGCGGTCCGCCCCGGCTTCGCCCGTGGTACATAATATTTAAGTTTTCTCTACATAAGAACCATCCTCGTACTTCAAGGAATATAATAAAAAAAGAATTATCGAAATCGGTTCAGCCGTTCTCGAGCTATGCGCTTACCAACACATTTTGCGATTCATTTTTATATAATATAAGAAGATTATACCAATAGGGAAACAATTTTTTAATCAATGGTTATGCCTTGTGGATACGGGTTGATTGCTGATTATTTATGCGGGCACACGCCCGATGTAAATAATCACTTGCATAATATGACTTTCTTATAATAATTGATAGTGGGTGCAATAGTATGTCCCTCTTTCCCTCTCTACTTTGACTACCTATTTGAATGCTTGCAGTAATAGTTAGCGTGATGAATGATCGCAGTGTTAAACATTTTATCAACAATTCTGTCAAAAAATGTTTATTTCCGAAACAAAAACTTCATCAATATCTAATTACCTAATGAAATAGGTATCTACGTATACCGGTATAATTTATTAAGTACGCTATCGCTGTCGCTTCCGCTCATCTCTATAAACACATCCTTACGTCTAATCTATTTAGAATATAGTGAGTACATTTTGTACGAACAGTATGAATGTTTTTAGCCATAAATCCATTCCCCGTTTTTGCAGTTAAATGGTGCATTTGAATTTTACTATCCGATACTTAAATACTTTTATGTGTTTTCCTCTCGTTATTGCACTACGTTATACACCCCGATTTACGTGTTATATCTTTTAAAACGTTTTTCTTTATTCAACCATCTTCAAAAAGAGGCGGAGATTCTCAATTTCACAGTATTGCTTGACCTCAGAACTTTCGTCTGGATAAACTGATTTTGATGATGCGATGGCGGTTCAGTTTTTATTTAAAATTTTGTTTTCTCTTTACTACGTCCTTAATAGAACAGTAACTAGTATCTAATCTGTGCTAGAACGACTCATTTTTCTTAACACAGGATATTCTGAGCTATGAAATGAGTGCAGTTTGAGCGTGTGTATGTGTATATTATGTATTTTTGTATGTTTGTGCTGTATGTGTATGGATAACACCACATCCGGTCAACCCCATACATGTTTGTATAACAAGCAAGATGTCGGTATCAAATCACGTCGCACCGGCGTCGGTAACAGCCGTAATTGTGTTTCCTTCAGCTACCTGCGTTCCGCATTGTCGATCACACTGCTGTGGTTGTAACGGGGTAAGTAGTTGCCTGGAAAAAATTATTATTATGAGGTAAGTGCTTAAAGTTTAGTATCTCAAACTTTAATGCAAAGTGAAATAAGATCAGATGTGTATGCAACAATAAAATCCATATAGATAAACCGTGACATGTAACAAATATGATTTTCTTGATATTAAGTTTTCCTTTCACTATACCGTATGATCTACATACGTCAAATGTAGGAACATAAATGCTACTTCATTTCTAATATACATATTTAAATAACATGTTCTGTATAAAACTAATAAGATTTCCACACCTATTTTTTGAATTTTTCAAACTCAAACTCAAACATTTATTTATTCAATTAGACTTCTTCGAGAAGCACTTTTGAAACGTCAAGATACATATTTTTAAAATTTACCACCGATTCGGAAAGCAGTATCTATGGAAAAGAATCGGCAAGAAACTCCATAGTTGCTCTTTTAAATCATTTCAGTATTACAATTTTAATTTTACAAAATATGTAAGTAACTGTACGTATATATTATCATAATATGACAAAGAACTGTCCTGTGGTTTTTACACGACAACCTTCCATGGGTTTTTATCTTCCATATATTCGTTAATGCTGTAATACGCTCTCTGAACTAATACGTTTTTTACATAATTTTTAAATTTAACACTACTAAACTCTTTAATACTATGAGGAATTCTGTTGTAAAAAAGTATACCTTGGCCCATAAATGAATTTTTGACTTTAGCTAACCGGTAAAATGGCATTTCAATTTTATTTCTGTTCCTTGTGCCATATCGGTGTCTATCTCCTACTCTTGTGTGTAAGTCTGCGTTTTTGTGTACATATAAAATATTATTAAATATATACTGTGATGGTACAGTGAGGATACCAGTATTCTTAAAGAGATCTCTTAGTGAGTCCCTAGCACGTAAATTATATATAGAGCGTATGGCTCTTTTCTGTAATATAAATATAGTTTCTATATCTGCCCTGCCCCATAGCAGAATTCCATAGGACATAATGCTATGAAAGTAGCTAAAATAAACCAATCTAGCCGTGTCTTCATCGGTGAGATGCCTTATTCTTCGAACTGCATATGCAGCTGAACTAAGCTTAGCAGCGGTGGTGGCAACATGGGCCCCCCATTGTAGCTTCTCATCTAGTGTCAAACCAAGAAAAACAGTAGAATCCACAGGGTATAATACCTCCCCATTTAAAATAATATCCCTTTTCACCTTTTTTACATTTGGAAGGATAAATTCTACACAATTTGTTTTTTTTTGCATTTAATAATAAATTATTAGCAGTGAACCAATTGGAATTATTAATATTTAATATTTATTGTAATTAAAAGGTTATCAACTTCACAATACTTGAACCTAATTTCAAATTAAAACCTAACAACAAATACCTAACAATATTCCGATCTTGTTTTATTAAAAAATAGAAACAATAACATACCGTATTGCGCCTGAACTACGTCACGTGCGGTACAAATTTTCACTCGGCGAACGGCGTGTGGCATTCCCCTAACACGACCTATATTCCTTGAAGAAAACGCTGTTCTATTATTCTTTATCAATGTACAATGGAAAAAATATGATACGAATTCATCGTTTTTGCGGATGGTGGGTTAAATTATACTGTATATTTTTATTTGTGGATCACTATGTTTGTATAAAAAAATTTAAACATTGCCTTTCATTTCTTAGATGAACGACCACCGGCGAATACGAACAAACACCTACAATAATAGCCGATCACAGACATTTAGGCCCTCTACACTATCGTCATTGCCTCTACTCGCCCAACGCTGCCCAGTGTGTATAAAGTAGGGCATGCACCCAGGTTTACCCGGTTTCGAAAAACCAAAGGTTTTTTGATGATCTTGAGAACCGGACTTCGCCCGTGGTACATATTTCGCAATAAAAGTTAGCCTATGTTCTTTCTCAGGGTCTTTTATCTGTGCCAAATTTCATCAAAATCGGTCCAGTAGTTTATGCGTGAAAACCATACATACATACATACATACATACATACATACAAACCTTTCTTCTTTATAATATTAGTATAGATAAAGGGAAACTTTAAATGTAGTTTAAAATAACGAATGATATAAGTTACGGGAGGTAGTGACGGAAGATAAAGTGACGGGAGATAATGTGGCGGGAGGTAATGTGACGCAAGTTAAAGTGGTGGAAGTTAAAGTGACGGGAGGTAAAGTAACGGGAGCTAAAGTAACGGGAGCTAAAGTGACGGGAGTTAAAGTGACGGGAGGTAAAGTGACGCAAGTTAAAGTGACGGGAGGTAAAGTTAAAGTGAGTTAAAGTCAAAATTATTTCGATTTAGGGAATAAATAGATACTTAAAGTTAATAATGGGAAACTTTAAATGTAGTTTAAAATAACGGATGACCAAAGTGACGGGAGTTAAAGTTAAAGTGAAAGTTAAAGTCAAAATTATTTCGATTTAGGGAATAGATACTTATAGATAATAAAGGAAAACTTTAAATGTAGTTTAAAATAACGAATGACAAAAGTGACGGGAGGTAGTGACGGAAGTTAAAGTGACGGGAGATAATGTGGCGGGAGGTAAAGTGACGGAAGCTCAAGTGACGGGAGGTAAAGTGACGCAAGTTAAAGTAACGGGAGGTAAAGTTAAAGTGAAAGTTAAAGTCAAAATTATTTCGATTTAGGGAATAAATAGATACTTAAAGATAATAAAGGGAAACTTTAAATGTAGTTTAAAATAACGAATGACAAAACTGACGGGAGGTAAAGTGACGCGAGTTAAAGTTAAAGTGAAAGTTAGTCAAAATTATTTCGATTTAGGGAATAGATACTTATAGATAATAAAGGGAAACTTTTAATGTGGCGGGAGGTAAAGTGACGGAATCTAAAGTGACGGGAGGTCAAGTGACACACGTTAAAGTGACGGAAGCTAAAGTGACGGAAGCTAAAGTGACGGGAGGTAAAGTGACGCAAGTTAAAGTGACGAAAGCTAAAGTGACGGAAGCTAAAGTGACGAGAGGTAAAGTGACGCAAGTTAAAGTGACGGAAGTGAAAGTGACGGGAATTAAATTGACGAGAGTTAAAGTTAAATTGAAAGTTAAAGTCAAAATTATTTCGATTTAGGGAATAAATAGATACTTAAAGATAATAAAGGGAAACTTTAAATGTAGTTTAAAATAACGAATGACAAAAGTGACGGGAGGTAAAGTGACGCGAGTTATTGTGGCGGGAGATAAAGTGACGGGAGGTAAAGTGACGCAAGTTAAAGTGACGGAAGTTAAAGTGACGGGAATTAAAGTGACGGGAGGTAAAGTTAAAGTGAAAGTTAAAGTCAAAATTATTTCGATTTAGAGAATAAATAGATTCTTAAAGATAATAAAGGGAAACTTTAAATGTAGTTTAAAATAACGAATGACAAAATTGACGGGAGGTAAAGTGACGGGAGTTAATGTGGCGGGAGGTAAAGTGACGGAAGCTAAAGTGACGGAAGTAAAAGTGACGGGAGCTAAAGTGACGGGAGTTAAAGTGACGCGAGTGAAATTGGCGGAAGTTAAAGTGACGGGAGGTAAATTGACGGAAGCTAAAGTGACGGAAGTTAAAGTGACGGGAGCTAAAGTGACGTGAGTTAAAATGACGCGAGTGAAAGTAGCGGGAGTTAAATTGACGCGAGTTAAAGTGACGGGAGGTAAAGTGACGCGAGTTGAAGTGACAGGAGGTAAAGTGACGGCTAAAAAGCCCATTAGAAAAAAATAAAGCTACAACCCATAAAAATCTCTAGAAAGCAAAAGTGGAAAGCCTGCACTCAATTCAGTTCATGTATTTGGAATTTGGAAACAACAACGTTATAGACAAATAAAACTACAAGTACCTATATGTATAAAACGTACGCCTACGTAAGCGTATTTCAAAAGCTTTTATACACCAAAACTTTCTGAATTTTGAATTTGAATAATCTTTCAACAAATGTAAGAATTTGCTCTTCATTTGCTCTACTCTAAATTTATTCAAACAGATGTTTAAAAATAATTAAAAGATCAATAGTTAAATTAAGATATTATTATTTAAAACATTATTGTATGACATTGAACTTTTTTATCGTTTGTTCTCGTAGAGCCGATATCATTAATTTTATGTTATTGTAAGGAAATGGGAACTATTACATTTTTACTATAAACTAATATAATTTGAGCCTATGAAATTCAAAGCAAATAATGTCTACTTCATTAGTACATATTACCTATATTATTAATTTATATATGTTTCATGTGCCCAGTTTAATAACTATAAAGGTCAATTAAACATTGATCAAACCTTTTCTAGTAGGTATTTGACTTTACGTGAGTATTATACATTTAGAAATTAAAGACTTTTTAACGGATTTTTAACGCGATTTATACATTATATTATTTTCAAACACTTTACAGTCTCCCCGTGACCATGCTCGCTGTAAAGTGTTCGAAACGTCGGGAAAATAATGAATAAATCGCGTTTAAAATCCGTTAAAGTCTTTAATTTCTAAATTGATCAAGTATTTAATGCTTCAGAAGTGAAACCTCTAAAGTCAAAAGAAATACATACTACAATATAAACATAACTCACTCTCTGGTGAAGTCGGATAAATAATGTTATCATTAGGAATTGAACGGTTAATATGTTATCTATTATTAAACAATAACGATTTACACTAGCTGTTTGTTAGTACTTACATAGCTATCGTTCAGTCAATGGCATCAAAAGCTGATTAATTGTTTAGTAGTATTCTGGATACGGTTATAAACGAACGTAATTAGGAAGAAAAATTGATTACTATAACAGTTTGAAAACTATATTTTTTTTTGGTAAAATTGAATTATTATGAATTACGGCATAATTTTTTTCTAATCAACTTTATCGTGAAGAGTGAAACAAAAAGTTAATTTTTACTTTATATCTCATGACTATTCTTATTTCGGGTGGTATAAGAGTTAAAAAAGGAATCGAGGAAGTTTATTTAAACAGTTAAAAAATGATAAATATTATGTAATATTAAATTGTGGACTCAGGTTTCCCATTTCAGTGCAAGTGAAGAAATAATTTAAAAGCTAGGTGAAGAGCCAACTTCACTTAGTTTTTTGTGTCTATTTTAAGTTTGATCTCCGTAAAAATTACACCTGTTTGAAAAAAGCGCTAATTAAAAGGTATTTTTAATCGATATTATTGTTTAAATGTATTGAAAAATAACACATTCTTTAACAGAAATGTTTTCATTCTTATAGATCATTTCAAAAACTTAACTTGCAATATTATTTCCTTTACTATTATACCTATAAGACTGTAAAACTTTTATAAGGACCCAGGTTTACGACCCGTTAAAGTTAAACACTAATCACTAAACTAAAGAGTCGAACTACTTGAGAGAATCGATCTGTGACGCAGATGTTAAATCCGGCCAAACCCCACAAGGTCTCGGATGTGGTTTTGTGTGAAATATGATATTTCTCTTCGTTTGTTTATATTATTAACGAATTAAGCTTTTGTTTGTTCTAGTGTAGTTCAATGAATAAATAAATAAAATGTGTTTTGGATAAGCTTTTATAAGAAGTTTTGATTAAATTATTGATTTAGAGAAAAGGAAAGATGAGTTTTTGTTAATGTGTTATTTGGAAATTAATATTATTCTACTATTCATTTGGATAGATAAGTATATTCTGAAGGTAGAATTATGTATTACAAAAGATACATTTTAATTTTTAACCATTAACCAACTAATGGCCGTTCCCAATATCGTATCTATCTTCGGTTTGACCCTACTAAAGATAGAAAATGTTATCTATCTTTTTTTAAGCTTACTAGCGATAAGCTAACCTATCTCTGATCGCTATCTATCGTCTGGAGGACTAACTGCTTACTAGAGGTATATTTTTCTCTTGGAATTTGTCTATTTGAGCGTCCCAATAACGTTTTGACAGCTGTCAGCCAGTAATGTCCGTTCCCAATATCGATCTTACGATAGATAGAACCTTACTAGCTATCGGAGATAGCTGTCTATCTATAACCGTAGTGTGAATATTGGGAACGGCCATAAAAGACTTGAAACATGCTGTTACCAATAAATTTATTTATTTACTAAGAAACAAAGCTTGCTCAGAATTCTTTCGCTCCATTCTTTTGATAAAATTCTTTGTAAATTATGATTTCCTGTGCAAAATGTTAATTTCATTAAATTGTATTTTTTCTTAGAAAGGGGACGAGATGGACAAACAGGATAAACATCTATTTTGTATCCCCTTTGAATCTTTTATATAAAATATTACTGTGTTACAAATGGTACTAGTGACGACTTTTTATAGAAAATAATAAGGGACACTAAAGTGGACTGGCACGTTTAATTATACATATAAACCTTTAAACATAATAATATCTTCAATTATTATTAAATCAAATTTGTGTTTAATTTTTCTTATCTCTAATTATGAAAGATGAGGTCAATCTGCGATCTTCTCACCTCTTATTTTACTAAGTCGGCAACACATCTTCTGACACGTCTGTAGATGCCTATGGGCTGTGGAATTGCTTACCATCAGCATCCACATGCTCGTTTGCCTTCTTTCATATAGAAAAAAGCTTTAGATTATGATATTTCATACACACGTGTTGTCACTGATCGATTTTCTTTGCTAAGTAGGTGACAGCTTCCTACACCGGTAATGACATGTCATGCAATAAGCTTGTCTCATAAACAATATAATAACAATATATTTATAGCAGTTTCATAACTGCTGGATATGCTTTACCTTATCATAGAGATAAAATGACAATTATAAAATAATGTACGAAACAGACACTAACATTTATGCTGCTTATTAACCTCCCATAAAACAATTACATTATGTTTTGTCTCGCATTATAAATTAAAAACGTGATTTATTCTTCAGCCTGCCCGTGAGTACGCTGGATGTATGTATTCGAATGGAATATAAATACATAATATCTGTATACCTATTAGATATTATTGCAAAATACGGGAGTTCTGGCAGCAATTAATTTGAAACCCTGACATTCAACATTCAGTTGATAAAAACAATTAACAATATTTCAGGTAAAATGTTACTCGAAGTTTTATTAACTGTGTTAATTGGCCTTATCGCTTGGTTGTATATACGATGGCAAAGATTAAAGTCATACTGGGCAAAGTTGGGAATACCCTATGTAACACCACAGCCTCTAGTGGGAAGCTTGACTTTTCTGCAACGGGAAAATCCGGTAAGTTTGATATTTTTTTTATCTAAATAACTTACTTTATAGCACACTGTAATTAATAACAAGTACACAATTTAGGTCTAGTAGTGTACAAAAGCTAAATTGTCCCTCAAAGTTGTGATGCAGATGTTATAATTGTATTTTATAAAATTTTTCTTTTGACTATGTTGATTCAAGACTTGATTAGTTTTAATAATGTCCTGTGATAATTATTTAATTTTATAAATCTTAATTAAAACCCCTTTACATTATCTTCAATGTCATCGTATATCAAGATCTTCTAAATAAGAAAGTAACAACGTTACAATAATTTAACGTTTCAATTTGTAAACTATTAAAACGAATACAAAATCGAATTCCTGAAAATAAGTTTTAATAAAGTAATAACTGACTGTTTTCTTCCATCTTTTCTGTATTATTCTAAGTGTGTTTGTAAAATTAAGGGTACCTATAGTACTATTTTAATGTTTTGTAATATTCATTTTCTAGATAACATGGCTACGTCGAATGTACGATACGTACGATTCACCATATGTCGGAATATGGCTGTTCCAAAGACCAGCGCTGCTCATCAATTCACCAGAAATAGCCAGGAATGTTCTCGTAAAAGACTTCTATAACTTTAGAGATAGATTCCTGTCTTCGGGGTCGTCAGATCCAACGGGGGCTTTGAATATGTTTACGGTTAATGTAAGTATTATAGGAATTTTGGTGATATTGACAAACTTTTATAGAGACTAGCCAAATAAGCGATATACCTACATACATATTATAAGCACATAAAGAACTACTTAAGTCCCTTCTATATTACTTTAATAGAGCGATGACTCTTTCTACGATTTTCGATTAAATATTTCGGGACAATTTACACACACGGCACGATCTGATCCCATACTAAGCTTTCGCTTATGTTATAGAAACCAGATGGCTGATAAACATACATATATCATTTTAAATAAATTCTTATATCGATAATTAACACCCAGACACAGAGCAAACATCTATGTTCATCACCCAAATAGTTGCCCCGGGTGGGAATCGAACCCACGACCTCAGGCTTGGAAGTCAGGGTCACTACCAACCAAGCCAATCGGTCGGTCAGCATCTAAATTTAACCTTACCAAAAAAAATCCAGATTTCATCTCTAATTTTATCCTATTAGGATTTATAAATTTTATTTTTCTTTAATATTCTGAACTCAAGACGAAGTTTTTTTTTTTTCGGATATATTTAACCACTTTCACTTCGTATAAAACAGTCTTGAGGACTTCTAGACTAAACATTTAAAATATTATATAATTCAATGTAAATTAATTATAGTAACAAAACAATTTATATTTAAAAACAAAAAAATTTATGAACTTCTTATCTAACGCTTAGTTAACATTAAACTTTTAATGATTAGTTTTCTTATCTTTTTTCCTAAATTGTAGAGTGAAGAGTTTATAAAAAAATACGATTGTTTATTCTACGACTAATTTAGTTAAAAAATATTGATAACATAATAATCATCAGGTTAAGGTCACTAAGTACATGTCGTCGAACTTTTGACTGTTAGAAAAATGTTTCTTCACAATGTCCCTTCTGTAATTTTAGTGTATTTATACTATGCATATTGTTTCTTATAGTTTATTACAAAAGAAAAGATTTTGTTAGAACATAATACCTTAGACGATTTTCATTCTATTTTCACTTTCGAGGAAAGTTTGAGTACATAGTACATATAGTACATACTTTCAAAGTTTAAGATAACGCAAGAGAAGCTGCAGTGAAAGCTAGCTTCATTATAAAAAGTTTAGTAATTTTATGCATTGTCATTGATGGCAGATAAGTCTAGATAGACACATGTTTTATAAGGATTATTTTTCCGACCCAAATATCGACCAATAGAATTGCACCATTCGACGTCACGTGGTACAACCTACATGGTATTATACTGATAATTTTTTGAAAATTTTCTCTGGTCGTTGACGTCAAACTGACAGGTTCAATTCAATCTCGGAATTCAATTGTGAAATTATTGGCCGACATTTGGGACGGAAAAATAATCTCCCGAATACCACACGAGCTTCAAAATTATCTGGCATTTCCCTCAAGGTTCCCTGCAAACAAATAAAGTCGTCAAGTTTTTCAGGAAAAATCACTCGCGCTTCGCGCTCGAGATTTTTTAACTTTGACTAAAAACTTGACTCCTTCATTTGTTTGCAACGAACCTATCGGAAATTACCCGATAATTTTGAAGCTCTTGTGGTATTATAAGTGAAAATACATAACAATATTATCTCGCAAAAATATCATAACAACACCACCGAAACTGCACACCTTATGATAAACTTTTTGACAATATCAAAATATGTTTCGATAACATTCGTTGAAAAGTCACCTTTTCAATCTTACCATATTATACACTTTCGCTTCACGTATCGCGAAAAAATATTAATTGTTTAAAATTGCAACATTGTCGATAGTAACAACATTAAAACAATTTAAACGGATGAAAACTTACTAAAAATTGATTCTTAGAATACGTTTTCAAACGTATTCTCCTAGTAATGAGTTGTGTATTAACGCATCAATAATTTTGAATATTATTGTATACGAAATTAAATATACAGATTATTCACTGAAATTTAAATAAGTATATTTAATTTCTAGGACCCTATATGGACAGCAGTGCGTAAGCGCTTATCCGGAGTATTCACAATGGCCAAACTAAAAAGCCTCCAACCGCTTTCTATTTCCAAATCAAATGAATTGGTACAACGTATTAGTATGGAAAAGAGTGAAAATTTAAGTCTTAGGGTAAGGATACCAACCTTTTAGTAATTAGATTTGATCAAACTGCCTATTTCTTATACAATTCACTTATGAAAACACAGGCGTAGGTACCTACTGTAATTTTTTCATCGTGTAATAATCGATAAGGCTTATTTCCAAATATTGAAATGAACCGAATAAACTGAACCATTTTCTGTAAAATTTGGTAGAAAAGACAAGATAAAACCTATTATCCCGGAAATTCCATGGGATCAAAAACTATGCGGATTTTTCTTCGACTACGTGAAGAATAGCCGTTGCTGAAAAGCTAGTAAAATATACTTTCTCCAATTCCAAAGTCTATTCTCTGACACAAAAACAGGCCATACAGAACATAGGATAGGTTTAACCGCAAATCCCACGGGATCAGAAACTATGCGGGTTTTTCCTTGACTTCTTTGAGTAAGATACTATTTTTAATATTCCAGAGTCTATTCTCCGACATAACAACAGACATAATAGGTGCTGCAGCGTTCGGCGTGGCGGGAGACGCGACCCTCACGGGAGATAGTCCGATGAGGGCCGTGACCCGGGAGTTCATGAAGTTTTCCCTGGGAAGGGGCATCGCGTGGTGCAGTATATTCTTCTGGCCGGAGCTTGTTGATATCTTTAGGTATCTTTATGCAATTTCTGAAACGTTTAAATAGCTTGTATGATTGCTTATCTTCACAGCTTATCTTGATGATTTTAACATATTGTAGTAGATATGTCACGGCTAAAGGTAGGTGAGAACATAAACTTAAGATTAGCCGGCTAAACTTAGGTTTATTTTCGACGAGGTGTTAATGTTAGTTTGTTCTATCTTTAGCCGGCTAAACTTAAGTGTAACCACAGGCCCGTGGCTAAAAATGTCGGGGTGGGTAGATTTGGTTAGCGCCGGGCCGGTGGAGGGCTTGAGGGGCCCGCACAGTGCCAGAAAACACTCGCCCTGTTCCTTACATGTATTATAGTAACCAAATCTACCCACCCCGACTCAGGGCAGAAAGCTGGTGGCTAGGTTAGGTTAGGTTAGAACTCTTAAGACCCGCACGAGCCGAGCGAGCGCAGCGAGCGTGCTGCGGCAGCAGCCGGCGAAGTGCCAGAAAACACTCGCCCTGTTCCTTACATGTATTATAGTAACCAAATCTACCCACCCCGACATTTTTAGCCACGGGCCTGCGGTTACACTTAAGTTTAGCCGGCTAAAGATAGAACAAACTAACATTAACACCTCGTCGAAAATAAACCTAAGTTTAGCCGGCTAATCTTAAGTTTATGTTCTCACCTACCTTTAGCCGTAACAGATATATAATATGTGTGTGTATATGTGTGTGTGTGTGTGTGTATATAACTATTGCCCGCTGCTTCGTTCGCGTTAGAATTGGAAATATTAACTATTCTAAAATCCACGCGAACTGCGAAGACATATTCATTCAAAT
This sequence comes from Colias philodice, assembly GCF_061535455.1. Taxonomy (NCBI): domain Eukaryota; kingdom Metazoa; phylum Arthropoda; class Insecta; order Lepidoptera; family Pieridae; genus Colias; species Colias philodice. The sequence continues at coordinate 503,042 of NC_143104.1, forward strand.
CGGTCCAGCCGTTTAGGAGTTTCAGTTACATTCATACAACTTGCATATAAATATATAGGTAACTTATTACATTACATTTTCGTAACATGCTCTATTTTTAAACAATTTTATTTCTTCCAGATTTACATTATTTCCAAAATCGTCTATAAGGTATTTTAAGAAAGTATTTCAAATACTAATCGAGAAGAGAAAAGATAATGTTGATAGAGGAGAAGATGCCAAGGATTTACTCGGTGCTTTAATTAAATTGAGGCAAGAGAAAGAATGTGAAGACGTTGGTAAGTAGCAGGGTAAATAACTTTATTACATTAATGTTAATTCGAGAGAAGGCTCTTGAATCATCTTATATATAAAATTCTCGTGTCACAATGTTAGTCTGCATACTCCTCCGAAACGGGTGGACCGATTCTCATGAAATTTTCTGTGCATATCGGGTAAGTCTGAGAATCGGCCAACATCTATTTTTCATATGTACCACGGGCGAAGCCGGGGCGGACCGCTAGTTATATATATTATTATATTTTCATATTTAATATTTTCAGGACAATTTTCACACACGACACGATCTGATCCCATACTAAGCTTTCGCTTGTGTTATGGAAACCAGATGGCTGATAAACATACATATACTATAATTTTAAATAAATATTTATATAGATAATTAACAACCAGACACAGAGCAAACATCTATGTTCATCACACAAATATTTGCCACGGGTGGGAATCGAACCCACGACCTCTGGCTTTGAAGGCAGAGCCAACCAAGCCAACCGGTCAGTCAAAAGTTTAGCATTTGATTGCACAGTGAACAGCAAAAAATGTAAATTATAATGAATTTATCGCCGTTCACTTTACTTGTAAAAAAATAATCGATTTTTAAATGAAACACACTAAAACACTGCCGGAATTATTCAAAATGTTTAATCATTGTTCGAGCTTAAATGATATCTTATTTAATTCGAATATGTTGCAGTATTCACAGATGATCTAATAGTGTCCCAAGGGGCGATATTCCTTCAAGGAGGCTACGACACTTCCGCCGTGACGTTGGCTTTTTGTATATATGAACTGGCCTATAATGCTGAATATCAGGTATTCATTGTATTATTATTATTTAAATTTTCATTAAAATCGTTTTAGGTGGTAAGAAATTTTTTGAAAGATGCAAATTTTTTGGCAGATTTGAAAATTATTTCGCCGTTAGAAATTAACATTATAATATATAAGACAATGGTAAAAATACCATGGTTCCTTATAATAGACCTTCACATTGAATGGGGAATTAAATTGAATAATAATTATGATTAACTTATGAATTAAATTTTATGTTCCTATTCAACAAATAACGGCGAGATTGAATTTCATAGTAAATTATTATTGTTTAACAGTAAATATTTGTTTTAGGAAAGGTTATACAGAGAATTATTGGAAGCCAAAATTAATAATAATAATGCTGAATTAGATACACAAACGCTATCAGAACTTGTATATTTAAATTGTGTTATAAAAGGTAACTGCATACATATTTTCTTTTCATTTTTATACAATTTTATTGAATCTATTTTGCATGGCATTATTTGAATCCACCGCTTTTAAAATAAACTTACTGAATAAATTACCGGCTTTGGCATGGACGTTAGAACGAAATAAAAATAAGTTATGTTTATAACAGAATGCAGAAAGAAGATTACCTTTTAATAATTAACTAACTAAAATTAATTTTTTCGCACCAATGACTTTTGAGCTTATATGAACAACACATTTAACACATTTTATTAGTTTTATGAACTAATTATAATTAGTAATAATAAATAATGCCGCATCCATAAATACGTCAGCTTGTATCTTTGAGCTTAGGAATTCTGAGCTTTTAATATGTCCTACATAGAACAGCAAAGCATATGCGACCACCAGTGGGATTATCAAAGAAAAAGGTACTTAAGCGTTTATTCTTTCTATTTCTTCCAGAAACACTGCGAATGTATCCAGCCATGGGTTGGTTCGATAGAATCGCTGCAAACGACTATAAAATAGACGAAAAACTGACCATCAAAGCCGGAACACCAATCTACGTGAACGCTGTAGGAATGCATTATGATCCTAAATACTTCCTGAATCCTAAGAAATTCAAGCCAGAACGATTTTTACCAGAAAATGAGAAGAATATAATACCGTATACTTATATGCCGTTTGGAGAGGGACCTAGAAATTGTATAGGTAAATATTATGATGTATTGAAATCTATACTATTATTTATACTATTAATATTATAGAGCTGAAGAGTTTGTTTGTTTGTTTGAACTAATCTCAGGAACTACTGGTCCGATTTGAAAAATTATTTCGGTGTTAGATATGTGTGTACGTGAGTGTACGTGCGCAGACGGCCGCCATTTGTGGTCATCTTTCGTGAATCGTACTGTACAGGCATTTTCATAGCTTCTCAACATGAATAACTATATTCTATTAATACTTGATAAGAAATGTATTGAATCCAGAAATATTGATTTCATTATTATGCGCAGTAATCCCATCCCAATTCCAAGTAATTTGTTTTAAAATAAACATAATTTCATAATTTTTTCACTCAGTAACAAAATATATTTTTCAGGCTCACGCTTCGCTAAAATGAACCTTCAGCACATACTATCACGTATCATATTAGCCTACGAATTACATCCACTAGCAAATTCACCAAAACCGTGTGAGGAAAAAATGGAGAAACATGCGCTTTTCCTGGCTCCCGGGGAAAATCTATACGTAAATTTTATACCTAGAAAATAGATAATAAATGTTATTTTCGATATACATATACATAGTTTTTTTTTTCGATACCCGGTTCTATAAAGAGTAAACGACTATCCAAAGAGCTTACAGTAATTTAATCAATTTCAATGTTTTATATTATTTCCTTGACAGTTTATTATTTATTCCTTAAAAAATTATGAAAAAATTAATTGCTTCAATTCATATTACTTACAAAATAATTAATAAACAGATATTTGTGGCCAATTCTTCATTACAATGATAACTCCCTCGATAATTAAAACTAATTCCATCAAAAACAAGAACTTCCAAGAAATAGTATAAAATACTATTAAATATACCTTAATTCTTAACCCTTCCAATATTTAAGAACATAACAAGGCCAATAATAATGACGAGTATTATTAGAAATCAGAATTACGAACACAAGAAGACAGGTAGCATTTTAAATTTTACAGGAAAGAGAGTTAAGTCCCTACTAGACGATAATTCTGCATGACATGCTTTACGTGGTGTCATGCATGAATGATAGTTTAGATGAGGTTACGGTGGCTTTCATGATTGCATGCAAAAGCTTAGGACATGAAGCACACTCAGGTTGCACAGGAACTGTATATAAATGCATATATGCATTATTTTACTCATGTAGCATGACGATTCACGCAAACGCATGTCATGCTTCCATTATCGCCTAGGGACTCAACATTTCTATCACACTTTAACACCTCTACAGTTAAACTTATAGACTTATTTTTGACTGATTTTAAACGGGATTCATTCCTAGATATCTTAATGAATATATTGCTTTAAAATACGTTAAACTTTCTTTATATATAACTCGTGTAAAATGTAACACATAAAATACCCCTATAGTTATTGTTTCCGCCCCAAAGTTCCGCTCATTGAATTTCATAACACGGATTACACCCTTCGCGGATGTGTTTGAAGAATAGATTAAGATCCTCAGAACTTGTTAAGTACTTAGTTATATTATAGTTCGATACAGTATTACTCAAAGTGCACGGTTAATGTAAGACTCGATGAATTTAAGATGCACTTTAGGATGATGTATTCATATGCTTTAAGGCCACTAATGCGAAATTTTGGATCGTTCGTTAAGCTAGATTAGTTGATACGATATTGGAAGGAGTAAGGCGGATATACGAGTATTGGAATTGATTAATTATTAAACCGATACATATTTTGAAATTTTATAATGTGAATAATATTTCAAGACAAAAAGCTTTTTCCCTAATGAATAATCAATATGGTTAAAAAAAAACACTTCTTCATCAAACCTTTATGACGGTTGATAAGTGTACAAAGTGTGAATTAGATCTCTACATTTACAGTGAGTCAAAATAGAGTGCGGAGCACCAACGTCCGTATAAACTATTACCAACTAATCATTGCTCTAACAATAATTTTACACTTAATTAACAATAATAAACTTCCAAGTGCTTACATAAAATATGTACACATTCTTTTCTCAGTCCACATAATGCTCTTTGTCACAGATTAAATAAGTAAGGAGCGCATGCATTCTTTAAACCAGCTTGACACGACAAGATTGTACGGGAATTTTAAAAATTCTCACAAACTTGTGAGTACGGACTAGGAAGGTCTTAATTAAATAATTAGCATTTTTAAACAAGACGTCTGGAGCGAGTGAATATTTAACAACAACTAATTTATAACTAGGAAACTCCGGCGTTTTATTTGAGATGTTGAGTTTTAAGTTAAATGCACTCGACAAAGTATGTTCGTGTAGGAATATAAGCGAGTGATTTATGTAGACTATATAAATCGCTATAATTAGCAGCTCATTTCTGAAATTTCTCGCAATTTATGAATCAACACAAATGTAATTTTTGATGGACATTATATATAGGGTTCTATAGAGGTCCGTTGATCACTCGCTTATTTATTTCTTAGAAGCAAAATTTATATAGAAGATATTTCTTACGTTTCTTTTTCCTTTTCCTCAGACTACGATATAAATGCATTTTTCCCACAATTAAGGTTGCTCCGCGGAAGTAATTAGATTGAATAAAGCTTGTCTGAAGATTCACCTAAGAGGAGTCAGTCTATGATTCCACTTACTATATTTTATATTGCAATATTAGTATCAGTAATTTTCTTCTCGTTTTCTAAACTTCAAATTTAGAGCATTTTTTGAAATGATATTACAGTCTATATTAAATGTAAGTATCATAACTAATATTATAAATGCGAAAGTAACTCTGTCTTCTTCACGCCTAAACTATTGAACCGATTTGGATGAAATTTAGTTAGCTGGATACCTGACAAAGGACATAAGATAGGTTTTTGGAAATCCCTCGTGAACGAGAACAATGTGGGTTTTTATTTAACAACGAGTGTGAAGCCGCGTGTGGCAAGCTAGCAAGTATTGTGTATATTATAATGTCTGATCGTATAGTTACTAAAAAGAAGAGCTTTTACGTAGATGATATAAATGAATACCCACAAACAAAGTTGCGGGCATTATTTAGTATTTAACTCATAAACTAAGCAACTACTGTTAATATTCCTTACTTAATGTTAATACGAGATTACTGAATGCAGAAATCAAACAAACTGCTTCGAGCATTGTTTGACTTTACTTGGACAATCTTGATATTAACTAAGTTTCAGATCTCGTCTTTGTTTATTAATTGGCATTATGATGATTAAGAATTAATTAATTTTAATTTAATATACATAAGTATTACAATCAACGAATTATTTTTATTTACATTTGGAGTAATTATTATTGACAGATTTTATTAAAAACTGTATTTAATATTTTTTTAAACGCAGCATACACCAGGTATGCTGCGTTAGTACCTAGTACATAATATTAAAAGCTAATATAGGAATTGTCTTTTTATATGGTAAATTTTGCTTAGTGGAAAATTGGCCGCTAAGCCACCCATGATGTAAAATTTTTTTCAAATATTTTCCGCGGAGAAATCGAACCCCTCATGGGGTCATAACAATACGTCAAACAGATCAAATATATAGATTAAATATAATTTCACTTTTCTTCATGTTTTATAATACCAATTTATTCTTAACACTACTCCAGTATCTAATATAGTTTTATTAAAACCATAAGTCCTCAATTTTTGTTTTAATAAACCGAACGCGGGAATCTCCAAGGTGTACAGCGAAAAATTTATATCCAAATAAACTGAAATACTCGAGTAAAAATTCAATTAAGTTTTATGGGGCAGATGCTCCTTGAGGGTATTAGAATTATGAATATTCAATATTTTTGTCCCTTCAAAGGATTTTTGAGGGCGAAGTAATTTTGCGCTTTGATATTCTTAATAACATTACACCTTGAAAGCGGGTTATTTTCCCTTCCAAGGAAATTGCTTAAGCAGCACAGTACTAAATTAATAATTTAAAATGGAATACTTGGGTCCTTTGTCCGCTGCCTTTGATCGAGGGCCAGTGAAAATGTCTAAACAAACCGAACGGGGTGCGAATCGCTGGTTAATTCGGAAAATAACTTCCTGTTAATGATGATACTATGCTAATGCCAATATTAATTTAATAGTATTTAAATTAGAATGCAATTTAAATATGTGGTGTATAAATAACCAATCACCACATTATTAGGCACATCTCTCACATTAACTTTGAAAATATCTTTTACAAAGATTGCAACCCGCTTACTGATGAAAAAATTTAGGTATTACTCGATTTAACACTTATTTAGCAATTTCAATGTAGCATTAAAGATTAGGTCCGGAAAAAATAAAAAAACTATTGATCTCTAAAATATTAATACTAGATGATGGGCAAATGTTTTCATCTGTACAAATAAGTTCAAACTTCTGAATATAAGATAATATTATCTAAGATCCACTTCAATTCTAATATCTAACACAACATTTAGACAACGTACAATAATTTCTCAACTACACTTTAAAACTAAGAATAGGTACACGATTTTCGGGTTTCCCATGACGTTGATATATGTTCACGTCAGCTGAACCTTTACCCATCAAATAAAACCCGTGAACCCTCAAATTTGTACACTTTTGACATTTGAAGTGAGGTGCCTGCGAAGGGATTTTTAAGAGAAATATTTGGTGTGCTGTTTCTATCTTTTGGTGTTATCAATAATGTGTAATAATGTATGCTTTGTATTATTCTATAATATAAAAATGAATCCCAAAATGTGTTGGTAAGCGCATAACTCGAGAACGGCTGAACCGATTTCGTTAATTCTTTTTTTATTATATTCCTTGAAGTACGAGGATGGTTCTTACGTAGAGAAAATGTAAATATGTACCACGGGCGAAGCCGGGGCGGACTGCTAGTGTTTATATAAATTGTGAACTATCTGTGCCCGCGACTTCGTTTATGTAGGAATGATAATGATTGATAAAAACTTGTCGTCATAGGAATTTCAGGAAAAAAACTAGCTTAAACATCACCCTATCATTTTGATCCTAGTTTTTGGAAATTATGAAGACGTCTGATTCACGCAAATAATATTTTTAGAAAGAGTGTAATGATTAAGCTCTAGAAATCGATGATGACTCATAAATCACTAGCTGCGCTTCGCGTTTTCACTCGCGTGGCTCCGCTCCTGTTGATCTTAGCGTAATGATATACTATAGCCTAGCCTTCCTCGATAAATGGGCTATCTAACAACGAAAGAATTTTTCAAATCGGTCCAGTAGTTCCTGAGATTAGCGCGTTCAAACAAACAAACTCTTCATCTTTATTAGTATAGATAAGACCCTAAATCGTGACAGCGCTTACCAAACTTCCCAACACAACATGTTAAATCGAATAATTTAAAATCAATAGTGTTCTACCAAGAAGATGGTTAAGGCATGCATGTTTGCAGGACACAGTGTAAGGCCCAAACAGAACATAAATTAAACACAGGCTGCGGGCGGCAATTCATTAATTTGCTGTATTTACTCAGCCGCTTGGTTCGTACGGTTTAAGTTATAAGAGATTATGTTTAGTTGGAAGTATTTCAAATTACTTCTCGACGAAAAAGTAAGTACCTACCTATTAAGCACGTATTAGGTGATTCTTACCTATTGTTATGAATATGATGGCTTGGGCCGGTTTGACTGCTAATAATGTCTCGGGTGGGATTGAATATGTAATATTTTATTGACGTATATTAGATGTCATACATTACTTAGCTGACAGATAAGCTAAACATATCCATCCAGAAATTGTGAACCGGACATAAGTATTATTATAATAAAATAACGTAAATTCTGCATAAGATTAAGGGCCGATTTTTCAATGCTTGGTTAAAACTTATCCGTCCAATAAAGTATTACACGATAATATTAAAATGTCATGTAAATTGTCAAATACGGGCAATTAGAATACGTTTTTAAAATGGTAGTTTTATACATTATTCGACGAATAAGTTTTAACCAAGGATTGAAAAATCAGCCCTTAAAGTGATAAATCCATACCCTCCGATGGGCTTGAATATGCTATACTAATTAACGTATATTTTCACACATTACTTAATAAGCTAAACATATTACACCCAAAAATTGTGCAATCGGACGAAAGTATATTATTCATCGTTAAAAATTTAATTACCTATTGAGAATCAGTTATCGTTTATAATTAATTATAATATCGGTTACCTATTTAAGAACTCGTTTAGAAATGGCAAGCAAGGAAGAAATTAATTAATTTAAAGATTAAGTTACCTACTTTTAATTATTGTAATGCTAAAAACCTATAGGAAAACAAGATAATAATAATAAATAATCAATATTATAGGACATTATTACACAAATCGACCTAGTCCCACAGTAAGCTCAATTAAGGCTTGTGTTGTGGGTACTAGGCGACGATAATTAATATAATATGTAATAAATACATATATAGATAATAACACCCAGACCCAATAACAAATAATTGAGTTCATCACACAAATATTTGCCCTGACCGGAGATCGAACCCGGGACCGTCGGCTCAGTAGGCAGTTACTTTACCACTGCGCCAACCGCGTCGTCAAAATAGGTAAAAGCGATTGATAAAAAATCGAGTAATATGCAAAGTAATTTCCGATGATAAACTTGTAACACTAATTAAGTTGTCTATCAGTGTGTTGCAGTCAATCAATAATACGCTGATATAATAATCCGCTGAAATCTCGTAATTTTACATGTACGAAGTCAGAAGTGACAACGAGTATACTTGATAATAATTAATAATGTAACTTAAGATATTGTAATAAACATTTCATACTACTTAAAAATAACCTTTCTTCGAACCACATTATCATCAAAAACACCTTTCAGAATCAATCAGCAAGCGTTAATATTATTTCCTCGATCAATATTAATTATTGTAATTACTATAACTAATTTACTTTACATTATGTCCACAATGGCCGATAACAATTAATATCGCGAACAATGAACAATGTGGATGCCGATTTAACTATTTAATCGTAATTAATTCTAGTTCATTAAGCGGCTTATAATTATTTGGTGCAAAATTATTTAACGGCAAACGTTCAAATTGTAGTATGTTGGTAGGGTTAACTGATTTGACAAAAGATGGTCATACAATATACATTGTTGTAATCTGGTATACCTCGTAATATAACAGATTTAACTGAGATAATGACAAGTAACTTGAAGAATATTTATTAATGATTATTTTTTTTATTATAAAATAAAACAAATATAAGTAAATAATTAAAATATGACTTCTGAAATAAACATATAATAATAATTCTACATCACAATGTGAAGATTCAGTAGGTATTGCATTTTTAATACGTTGGTACCTACTCATAATTCTGCCCTGAAAAAAGCCATACTTAACCAAAATACATTTTTAAACATCCGCTCCCAAATTACAAAATGTTCAAAGCAGCCATAAAAAATACACCAACATAAAACACCAGTCTAATTAAGAACTTTTAAAAGTAAAAGTAAAAGGGGTGTACAATAACCGCATTAATAATGATTAAATAAAACCTGTTCCGAAGTCACCTTCTGAGAAATTGAATTTCCATTCAAAGGAAATCCTAATTATTTAACATTTTCAACCGAAAACACTTAATAAGTCCATTATGGGTTCTCAAAGAAACTTCCAACCAAGGTGACGGCTGACGAATTTTCACTCAATATTATGACACTATTCAATCCTGACTTCCTTTATTTGATGACGAATACTTAAGACCTCAGAAAGGTCTAGAATAATTCGTGTTTAAGTTAAGGAAATACCTTGTTGAGATTTCGATTAATGGGCTAGGATATTAGGCGTTTGGCTATCGTCATCATCTCCATTTCTGGCTGGTTTCTTAACTTACTATATTTTCTGAATGTTATTTTTTTAAATTATGTTCGTTATGTTCTTCGCTTAAATGGAGTAAAAATTTTATGCAAAGTCTAATAGTTTTGTAGTTAATCGTATAAAACTAGATATTAATAAAATACTGATCTAACACTCCTAATGATGTTGACACATAAAAAAAAACTGAAATAAAACCAACACATCAACACCTTAAACCATGTTTCTATTTCATCATCATTTCAAACACAATAAAATAAACGTTACCACAACTCAAATATACATACAAAAAAGCAAACACAGTTCTCATCTCATTAGACCATTAAGAGGCTAAAAGCAAAACTCAGAAATGAGCTAAATTGAACTGAAAACGCCTATTTCCTAATGCAGCGATAGGGTCTAATTGTCACCGCCTAATGACTTCTGAGTTCCCGTTCATTGCGTCGATCATTAACTCACATTCCCAGAAGCCTCTTAATTCTTTAATTACTGAGAACATTTCAGACATCGACACTTTTGAATGGAATTTTGGCAATCAAGAGAGATCTTGCTGTAAGCGATTCTATGGGATATTAGGAAGAATTGAGTCTTTGCAGTTTGAATTCATTTTATGGAATCATTCTTCATAGAAGTAATTATCTGTGAAAAATAACAAAGCATAAATTAAATTCGTAAAATGTTTTCGTAAAACCATTTATTAGTAGATACAGGTAACTTCATTAAAAATAAATCAATCAAGGGAAATATAGCCGAAAGTGAAAAAATACATTGTAATTAGAAAATGGTTGATATGATTGAATTTTACCTTGAATGATGCGATGTAAAAAAAAAATAATGTAAACATATTCGGAACCTATTAGATATTTCTTTTCTATACAAATTTCCCGTGGAAAACTAAATTATCATAACAGCTATGTTGCCCACACAAGAGTTTTGTAATATAATAACAAATGCCTAGCATAATCGTGAACTTTTCAATCATAAGTGCTTGTAAATGATTAAAAGTAATAAAATTATATTGATAAACGTACATTATTTAAAGCAAATCTGTGAACTGTTTTACTAGGGAAAAACAGTGACATTACAATCAACCCATACATACAACATTAAACTATAACATTTTATGTTTTCTATGAACACAAACACTTATTTTCTACTTCAAAATGCAATACCAACACAGCATTCCCATCGGAGTTTAATAAAAATATCGTACAAGCAAAGTTTACATGTTATAATTTAATAAGAGAAACAACATGGACGAATAATTTTCCATTCCGCTCTGCTTGCTTATCCTTTGCATTATCGTATTGATTTTTATATCCTTTGGGATGGGGTTGACAGTATTATAATATCCTAGTTCTCTAGAACACATGTTTGAGAAGGATATGTGGGTTTTATTATGCTTTAGGTGAGAATCTATACATACCTACTAATATTATTAATGCGAAAGTAACTGTCTGTCTGTCTGTTACTCAATCACGCCTTAACTACTGAACCAATTTGCATGAAATTTGGTATAGAGATATTTTGATACCCGAGAAAGGACATAGGATAGGTTTCATCCCGGAAATTCCACGGGAACTGTATAGTAAATCGTAGGATATCATAACTGAATCTACATTGAACATTTTTTTAAAGTTCTCATCTAAGATACAGGCTCGGCCTAGTTTAGACGATAATGTCCATAGTTTTAAGTATTGTGTTTTTATAAATTGAATGGCATACACAGTGTAATTGAAGGTAATATAGTAGTATAGATAAATAAAGATTTTTATTATAAAAAAAATTGTCTGTTTGTCTGTATGTATAGCCGGGCTAAACTCACAGTCAGAGATAGCTTCTAGATCTACTCATAACTTTGTTTTGTGGATCAGTTGGTAAGTGTTATTAGTGGAATGTTTATATGCAATTCAATTTTAGCTAGACATTTAAATATTAAGAACTAGCTTTCCGCCCGCGGCTTCGCCCGCGTTTTCCAAGAAAAACCCGTTCCCGTAGGATTTCCGGGATAAAACCTATCCTATGTCCTTTCTCGGGTATCAAAATATCTCTATACCAAATTTCATGCAAATTGGTTCAGTAGTTAAGACGTGATTGAGTAACAGACAGACAGACAGAGTTACTTGGTGTCACACGGTCCATGAATCATATTCGTGATAACAACGTTATGTCGGTCTAGATCGGTTTCAGGATTAGTAATCCCCGCACACTTATATATTTTATCTGCCCGAATCCTTTCGACTAACCAAATTAAAATGTGTGCATGCTGCAAGCCAGATTGTTGTCATTCGATTGAATACATCCATCATTGAATAATCCCAAAGATGTGTTCCATTAATGTAACTCATCAGTGATTGGATTTTTTGCTTGAAAACACGTGTGGTGATGTCGTGCCGATCACTTGATATTTGTCCGGGAAGCAGCAGTTGAATAATTTCCATCCATTTCGGATTACATATAAATGTAATGAATAAATCTGGCCGACCATAATGACGAACATATTATTATGTCATTGCATCTTGCGCATATTCACTTGGGCTACCTGTGTAGGTATGTCGCCGGTAAAATAATCAATAGATTAACATTTTCTGCACCTTCTTCTGTGTTAATTGCATCGCATAAATGGATGTAATCTAATTATATTGACCGACCCGCGAAGGCGCAAAAAAAAACCGAAATTTACTTATTAATAATTTATTGTAAAAAAAATTACATGATAAATTATTCCTAACTTAAACTATGTCCCTCCCGTTCGATGTTGGAACAAAGAGTGCTCGTCGTCCTCGGCGGAGCAGCTACAGCGTCGCGGTGGCGATGATTGCCGCAACACTCTCTGGAACCGCAGGTGTGCGCGATGTCGCAATTGCTAACAGGTGCAAGTCCTTCTTGGGTGGCCCCATGCATCCTCTAATAGTTAAGGCGTGTTATATGTAGGTACATAACACCTCCCTCCTGAAGTTCAGCGATTATTGGCGGGCAAGGCTCGTTAATATCGCTGAAATTTCACACTCCGCCGATTGATGTTCTATTTCTTCTTTTTGATTACCATGAACACTCGTAGTTTTAGGCTTTGATGTACGCACTCTCCGTACGACGTACCATGTCACTAGGGCAACTGCACTCGTTATTAATATAACATATATCGGTATGATGGAAGGCTGCATATAGAGAATCTCGTATCCGTTGTTAGTACTGATAGGCATTTCCATTGATATAGCTCTGTTACTAGCGTGTAATTTATCCAAATTTATCGAATTCAACTTCAGAACTTCTTCATCTGTATTATATTGGCTGGAATCTGGCAGGTTTGCAATTTTCATTATCTGTCCTTTGATATGGTCTTCTCTATTGACTATCTTGAAAGCCTCCGTTTGAAGAATGCAGTTTTTGGGTATTGTGGCTAAGTAGCTTCCTTTAATGACGTCATATTGATCTTGCGAGCATGATAGGTGAATTTTTGATGGCTTGGGGAAACTGATGACGTAGTGGGCGTCGTCTAATTTTTCTAGTGCGGGTGCTCCGAGCTCCACAGGCGTGAAGAGACAAGATGCGACGACTCGTTGCGTGGTAATAAGGTGATACACGCGGTCATTTTTGGATCGATGATGGTTCAGCTTGTCCTCACATAGATACCCTAGGCCAGACTTCGGGCATTCTGCCTCCATGTACATAAAATCCTCGTCGTGAATTGCCACAAAAGGATAGGGTGGAATTAGGACTTTACTATCTTTATTAGGAACTATGGATAATTTAAATAATTCAAAGGTAGCAGGAAGGACAACCGGGAACGTAAAAATATAACCATATTTCTATATATTCTCTATAATTAACTTGAAGGATTTGCTCTTTGCCATAAAATTTGTATAATTTATTTAACATTACTATCAAATTCTGGCAAAAGTCTAAGTGCAATAAAAGTCTGACATTTTAGATATTATCGGTATTACCTATATAAAATATATTAAATTTAATTAAATGTATTGTCTTCGTTAGATAAAAAATATATAATAATCTTTACTTAATATATTTAAATTATAAAATGAATTAATTCGTAAAATTCGAAAATTAATTCGTAATTAATTTATATTTAAACTTATTAATCTTTTATCAACCTAATATCTATATTTGAATTTTACAAATTGATTTTGTAAAATTCGAAAATTAATTCGTGATGAATTAATATTTAAACTTATTAATCTATATTTGAATTTTACAATTGATTTTGTAAAATTCGAAAATTAATTCGCGATGAATTAATTTTAAACCTACGCACTACAGTTCCTCGGTTCCCGTGAATGGGTAATCTAGGAAAACTTACAAATCTAGGAATGGCAAGTCACTAAGAGAATTAGTGTACTTACAGGTTTTTAATTTCGGCCTTTCTTGCAGTATCAATGTTCGGATACCCTTCGCGTTGCGGTGGCCAATGGTGTAGGTTCTGGATCCCCGTCGTCGTCCCTCCGATGGAATAGCGATACTCGATGCTTGTAGTTTCGCGTTCCGAGAGACGGCTCTCAAGGATTATCCACAAGACTGCGCCAATTATATTGACCGACCCGCGAAGGCGCAAAAAAAAACCGAAATTTACTTATTAATAATTTATTGTAAAAAAAATTACATGATAAATTATTCCTAACTTAAACTATGTCCCTCCCGTTCGATGTTGGAACAAAGAGTGCTCGTCGTCCTCGGCGGAGCAGCTACAGCGTCGCGGTGGCGATGATTGCCGCAACACTCTCTGGAACCGCAGGTGTGCGCGATGTCGCAATTGCTAACAGGTGCAAGTCCTTCTTGGGTGGCCCCATGCATCCTCTAATAGTTAAGGCGTGTTATATGTAGGTACATAACAATCTTAAAAACGCAATTTAGCTTGTTTATAGCAATTTGATAGCAATATTGTTGACGCAGTCGACGAAATCGCAACAAATAATTGTCAGAATTTTTACATTTTTATAGAATTTTTTAATTAATTAATCGAACTAAACTTCTTGGTTAGTTTCCCCACCAAAAATACCTTATTAATTTCTGAAAACACACGTAAACACAAACATTTGAGGAATTTTTATGTATCTTCTTTTATTGCACTTTTTAATAATTGATTTTAAAATAAATACAAACAATATTTATTCACCCTTTTTATTTTTTTATTATTTTACACATAATACATTTTTGAACGCATGAATGTCAAACATTATTGTCCGTATTTGACAGGATTGACAACTAATGATTGACATGTACGAAAATCAAAATTTTGGGAAAATATTTATTCGTCTAGTTTTTGTTGTTTTTATGATTTATTCTTCTATTCTGGACGGAGACAAATCCAACGAATCTAAAACCATGAAAATTGGTTCAGCAGAACTCGAGTTATAAGTGTTGGAACATACAGACTTTCTTTTATATATATAGATAAATTAGGTAGTTATATTCATCGTATAAACTAAAGCGGCGCGTAAATTAAGCAAAAAATTACGATTTGTAAACGCAATTTGAAATTCGAAAAACGAATACACAGCTTCTAATTCCATTGTAAATTTTCTGTCGCGATTTCTTCAATGTAATGAATATATTGCATCTCTTTCTAACACGCGTCAATTTTGGCGCCAGCGAACACATTCATTTGGCGCCATTTCTGATGTGCGAAAACGAGATAGAATGAATCTTCAAACTTTCTTTCTAATAAAATCATAACGTGATAACATTTTTATATAAGAAGTTCACATATTTTATAAGATTTTTGTATCTGTGGTATGTTTTCTTTTTAAATCGTAGATGTGGTAAGTAGATGTTTGTTGTATATTCTAAAATTGAATAATGAGTTTTCTTTGCATTGGGTGATTGTTGATTTTTTGAACTAATTGTGTGTTAATAAGTGTAAAGGTGATAATGTCTTATTCACGTTATTTTGAAGCAAAAGGATTATATGGTGATTTTTTTAATAATATTATCTATCTTGTTTGTTTCAATAAAAAATATTGTGCTATGTAAGTATGTATTCTTGCATCTAATTGACCAGTCCGTGAAACTATTATTGTGCTATTATCTTGTCAACTGGAACAAACAGATAGACAGACTCGATCCTAATTTACAAATAATTTGGAAAATCCAAAATTGCACGCCTCATAATTTTTTTTTAATAAATATTTATTAATTATTATTTTTGTTTATTTAATAACAATTAAACCACATCGAATCAGACCCTGAAAAATGAAAGGGTTCTATTCCTGAGCATACTCAAGCGTAAGAGAAAAAAAAAGACTCGATTAGTAAAGTATTTCGGTCGCTATCGTGTTAACAAGAAAAAGGATCCGCACATACAGACACACGGACGTCCAAGACAGAACTTTTTTAAACTGTTTTTTAACTAGTTTAAATAACAAAAATGACATCAAAAATATCATGAACGTTAAAAATAGTGTTTTTTCTTAATATGTGTGTGTATGTATTATCTTACAAGTGCAATGTATGATACATAAAGACATTTTAAGTTTGAAAAATCAGATGTTTTGCGCGAAGTGACAGTAGTACCCACCTCAACGCTTCGCTTATGAGGCGTGCAATAAATAAAAACGTAAAAATCCATATTATTTAACGCGATAAAAAAGCTTTTTCCTACACTTAGAATAATTACTTGTTTAGTTTCTTTGACAGCATTTATGGCCGTTAAATTATGGCGTCGTAAACCATGAAATACGAACGAAGCGGAAAACTCGTTTATGTTAAACCGTGGTTTAACCGCTGCTTATTATTTAGTTGAGGGTTTCAGTTTAACTGCAGGTGCATACTTATACATGCAGATTTGCTTTTGTTATATTTTATAGAAATATAAAAAAAGGTTTTCCGTGTCTGTAGTTCATAAGGATTTTTTATTAATTTAAAAATAATAGAGACGTCGTTGATATCCTACTTCTTACTAATATTTTAAAGTTTGTGAGGATGGACGTTTGTTACTCTTTCACGTAAATAGTGATGAACCGATTACAAAAAAGTATAATTTGTTTTGTACAAATGTCTAAAAAACACTCTTATCGATCTTTTCCTCTTCACAAACAACATAAAGATGTTTCATTCAAGGACCCTTTACACATTATTCACGAAGATACTACTGTGTATATTATGTCCATATTATCTATTTAAATCTTCTTGATCTATTTGAGTTTGAGTTTGAGTTTGAGTTTAAAGAAATACACATTGAATATGTTTTAAGTTCCCTGATTTCCATAGCACTCAGTTTCTAACGAGATACCGAAATTAATTTCCTAAGAAGACTTACAACTGACATTGCTCAAAATAAACGATTCCGACGAATTTCTTTCTCTCCTTTCTGTAATTCTATTTCAATATAAGAATCCTGCTAATATATCTTATTTTATTTACGAAGTACAGATAAAACGAGGAATTATAAGATTTTAAAAACAAAGACGTCGTACGCTCTAACATAATCCTTAATTCCAAGGGACGGGCTTTGCAACCGTTTATTCGTCTAAATTCAAAGGCAGAAATATACCTTCTGCCTTTGTATCGTTGTTTGTGCAATAAAGTACTCCCTGTACAGGGCCGGAATTACAATGTACAACACTAGAAATATTTTTAGTTAGTAAGTATATTTTACTAACTAAAAATATTTCTAGTGTTAATTTGTTAGTTAATTTGGCATAGTTTTCATTAACAAAAAGTTACTTGACAGAATGTTAAGAGAACCAATCAAAGGTATTTTTACTCAAAATTACAAAAGGGAAAGTTTTAAAGCTTTGTATATTTTTTGTAATCTCAAAAACTATTTATGGAATACTTTTTTTTTAATCTAGTGCCAGTATTACATATTCCACACTAACTTTTTAATATCTTACAATTACAAATATTTGTCCTACAACAAACACACACAAATATAGACAGAAGTAGGCTTCAGAACTGGGGCCCTATTTTATACAAAGGCTTCAAAAGTCCGCGCGTATTTATTTCGGCCCTGTCTCAGTTACAGTTTATTTGCTCTATTATAGGGAATGTAGCGAGGAAACGGTTTTAATATTTTATACTCTGTGATTGAACGAATGTGAAGAAATTTTATGCTTCGATACACTTATGTGATCTTACAGGTTTTATGTCTTCCGCTTTTGAATAAGTATGCAAAATTTGTAGAGGTTTGTGGTCGGTTCTTTATAAATACATAGTCGGTTTTTATAGTGATTATCGTTATTATAATATGGAAAATAATTATAAATTTTTAATTAGCGTACTTAACTCTGTTAACAATGACAGATTAGAAAATGTATTGATAGATTTTTGTTTATTTTCATAATTTACTTAAAGTACCTACTGTTAAAAAGGTAAAAAATAAATAATTGTAAAGATTACACTGAATTCAATAAACATTTCTGTATTCATACAGTTGATTAATTCTATTTCTTACTTTTATGAAAATATAACAATAAAACTAATAATCCAGACAACCAGTAATTATTTATGACACAGAATAATTCCCTTGGGTCAAAAGTAATCCCAGAATTATATATATTTCCACTAATAATAATAATTTCTTACGCGTATTTTCTACTATTATTTATTATCTTAATCCCCTCGTAGACCTTTGCTAAATTGTTATCTATACTAATATAATAATAATAAAGAGGAAAGGTTTGTAATTATGTATATATGTATGGCACGCATAAACTACTGGACCGATTTGAAAAATTCTTTCGGTGTTAGATAGCCCATTTATCGAGGAAGGCTATACAGGGTGTCCCTCTATTGGTATACTAAGCGCGAAGGAATTTGTAGAGAAAGCGAAGGAACACGAAAATAACACTTAAACTGCAACAAAATTACGTCAAAATTTTTTTGCTAAATTTTTCCTGAAAATCCATGTTTTCTTCTCTAGCTTCGCGCAGCCGGCATATACCGCTTCGCTTATATGAGCATTTTGTCTATGAAAACATAATCTTTAACGATAGCTGGTGGCAAAGTTGGGCGGGTTGCTTGTTATGGGTGTACACATAGAGTTTTAAGAATTCATCTATTTGAAAAAAAATGCGTCTGGAATATTATAAGTATTTTTACGAGCTCAGCGTATGCAAAACTATAACCTCCTTTGAGCTTAGTATACCAAAAGTGGGACACCCTGTATATCATCACCCTAAGATCAACAGGAGCGGAGCAATGCGGGTGAAACTGCGGGGCACAGCTATATATACTTGCTTATCTTTTATCAAATACCGCTTGTCGACAATCAAGGAAGTAAATTATGTAGTGAGACCATTTCTAATCCTTTTCCTATCTTTTTTTAATTGAAATGGAATTGGTAAAGACTAATCCCATATTAATTAAAAATTTCTTAATCTGGAGGGGCTTTTTCTAAGTCTAATTAAATTATAATTAAATGGATATTATTTCTTTCTGAGTCAATATGCAGTAATATTATGCAGGTAAAGTTTCCAATAATTATATATGAAGAAGATATAAATAGATATCTTGTTGTTAATGTTACCAACGCTTAAAGTAAAACTGAACTGCAATGAAAAGTGGAGTTTTTATTCCGTTACATTTCATCTGGGTAATGTTATGTTCGCGTTATCCTTTTTTTTTTCTGTTTTGAGGGATATTTTTGACTCAAGAAGTTATACTTCCTACACAAGAAAAGTTTTTTTTTTAATATTTTTAATGTTAAAAAGAACGTGATTCAATTCGTTTTGAAATACCAATGTAGAGCTATATTAATGTGAAGTTATAATTATTCTCTTTTGTCTGTTAATTCTGGCAAATTTAGTTGTAAAAGATATAGAAAAATTAAAATTAAAAATTATATTTCAGTCTACAACTCATCGACAATATTATAAGGACAAGCCGAAATCTAAACTTATAGTTAGTAATGTAGGTACTAATATTCCAACATTAAGAATGGTAATTAGCTATTTTAGTATTTAGTAATGTGTTTGAAATCAATTGTTTATTACACAACACAATGTAACACAAACTTGAGTATAGCTCAAAGAATAAGTTTAAAACTTCACTCCATAACCTCTAAATCCTCGCGAAACGTACTCATTAATATTTCATGAACAATATTTTATAGCTACGTAAATATAAAGCGCATACATTTTCCCATAATACGATACTAAATAAAATGTTCGTTTCACACTGCTTCTAGAAATATAACGCAATATATAAAATGAACCATGCCAGAAATATTGTATCCCTCATCCAAAAGGTCTTGATTTATAGGCTCCGAGGTATTTCACTTCTATTCCTACGAGCTAGGGATGTGTCGTAAAGAATGTAAGTTTGTAGTCACTGTTATTTTTTCCTTTCATTGCTCTGCCTTCCTGTAAGTTTTTATTGTCGCTAGGTAATCATATTTTCGTTTTGTTACTTTTTCTGATAACTGAGTGTGTATAAAAAATTTATTAACATGAAAAAGAGAACGTTAGTTACACAATTTTGGTTAGTTTTTCTTTACACTTGTGGAAATCATTTTAGTTTTATGAAATTGTAATCTTTTTAAACAAAATCGTCTTAACAAACAAAAGAAAGGCGTGAAAAGTACTTTTACACACTTTAATCAGTTGCTTAAGTATTTTTTTTCAATACAAACATGTTATACAGTGATTTAAATAATCCAGTGATTTATAACAGTGATTGAAATATTGTCACCGTTAAAATTCACTATTAACTAGCACAACACTAGCACAGTCGAGTGTGGCAAATATATATGTTTAATATTCAACTCGAATACGTAATATTTAACCGGTATTGTATTCAATAAAAATCTGATGCAATGAGGTCAACTGATACGGAGCCTTTGTCAAGACTTTGTACTTATATCTATTATGCTTTTCTATGAAGACTGTTATCAGCTAGTGATACCTAATTGTTAATAATATTATTATTAAAGGAAAGCTTATAAAAGCTTTTTGAGCTTATACTGTTTGAGCTTATACACAACTATAAATACCTACTATAGTATTTATAGCCTAACCGCCTCCTTGGTACAGTGGTTGACGTGTGAGCGTAACACGGGGTCCTGGATTCGATTCCCGGTGGAGACGAAGAAAAAAAAAATGTCTCGGTCTGGTAGGGCACAGAAGGCTGATCACCTACTTGTCCCTAAAGAAAATCAATCAGTGAAACAGATGTATAATGCTCTGCCCCTTACCCCACTAGGGGGACACGGAACTTCACTTTTTTTATAAAATAAGTCCAGTTGAATAAAGTTTGAGCTTATAATGAAGTATGTACAGATAAATGATTGTTACTCGTTCTAACTACTGATACGATCTGGGCCTTTAGACAAACGTACGTAACGCCATGGAATAGAAATTGCTAACGCTAATTATTGACATAAGCTCATGACATTTTGGTAATGGTTCGATCACACTACCAACGACGCAGACGACCACGACCAAAGTTCCAATCTTGCGGAAATTTGTCCAAAATCAATATCAAAATCTTCCGTCATTCTGGTACTCGGTAATAAAAAAAATCGAGGTCAATTAATAAAAAGAAATAGGGTTTTTTTGCGATTTTCGCCGAGACGATAAGTTTATCATACAATCACCTGAACCAAAATTGTACATCATCTAATTATCTATAAAAAAGATTAAATACATTTTTTTCTAGGAGCCACCGTTTCTATGAAAAACCTGTTTGTTTATCCATTGATCTCAAAATTTTTTTTCCAAACACCAATACGACAGGAAATTCTTAAATTTAATTTTTAATTGTGTTTTGCACAATTTAATTTAATTGCGACTGGATGAAAATTTTTTTCGTGGTCGTCGTTGTCGTTGGTAGGGTGACCGAATCCTTAGGCAAAACATCATACGCTTATGTCAATTTCTATCGATAGCGTATTCTATTCCTTGGCGTTTTGACGTTTGGCTAAAGGGGCTGAATGATATTTGACATAGAGAAAAATTATATTCTATAGCACAGACTACTACCACAGTATTACAATATTATTTCCTACAGTAAGGAATCGCCTTTGATGTCGCGCGATGCCGCCGCCAGCGTAGGTAATTACGCTGCCACACGAAAATACGCTAGGGTTGCAACAAATGGGAAATAAAACAATTGTGATTATTAATATTATGATGAAATCTTTATTCATATGTACATTCAAAATAATTGCGATTATTAAATCTGATGTAATTATTTGTTCATAAATATATAATTACAGATATTGCACTGCTAAATATTATTTACGTGGACACTTTATTTTTGGATATTCTTAATTGTATATTATAACATTTAACTAAGTAATGCATTCGCATTGGGATGTACAATCTGATTAGAAAATAATGAGGACAACATATACATAGCTTTGATTTTAATTCAACAGATACAATTAATACAATCTTTCTGAAATATTGTTTCCTTCTGGGATTTCAATGTAGATTTACATCCGTAAACCGAACAGTTTGTGCGCGCCATAATAGAATATGTAAGTACCTATATATAATAAAATTATTACCCAAAAAATACGACTGCGTGTGCGTCATCCTTTCGAGCTAGGTAAAGCAAACTAAGCGTGTTTGCTTTACGCGGCCCGCGTTGCCCGACCCCCGCCAGTTCCCCTCCGATTCTCTGCACAAGTACATTCGTCGCACTACTGTAGGAAATAATGGTAATACTGTGCTACTACTATGAGCATATCGTCATAATGCCATACGTCAAAAGTAAGTACATATTATAAAGAGTAATAAGCGTTTTAAATCCATATATTGTTCCTATTTCTAACTTGTAGGATTACTCCAAACTATAGGTTAAACAATAGGCAGGTTCAGTCATACATTGAAACCAAAGCGATTTTCAGTGGAAATCAAATTCAAAATGTGTGTGTATTGTCACGAGCAAGCATGTTTAACGTGTTTTCGTTTCATCGCTAGCCGATCTGGCAGAAGGTTCCAGAACCTTCGAGAATACAAATTAGCTCATTAGATTCCTTCTATCGATCCTCCAGAGGTTTGAATGTCCTTACGTATTTTGTCTAGCAATGTATGAGGCTTAGGTACTATTGGTGTTTAGTAGGAGAGCAGTAAAACGGTATGTACGTTGTGAAATTTGTGTGTTACAAGCTAAATGACTGAACCTTTTTAAATATTTACGTCGCAATGAACTGTATGAACTATTCGTGACGAAATGACAGGATAGTTGTGTGTGTGATATATTATTTAATACGTTGCTCAATAGATTTTGTTTAGTTGTTGTTACTGAAAAATATCTAGTATTATTTTGTTCCTTTTAGTATTACTTAATGTGTTAATTCTATGTTATCTTAGCGATTAGTCTGTTGCATATTTCGGGTAATTAACGGGTATTAATGTTGGCCTATGATTCTAAATGCAATATAATTGTTGTACTTCAACATTTTTTTGTTGTATTTAAAAATTCAAGGTACTAATAAAACCACAATATAATATGTAGTAACAAAAACTTTATTAGTATCTTATATCCCTTACTTCAATTTTATATTTCTTTCAATATGTTAACATATTATACTACATTGCAATCAAGCAGAATAAATCTATTCAATGAAACAGCTCATTTGTTTGACAAAAACTATTTCAGTGAGAAAAACATTTTCCATTCTACCCTCATTTTGTACACAAAACAACGAATAGGGATCTCGGCCGGAGCCGAAAAGTTAATAGTCAATTAATCTAGTAAGGTACTCCGTTTAAATTAGATCGCACATATAAACCTTTTCACTAAGAAGTATATATACATTGCTGCTTGAATTCGAGGGTAGTTTAGAAAATTAGAAGTGATACTTCAATGTATGCGTTTGGATTTAACGTAGTCATATCGATTACTGATTAAGTTCATGGATAATTTTAAGTATTAGATTTCTTTTTATTGTATTTATTACTTTTTGGGTGTAGGATAGTACTTAAAATCATTTTTCGGCGCAAATTGTGTTAACAGTTTCCTCATCTTGATTTGTAAATTTGTAATTAGTTTGTAACAGAAATAATAATAATAGATACAAGTGAACAAAATCTACATTCTCCTTTCATCTGAACTATTCATCCATAAATTCCATTTCAATATAAAAACAACACTACCAAAATTGTATCACCAATGAAACTAATTCCCATTCAAAAACCAAAATAAACAGCCGCTATAAAAACAATTTGTCACGAAAAAATAACCCCGGGATTCCCAGCGAAGCAAATACAGACAGAAAAACAAATATCATTAAGGAAACGGAAGGCTGCATTAGCCGTTTCCTGTCGCCTATAAATATAGGTGCTATAGAATAGAGCTAAGATAGTCTGTAAGTAATGTCTCGTTTTTATTTGAGTTCTGGAAGCGAATTGTGGAAGCATTCGATTTTGAGATTGGATTTCTTTTTTTAATTGGTCAGTTATTAAGTAACTATCATACGGGTAAAATATCGATACTTTCGAATAGGGATGTAACGATACATGATTTTGCCGATACGATACCGATACCGATATTTGTAGTAATGTATCGGCGATACCGATACCGATACCGATATCGATGGCTTGGTAGAAAAATAAATAGTGAATTATGCATAAAAAGTTACCAACATTTAACAGAGACAACTGTTAATCGTATTCTTTTAAATAAAAAATGCCAAATCAAAAAACAACAAAACCATTTATTTTAGTATTATTATTTTACAAAGTCAGTTAAACTTTAAGTAATACACATACAATCAGTACCTAATAAAAGTTTACTATTGGTAGAGTTTTTTCAGAAAACAAAGTGCGCACGCGCGTGCGGCCTCCCGCATCGTTCATTGGGCGCGGGTTTTTTAATTTTTTGATATCAAAAAAATTGGTTGTTTGTAAAGTAGGTTTACGATCGAGATGTTTACGTGATAACATAATGCAGTGGCAGCGCTCGAGATGAAACGGGAGATCGGTCCGTCTCTCTCTCGTTATACCTGCGATCGCGCTCGTGAGGTTTTGGTGTGACACAAGTTTATGAACATGTCACCCGACTAAAACGATTTTAAAAACGTTATCACGTTAAAAATTAAAAAAATTCAAAATTATTTATTTCTTTCCTTTACATAAACAAATTTGCGATTGGAACACTCCTAGTAAGCAAATAAAATGCTTGTGTCAGGAGGTTCCGCTCTTCCTTAACACTATTACAGAAGCAGAAATAAAACAATATGAATGAATACAATGCAAAAACATAAAAGAAAAGAAAGAATTTAATAAAAAAATATCGGTATCGGTTGATTTATTATCGGCGATACCGATATATCGGCTTGCCGATATATCGGCCGATATATCGGTATCGGTATCGGTATCGGTATCGTTACATCCCTACTTTCGAATATACCTATGCAAAACCAATACATATATACATTAGATACATATATATAGATATATTTTGTGAACATCTCAGTCTAATAAAAGGTTGTACAGAATAAGATAATTAAATACATATTTATCATGATGGTCTATTATCAACAGAATTTATATGAAAAATAAAAGTTCATTAGATTATTGATATAGGTATAAGTCGGATTTGGATAGATACAAACCTCTTAACAAATAACCATATCATCACATCTAAGAGAAAGAAGTAGAATACTTAAGTGAGAAAAAAGGGCAAGGAGATAGAAAATATTCAGATGGCAAGCTACTTCAGTTTATCACAAAGATAGCATGCTAGTTACAACTATCTATGTGTTACATTCTTTTCAGAGCATTTCATTTAAATTTTATTTTGTATTCGATCTCGAAAGGAAAACAAAACACTTCGATTCCATTCGAACCACCAGCAGCTATCATAATGGGCTCTAATAGAATTTAACTTGCAAAAAGACCGAAATAGAATAACGATACTGGCATACTGAGACCGACACTCGCCGACAAATGTTTACGCTCCCCAATAACGAGCAGATAAAACTCAAATGGCCGACAATGGCCGACAATGTCCTATATATTACTTAGAATCGCGCCTTCGCCCCTTATTGTTGTTTTTATGCCTTCGACAAACATTAACAAATTTACAAAAAAGAGAAAGAAAATCTTTAATTAATTGGTTTCCATCTGGTAAAGTACATAATTAAAGCCACAAAGGAAAATAAATGATGGCAGAAAAAGGTTTTGTTTTCAAACTCAGAGTCAAACATTTATTTATTCAACAAGACTTCGTTTAGAAGCGCTTTTGAATCGTCAAAATACAGAAAAAAATATCCCTGCGGTTAGAAAAGCAGTTTCTACAGCCTGCAAAAAACTCTATTGTTTCTTCTGTAAGTTTTTTAAGCTATTGCATAGCTTCTATCGCGGGCCTTAAGCGCGGGGACCGAATCGAGAAATTCCGTAACGAAAAAACCTCATGCTCCCCACTCCGACGGGCTCGGAGGTGTGGCTTGAAGGCATGTTATGCAATAGCTTTACCGCGGCAGTCCCCGAGTACCACACGTCTTTTTTTATTTTATCTAGCAGGTAGGAAAATATAGGTTCTGTTGTGAAAAACATTTCTTAAATTAAAATTCCAAGCTTGCATAGCAGGTATCCAAAGAAAATAGGACTTCCTAAATGTGTATCCAGCACAACCGTTTCAATTTTATTCCAGTCATTTTTTTGATTAATGAACACCTATTCTATATTTTTTCCCACACAAATCTACAAACAAATCTATCTCTAGAATAATATATGTAGATTATTACCCGCTAACTATACTGTTAAAATCCAACGTCTTCATAAACAAAGCAAGATGCCATAAAGTTAGGATCAATCCTAGAAGTTTTGGGTTCTCTCGTATATCATCGGGACCACAATGACCTTGGGCTATGGACTATTTATGAGACATTAATATTGCTTTAATGGCCTCTGTAATAAGGGCAATGCACTGTTTATTAGGCTTTAAATGGGAATGTTGGTTTATATAGATGTTGGATTGTAGAATGAAATTGAGTAACAAATAATTGATACTATATTTTTTATAAGTATCGTACAATAATGACCGCGTCCTTGGTACAGTGGTGGCGTGAGCGTAAAACCGAGGATCCTGGGTTCGATTCCCGGTGGAGACGCAGAAAAAAATGTCTCGGTCTGGCGGGACACAGAAGGCTTATCACCTACTTGTCCCTAAAGAAAATCGATCAGTGAAACAGATGTATAATGCATCTGCCCCTTACCCCACGGGACATGGGACTTCACTTTTTTCGTACAATATTGACAATGTGGTCAAAATAAATTTTACAAATTGCCATATGTTAATTTATAAACTCTTGATAGGTATATTGCTGTATGTATTTAAACACAGAAAAAATATACTAAAAACACTAAAGATCCCATTATCGTTTCGACATAAAAATAACTCCAATAAAGATATCCGATATCACAGCGAGCGAGCAAAAAAACAAAAAAATCTCCTTAACTAAAGTTGGTCGTTCACGTCTGAGTTACAGCATAATCGTGGTTTTCATTAAAAATTCAATGCCTATCCAAAGCAAGTTTAGTTTTTATTAAAGTAAATAAGACTACGATTGAACTATTTTCCTACTTCGTGCTGAATATTGAAGGAGTTTGAAAGAATAATCCACGGTTGGTAATAATACTTTCGTTAGTTGTTAGGATGTTATTCGTTGATATGAATTAGTAAAGTTTTAATTTATTTTATAGAAATATCTTTATTATTCCACCTCTTGTTTTTGCAGAAAGTATTATTGTTCATATTATAATTATCACAATCGTAGAATGTTAGATTATGAATATAGCTTTTATCACTTATAATGTGTGATGGTATAAGTATTTAACAATAATATTATGTTAGAAAAAGAGAATAGCATTTTTGTCTCAATATTGCAAATTTTTTTTCTAAATTGAACGAATTTTCAGACATTACTTTTTTTAATTACTTCCCAAATAAAATAATAAATATTAAAGTTTAGAAATAAATAAAAAACCTAATCTAGAGCAGCTACACAGAGTATTTCAGTCCTAGACGCTAGAAACATCTAGAAACCTAATTAGACGACTATTTCTCAACCTGTGTCTCCAAGTTCCAACAGATTGACTGTGATTTATCCACGCTCACTTTTTGTTAGCCTTGTTGGGGACAAACAAATGAAATATTCTACTAGTAATTAAGAATCTACTGTAGTGTTTATAAATTAAAGTATGTGCAAGAACTAATTGTCAGTAATTATGGAGGATTAATCCTATTTCTTTTGTTATATATTTTGTACTAGCTTTCCGCCCGCGGCTTCGCCCGCGTTTTCAAAGATAAACCCGCATAGTTCCCGTTCCCGTGGGATTTCTGAGATAAAACCTATCCCATGTGTAAATCCAAGTTACGCTCTATATGTGTGCTAAATTTAATTGTAATCAGTTTAGTAGAGTTTGCGTGAAAGAGTAACAAACATACACTCCTACACATACATACATCCATCCTCACAATCTTTTGCATTTATAATAATTATTATAAGTAGGAGATAGGACTAGTAGGATAGGATAGGATTGTTCATTTTGTTTTTGGATTTTGATCAAAACTCAAACGCCTAATATTGCTGCATGTTAATATTTCGTTAAGCCATGTAACATTTTACAATTAATTTATTACATGAAATGAAAAGTTAGTGCATTTCTTTTATAATTATAACTTATAGCACACTTATAGTAGCATTTATGCTTCTTTTAATCCGTTAAAATTTAAAGTAAATTTCTAAACACTGAACTTGATGCAAATAATTTGAATGCGAGAAACAACTACGTAGTGAGCTTACTTTCAACTCGAGAGTAAATTTTTCGAAGTTCTTTGACGTGGTCTGTAGTTGAAACTAGAATTCGGAGCACGTCGCGGGTCACAGCTAGTTAACATACCCAATAGTGAGGCTGGAACTAAAACTGAACTGCGACTTTAGTCAAGTTGGGAAATTGTGAGAGAGTCGGATAACTTACAAAAAACAAATGTGGGTGAGTAGATTTTTGTAGTTTATATTTTGTGGTTGTTAGGATTTAGCAGAAGTCAAAGGTCATTGAACTATTATACTATATTGCCAGTTAACTGCTGCTGCATGTGCTGTGGTGGTCATGTGGAATAGTCCTTAAACGGAAATATTTAATTCAAAACTTTGTACACAAATCCAGCATCGGTGACAATACAATAATTTCACGAGTTTAAGCGTGTTTTGCAGTTATCTTTAACTAAGTATGTATGCAGTAATTATTAGGAGTTATAAAATATAAAGAGTCACATCCATTTTACACATTCGGGTACAAATGAACTCCTTTGCCTTAAGCCCCAAAATCGATTACCATTGAACTTATCATTACCCAAACCACTAGGTCACCCCCCTATAAATACATAAATAACAAAATAAAACAACACAAATAGAAATGTTACCTTAAACCTTCGATTGCACGATTTGGCCCGCGGCCAGGGGCGGCTGCTTCTAAATGGAGACTGTAATAAACTGCGCACTATCTGTAATCAGCCTTTGTTCGATTATTGTATGAGAAAATGTTTTACATTTTTAATGTATTGTAAGTTATTTTAATTATTTTTTTAAAGTCATGATACTTAACTAGAGAAAGTTTCACTATTTTAAATTAAAAAAGGTTGGCCATCATTGAATCTCTTTTTGAACATTTTTCCATACAGAATAAACTGCTGAAGGTCTTCAAACAATTGGCGCAACGGTTTCATACATTAATAGAAATAAACAAACAGGCAATTATTGCAAATATTGGTTGTGAAGAAGATATAAGACACGAAGTCACGCGTTCACAGCCAAAGAAATGTCTCGAAGAATAAAAATACAATTTTATACCGACCGAAATAGAATCGATCAGAAATAAAATACAGCCCATGCAAAGTGACTCGTACCTACATTCATACCATTCAAGAACGTTATAAACCCTACAAAACCCAGCATCTCAAACGTCTGAAGTTATCTCCAAGCGGCCACGGGTCCAGGCGGCTAACCGCATGGCATCTTGCCAGAACCATAAATTACGATATATCTTCCACTGTTGCTTTCACGATGTAAACTTGCTCTTGAAAGATTACCTATTAAATTGGCTTATTTAGGGTTTGATAGAATTATTAAATGAATAAATAGTTAAGAGGACAGAATAGAAAATTTGCTTTACACAGAGAACATTAAACATGATACCTACTTATATTATCTCACAAGTTACAAAGGATCAAATTAAAGATAAAACTGTGGAATAAAACGGAAATTTAAATAGTTTTTAACAAAATTGCAAATCAAATGTAATTGAAAATATGTCTTACACTCACGGACAACTTTATGCAACTAGCTTTTTGTAAAAAAAGCGCTTTTTTAAAAAACGATCAACCTGCTTAGTAATAATAATATTATGATGAGTAAAAAACCAGGAGCATTGAACCTTTACAGCTAATAACCATATTAACAAAATTGCATCAAATGTTATTGAAACATATGTCTGACACTCACGGTCAACTTTATGCAACTAGCTTTTTGTAAAAAAAGCGCTTTTTTAAAAAACGATCAACCTGCTTAGTAATAATAATATTATGATGAGTAAAAAACCAGGAGCATTGAACCTTTACAGCTAATAACCATATATGTACGTATCCATATAAATTATAATCATAAATTGAAATCACACGCTTCTGTACAAAAACAAAGCCAGTTACCTCAACACAATAAACACAGTAACATACATCAAAATAATCACCGAAATTCACCATCCGAGCCCATACCCAAAGTTCAAATTAAGATCTACGCAATTTCCATTCAATTTGCTTTTAAAACAGCGATAAATTCGCGACTGACTCTTATATTTTATTCCTCACAATAAATTTTCGTAACTGGCGGCTGTAAAATGTTTATTGGTGGCTTAGTCGACATCTGCATCATTATCTTGTTATGAACTTTTTGTTTATATCCGTTTGTCCGTAGACTGGCTTTGGCACGCGGGGTTGTTGCTTTTTGTGGTTTTGTTTATTCTGTAATTGTCATTTCAATATTAACTTGTTATCTTAACATAAACTAATCTACTCTTTTAGCCAAATCCGTGGTTGCTAATATTTTACGCAAATTTAAGGTCGAGAAAATTACACGAGCAGACAAACAGAACTATTGATAATATTGTATACTAATCAATATTTAAATAACTTTTATTTGTTCTTAACCATTTCTTTCCCAATAAAACTTAAAAGCTTCAAAACCAAACTACAATAAAACAGCAACCAACAACATAAGCCCTCAATTTACTCAAATAATACGTACGTAGAAACGGCGGGAAAGTATACACCGAGTAATACGATGCAAAATACAGTTCCAGAACTGTATAAATTACCGAACGTAACATAAAATTATTCAAAATCCAAATTATCTATTCTATGGTGTTAAAAACCGGGCCAGGGAATTTACGTGGCGCAAAACGGGACGCTTAGTTTAAAATTCAAATTTGAAACGTCTGACACGACGTACCTACGCGAGTAAGGCTAGTACAGCCCAGTCGATTTAAGGTAGGTCCACACTTGACCATTTTCGCGTATCAGACCATCCGCGTCGCGTCGCGTAGCATCGACGCGTATCCAAAACTAGCTGTACCGCGCAGTTTCACCCACGTGGCTCCGCTCCTGTTGGTCTTAGCGTGATGATATATAGCCTATAGCCTTCCTCGATAAATGGGCTATCTAAAGCTTTGGTCTGGTGATCATGACGCACAACGCTGAGGTATGCGGTTTGCGATGCCGGACACTCAATCATATGAAAAACGTCGACAATGTTCTCTTGTTCCGTCGCAGTATGCGTCCGCGGTGAAGGGCAAGCGCGGTGAGTGGGGAGGTGTACTCCCGCACAGCGCGGCGTCATTCTCGATTGAACACTGCGGTGTGCGGGTATGCGTCACGGCATATATGAATGCGACAATATGAATTTTTTCGAAGATAATTTAATAGAATTAGTTCGCAGCTATCCTTCTTTATATAAAAATAAAGACAAAAAACATAAAAGTTTGATAATTACAGCAAAATTGTTCATGTTCACGTCTACCTTGGTAGCTGCGGCAAAATCAACTGACCACCTCTCCGCAGGGACGGTAAATGCTGCGTCGTGACGCTGCGTTGGGGCGCATACCTCAGCGGTGTGCGTCATGATCACCAGACCAAAGCTTAACACAGAAATAATTTTTCAAATCGGACCAGTAGTTCCTGAGATTAGCGCGTTCAAACAAACAAACTCTTCAGCTTAATAATATTAGTATAGATATAAATAGTATAGATGATCGCGATCATGATACATCCCGATCACTATTAACCGTGTATCGGATACGTTTCGTAAATACTAAAAATAATGAATAATGTAATGTCGTAAGATATTATGGTATGGTCAAAATGGGCGTCCACACTAGGATACGCATACTCGATACGATACGCCTGTTAGGGATACGATTACTTGATACAAATGTGGACCCACCTTGACAGGAGTACAGCCCAGTCGATTTACGTGCAAATACCGTCAAGTCGAGGAGTAGCCCCCGACATCGGTATGTAAATGAGGGATGGGACCAACCGAGCGCGGTCGGATAATTCTATTCATGGCCTGCGAAATGCACTGCAAATAGCGAATTAGTTTTATGTTCGGGAATCTAGGATAGCTTTCTTTGCGTTATGAATTGGGTCACGGTAAATTGAGCGCTAAATTTGGAGGGGTAGCGTTTAAAATTCAATCTTGTATAATGACTATGTAAGCTTACTAGCGATCAAAATCAATATGCATAAGAACGTTGTCTGCTTTAAATAACTTATAAAGTGTATTTGTTTGTATACTTTATTATTAACGTACTAAATTTTCGTTGCTTAGTTATTACATAAAATTATAGATCATCAAACCCCACTATTATACTGCCTAGGGTCTAGGGTCCACTTAAATTTATCAATTAAGGTCCCTAGCTTATTATTCATATTAAAAGTTATGTATATTTTGTTTAACCTAACACTTATTAAGTGTTAAAATCTTTTTTCTTATAATATAATGAATTTACAAAGTACTTTACAAAACCGCAGCATCCGTTGGGTTAATTTTTACTGTTTTTACACAGTTTCTCTAAATAAAAACTGAGTTGAATAGAGATTCAAAAAGAGAAGATGAAAAACACACGTGTATAAACCACAATTAGATTTAATTACCTACAGTTTATGTGAAAATTTAAACGTCCACGTAGAAGAAGATGCACAAAGATTCAAGAATCAGTTGGACACATACAGAACAACTTTAAGCAGAATTCAATCGTGTATCCGTTTAGTTTTCTTTCCATTTCCTATTGTTTTACTATTAAGATACCTATATGTTAAAATAAATTGAATAAATTCCATCCAAACATAATAGTTATAAATTTTATAAATATCAGAGGGAGAACAGATTAACCTATATCACTACATAGTATAAAACAAAGTCGCTTTCTCTGTCCCTATGTCCCTATGTATGATTTGGATGCGGTTTTTTTTAATAGATAGAGTGATTCAAGAGGAAGGTTTTAGTATATAATTTATTGGATTTTAGACAAAGCGGGCGAAGCCGCGGACGGTAAGCTAGTTCTGTATATAATAATATACGATAGTGCCAAAAGAATTGACAATAGCGCACCTCCAAAATACTCAAACATTACGAGAGGTAAAAAACTGGTACAATTCAAATCTTCGGCAGCATTTCCATATCAATGGGCCATATTTTACGAGTATCGTAGGGATAAGATGATATATGTGTTGAGAATAATGCACGTGATTTACGTCCGCGAGATACTGTGCGCTTTTAGATTCGTTACCAATTCTAGTATTGATAGGAATTAACACTTTAGTTTTGTTAGGCCGGTTATACATGAAGTGGGAAAGGTGATCTTGGGAGGGCGTAAATTTTTTAATATAGTTAGTATAAATGGCTAACTTATGAACAAAGGCGAGAAGATAATTCAATCTTAGTGTATTTTATAAATCAGAACATTTAGACTGTATATTTGCAATTAAAATAGTAAAAAAATTGTGTATATCGTAAGGCACAGACACTTCAGGGTTGTTAATAGGTATAAATTAAAATGATACACAATGGAAAAGCGATACCAACTTAATAAAATCGAATCGAACTACTGAACAATAACCCTTTCACCAAACCTCTAAATCATCAAAGGAAGACACAATTAGCTTAAAATTCTTTGTCACCACACAATAAAATTAACGTTCAGAAAGTGCCCTAAAAATTTCTTTAACAACATCAAAGATACATTCGCGGAATAAAGTAAAATCAACAATAGCCATAACGTAATTGTAACACAAAAGGAGACAAAATTATCACAAAGACAAAAGAAAAAGTGGAATGAAAACGACGGGACCATTGTTTTGTGTTCATTGATCACGGGTAACGGGTTCATAATGGAATTACTGAACAAACCGCCCGATTGTAAAATATTATAATATTTGTGTTCCTACGCTGGGACGGTTCCGTTGTATTTGTGGAAAGGTGACACCTGTGTTTGGGAAATTGTCAATACTTTTATTTTTATCGCTGTTTATAGGTGTACTGTTTGAGAATATTTCATAATTTTTCGTGTTCTTCTATTATATTTAAATTTTTCATATTCATATCCTCCTCGTAATATCTTCTCGTACTACTAACATAAACCTGAAAGTTTATCAGGATGGATCGATACCTATTTGCTGCTCTTTGATGCAAAAACAATTGATCAATCTAAAGACCTTCAGAAAAATATTATAGTCCAAATTAACAGTTTGGAAGCTTTTCACCAAATATTACAAGCAGCCAGAAGCAACATTGAAACTAGGCGTGTTTCTACCATGTACAAAATAGATATAAAATCCAACAATGATTCGTAATTGTACCAAAGAATGTATGAAAGTCAAACAATTAAACTCAAAAGTTTCAGCAGCGTGCTGAAGTCGGGACTTGGGAGCAGATGTCGAAAATTGCACGTTGTACTTTAAATTCAATATTTTGTACGTGCTAGCTAGTTCTTTGTGTGTACAATTATGTGGAGCAAGTTATCTATTGCATTTTATGTGAATGTATTTCTTTAGACTAGCTATGCAACTTCGTCTGCATTAAAAAAACGTTTTTAATACATTTTTGTTGATGTTCTGCTTCTGTTGGTCAAATTATGGTGATACATATACCTTCTTGCATAATAGACGTTCTAATTTAGCCCATGTGCTAATCAAGGCTCTACCACAGTATCAAGTTTCATCCATCCGATCAACCGCTTTTGCCTGAAAGAGTTTCTCCACACAACCTGGCATATAAAAAACCTATTTAATTTCAAAACCAACCCGGTCTTGACCACCCTGGTCTTCTATTAGAAGAAGCTCATAATGATCACTTAAAACGGCAGCAGATTTTATTAAAATAATTTCATCAAAACCAGATTAGAGGAATTCATTTACTTATGGAAACGTTTAAGCACACGAGTGTCTCGTAATTACTTATCTCTATCTCTTTCCCACTAATTAATAACGCGAGGACGTAGGGCTGTCACTTGATGGAAAAAAATGTTAATAAAATTAATATCTAATAAAAAGAAAATTTGCTGTATCATGTTTTACATATTTTATGATGGCAGCAGAATCAAGTGTTTAAATAAATAAATGCTATGAATTCAAAAGCTCTGGACACCTTGTAAGAGTGGCTCGGTGTGAAAATTCTACAATTAAAATTTCTTCTAATTATCTTTACTTACCTGAAGCCTCAAAATTTGAGAAAAATTGTAAAGAATTCCAGAACGTCGAACAATTTAAAAGACATTGTAGCTTTGAATTGTAATTCGAAACAACAAGGCCTTTAAAATATTTGTATCGTAAATAAAATTATGTAACTGGATATTTCCTTTCCACAAAAACGAACCTAAATAGAATTTAATAACAAAAGCGAGCATATTTGTTATTTATTTTTAAAACAAATAAATACTGTTGTTGTAGCCCTAAATAAACCTAACAGTTTCTATTGTTTCACAAATTCGGGGCTGGATACCAAAAGTTTTTAATTCGCTCATAAAATTATTATAGATGGGTTTGGGCCTGAGTGTAACGACATGTTGGCGTGGGCTGGATTTTATGTTATATTGTGATTGCTGAGGAATATTTTAATTAAATCATATAGTTTTAACTTCATGTCTACTCATTTAATATATCCGGAGACTTTGTCACTTTGAAATGTGTATTCTTTTAATATAACTAACTTTTAATATAATATAACGACCTGTAGGGTCGGACGCGGACAGGATAAAATAAAACTTCCTCAATTACGGAAAATATTCTTATAATAATTTTGGTATGTCAAAGAATAAAAACTCCGACCGTCGTCGATATGACATCTGCCAAACTGCACCTGAAATGATAGGTACCTATCCAATCCCATGTCGCTGGAGTCAGAATAAATATGTAGATAATAAAATATTTCCTCAATCAGCTATCCTTCCATGCATCCATCATTTATTAAGCATGATTCACGCTACGCCGCGGCCGGGAAACAAATTAAACAATATCCATACACAACGCCCTGCCCCATCCGGGCCCTGTGCGTGCACGGCACGGGCCCAAATCGTTTGACTTTCGCTATTTTTCCGTCGAGTTCGACTGACGCCCACGCGACTAAGCCGCCGGTACCAGCGTTCACACCATCATTGTTCTTTTTGTCATTGCGTACTAAGACCCCTGTAGAACCGCCATCCATGTTACAAATGACTCGTTTTGTGTCAATATCTCCCGGTCTATAATTAACGTGGCCCAAGTTCACAACAAACCTTGTCTTAAAATCACAATTCCCATTCGTAAAAAACTATAATATTTTATAATATATACAGATACTATTAAGTAAACAAGAATAAAGAGATTAAAGATAAATAAACCTAAACCCTCCGGTCCATGGAATACATATCGCCTCGCATTCGATAGTCGGGACACGTGTGAAATCTTACGGTATTCAATCTAAGGGGAATTAAGACGAGGATGTATTACTTACGTGAACTTTTTATTAAGGGCAGGCTATGAGAACGGCGATTTCATAGTTTTATATAAATAAATCTTAGTTTTGTACTCATTTATGTGCCGCAGCTTTTGGTTAAATCAGCCGTTTCGTTAATCGCCTAGGCGGATCGCTATACGCACTGATTACGCTTTAAAATAGTTCAAGAAGACCTATATATAATGATGTATAGTCTAAGTTACTTACCCTATCCTATCCTATCCTACTTCCTACTAATATTATAATAAATGCGATAGTTTGTGAGGATGGATGTATGTGTATATATGTATGTTTATTACTCTTTCACGCAAATACTGCTGTAACGATTACAATGAAATTTAGCACACATATAGAGTGTAACTTGGATTTACACATAGGATAGGTTTTATCCCAGAAATCCAATGGGAACGGGAACTATGCGGGTTTTTCTTTGAAAACGCGGGCGAAGCCGCAAGCGGAAAGCTAGTAAATATAGCTCATGAATCGCATATCTAATGGCCTATAACTGAAATTTACTCGAGCTGTATCTATCGTATATTTGCAATTAATTAATCCTTATCCCAGAGAATGTATTTATATCACGTAATATCTTTAAATAATATCCATTGTTACTTAATAAGAGGTATCTTAATTAAGCAAATAATAAATGTATGAAAAAATATTTATTTATGTAGCTGTTTGTGGAAAAACTGATATACGGTATATTTGTATAATATATGAGTATGAATGTTTGTCGGTGTATCAACCTATAATAATTAATAATCTACGTATAATAAATAATAAATATATTATTACCTATGTTATATTCTCACATCTTTTTTAATCGAGAAATTTGAAGAGCTTTATCTATCATTAAATTGGTACAGAAACGAAATAGTAAGTAAAATTACTCACGAGAAATATAAACATTTAAAAGAATCAATTAAATAACTTATTTTTTTCGTTTGTTTCAGTATTTATAAAAAGGGCCATATTTCCACAAGTCGTAAACGTAGAACATTATTGCAATATTACTCTTAAACTACTAATAACAGAAATATCTTCAATAATACTTCATCTTTTCCCTACTATATAAATGAAAACAAAAAGAAAAGAAGATAATTTTAGAATAAAAAGGAAACAGCAAAGTCAGCCTATCATTTAAATACACACACAGATTACAACTAACACATTTTTAACAATCCTACTAATATTATAAATGCGAAAGTTTGTGAGGATGTGTATGTGTGTGTTTGTTACTCTTTCACGCAAATACTACTAAACCGATCACAATGAAATTAAGCACACATATAGAGGTTAACTTGGATTAACACATAAGATGGTTTTATCCCGGAAATCCCACGGGAACGGGAACTATGCGGGTTTTTCTTTGAAACGCGGGCGAAGCCGCGGGTGGAAAGCTAGTACTGAATAAATCCTAAAACATACAGATAATATATTTTTAATTTAAACACATGAACAATATTCCTCGTTGTTTTTTCGCTAGAGCGCGTCTTGTCCCAAACCGTGAATATTTAATACGCAACAAAATAACTTGGAATTCTGAACGCTTTTTTATAATTTCGCGCCATTTTTATTCAAATGTTTTTGTTTTGCGCTTTTGTTTTATGAATAAGGAAGTCTCTATAGCATACGATGATTTATTGTGCTATGAAATTGTATATGTTTGAAATTAATACTTTTGTTGGAAATATTTGTAACAGGAGCGATGTATTTGTGACACACATTTGCAGCGATATTAGGAATCTAATTGTTCCAATTTTATTGGACATTAAGTTGACCTAATATAGTCATAATTAAGGGAAGTGTACCTAACAAATAACTATATTAATATGCTCATAGCTATTGTTATATTATCAATAGTAGATAAAAATTAAAATGGCCAGATACATTTTACACATAATGAAAAATCTTCGCCAAATTTCCGCTAACAAATAACTGAATCAAATAACAAACATTACTATTTAACAGTAGTAAATATTTCAGCTTTTCATCTGCATAATGTTATCAATTTAATATGATATTACATTGTAGATTTACCAGTAATTAATAAGAATAGGTGGTGTTGATTTCTAATTTTAATTAGAACTTACATTTAGGTCTTGAATACAAGAATGAATATAACGCAGAGTTTTTAATGATAACATAATTAGCCAAAATGTTGTTAGCATATTCGTAGTACATATTATATAATTTATTTATTTTATTTTTTTACTTCACAACCTCTATCATAACAGACTAAACGCACTTTAAACATTATGAGTGCCATACTAAAACAACATTATTTCACCAACTTATACTGTTGACTGTTGTACAGGACAACAAAACAATACTACAAAAAAATGTATATTAATAAAAAACTAAACCGTCTTCAACTTTTCAGAACTGAACCATATGGAAACACACGAGAGCTACCAATTTTCAATTTTTTTTTTTATCAAAACACAAAAAAGCAGCCAATTTGAGAACCCCTTTTTAAAATGATTGAAAATCAGTATTTAAAATACTTGATATTTATGTCCTACAAAGTTTCCTATCTTGATAGTTAAAGCCGCGCTTAACATGCCCCGTCATCCCATTTTAAAAATCGCACAAATTCAAAGAGCAATTAACCGGCAAATTGAAAGTTCCAAAGTTGAACCGTTTAATGTAAAAGTTCATGCAAAAAGAGTTTAAAAGCCACCAAGTTTACTTACGTTTTGCTTTTGATTACTAATTTATTTGAAAGTTAGAGTAGTTACTAGTTATAAATTATAATGTAGACGTTAGAAAGGCTTTGATTTAAATTTTTACATTCCTATCTATCTGTTGTGGGTTCAATTCCCTCCCAGGGCAAATATTTCTGTAATTAACGCAATTAATTTGATATAGATATGTGTCTGGGTGTTAATTATCAATGTAAGTAACTATTTATTTAAAATTATATATGTATGTTTATCAGCCATCTGGCTTCCATAACACAAGCAAAAGCTTAGTATTGGATCAGATCGTGGAGCTTATATTATGGGCTGATGATGATGATTGTGAACCTCAGAATAATTGCATCGTTTATAACGTTTGTCACTAATATTCCTTACAATGTTCTGATTATAATTAAGCCATAACCGCCGTAACTTGATCAAGGTCTGTTAGACCCTAATAAGGTTAATGTCCCTTCACACGCAATCACCTTACAATACAGACTAACCTTATTATGAATTATCATATGCAATTTTAATTATTATTATAGAGAGAATTATTGTTTAAACGTAAAAATTAATATATTAACATGGTACATAATAGTACTCATATACGAATATTATCATTTTTTTTACTTTGTAGCGTACCTACATTCCTAAATAAAAATTAATGAAAAGAAAATGTAAAAAATGAAACATAATAAATTGTCAAAAAGATTTTGCTGTTCCGCTAGATTTCCTATACCAGTGTGGTTCTTGTACCAGATATTATCAGACAAAAATAGCAGATATAACATTTAATTTAAGTTAAATTATAAACAAAGAGGTCAAAAATAAAGTTAATCGATGTTAATGGGTCAGTATTAGTATACTTAATTGCAAAATTAATCTTCATCAGGCATAAACAACGTTAAAAAAATAATACTCTTTCGACAATATTTAATTATTTTAATGTAACGGTAACACAACAATTTCGGCATTGTAATTGCTAAGTAAATTCTCGCGAAAACACCTCGAGAGGAATGTAACAATTTGTCAGTTATTATAACTTCTGATGGAATCAATTATGCCTTATTTACACTGCGAGTTGGGGTTGTAAATAATTCTAACAGTTATAAATTATATTTTTTGTTTTTATATTATGCTAATGGACTAGGTCTCTCTTGACTAATTAAACAATGGCGGCTGTATTTGAAATAACGTTATTACTTTTGACAAGTAATTATTTTTTTGCTATCTTATATTTATTAGCACTTTTTTTTACTAATTTAAAATAGAAACATTACTTAAATACAGCCTACAGTAGTTGTTTCTAATTTCCTGAAACATAAAATTTTCACCTGTAAAAGTTCATCTTCACAAAATTTTATACAAAATACAAAATTTTACATAAAACTTTTACTAAAATTCATATTTAAGTAAAACTGCGTTCCAAGTGAAATCAGTATTCACTGCAAGTCCAATGCACTCAAATACACTGACAGAAACATAAGTTCACTCGCGCTTTTAAAGCTCTCTCCAACATAATGTAAATATTACTTAAGGTTGTATGAAAATATCTAAACAATGTAAAACTATATGATTGGCGAAATAAGATGTTCAAATCAAAATGCTCCCTAGTAAATATGTTGCTAAGATTATTAATCAGTATAACAGATAGATAATAAACATAAAAATTCAATTATTGAAGTCTATTTTTCTCAAGTTTGGAACTTGCAAAAACTACGTAGTAATAAATTAAATATTACATTAAAAAAACTCACTATCAAATATAACATTATATTTTATTAAATAATAATAATATTAAATCTAAGGCAATGGATATATCGCTAAAGAAAAACATTGTTATTTATATTTTACAATGTAATCATAATGTTTATTTCGTTATCTGCCTTTGTATAAAATGGATCTCGAAATATTATATGTCAAGCAAAAGATTTTGAAATAAAACGACTTCTAAACAAATTACATTACTTCTTATGTCTGGAGAATAACAGTTACGTAATGACAAAATTAACTATTTGAAATTCATGTCAAAGACACATAATAAATCATAAGGCTATTCAGTCTCCATTTTATATGTAACATAAAAGAAAATGTATTGTGTGTAACATAACCTTTACTATACGTAGTATTAACAATTGGTTACTTTAAGTCCTTGAGCGAAAATAAATAGATCGTAATTCGTACATAAATGTAATTGTCACAGTAAATACTAAATAGCTTCTGGATAAATAACTACAGATGCAACACAATATCTTTTTCACAATATTGATTAGGTACCTATTATATAATGTCTCTCTCAGGTAGTAAATAATAGAAAATTACTTACTTCTCACATTAAATGATATGAAGGATTTGTGCGTGTGTGTAAATGTGTTTGTGTGACTGTTTATAAAACACGAGCTGCGCTTCGCGGTTTCACCCGCGTTGTTTCGCTCCTATTAGTCTTAGCATGATGATAATATACAATTTTACAAATCGGACCAGTAGTTCCTGAGATTAGCGCGTTCAAACAAACAAACTCTCAAGCTTTATAATATTAGCATAGATAAGAATAAACAACGTTGGGCCCCAAACTCCGCCAAGTCCGCGTCACAACACGTTTAACGAACCTTTTAAGCAAGCGGCGCATTTTTAAAACAATTTCATGAAACGCTTGTAATGTTTTAACATGATATCCGCAGTTTCACTCCGCTGTATCCAACTTTAATTATTTAAAAACGACAAAGTAATGCTTTTTGTATGGGAATGGATTTATTTTTGTTGGCTCGTGTCATATTTTTTAATATCGCCACGGCTGCATGCATTATTTGCATTGTGTATATTAATTTATATGATGTCATATGTGGATACATCGATGTGTTCATTTAAAATTTAATTTATCATCTAAAGCTTATTTTTTTTACTAACCATTATTTTTATTAAAATATACCAGTGTAACAAAATATGAAAATGAAATTGGCTATAATTACGAGTGCAAAATCAAAACAACGTAGGTACCATTTAAGTTTTTCGCGCATACCTAACACTGCAACTGCTATCTTCTTTTAACTTAGCTAAATCATTCAAAAAATTACGCACGAAATGGGACTCTAGACCTCTTACGTTTACAATATAGCAAGATCAGCCTTAATAAACAAAACCACACTATATAAATCTTCACAAAAACCTACGAAACATCTCTTAACTGGCACACTTAAAAATGACCCAAATTCACCCTTGCCCCATAAAAATAGCAACACCGTTAATATTTTATACGTCGTTCATCCCTGTTTACGATTACTTTACATAACTGACCCTTATATAACATTAATAATGGCCGCTAAATAAAACACCCTGTTCACTTTTATGTGAAGCAAGATGTATCGAAGATTTATTCGGGTAAGACTCGCTTGTAAAATAGTGTATGCTTCTATCTGAAATGGTATGAATGTTTCAGGCGCGATATTTTGTGTTATTATTCTTCAATGATATAAAATTTATGTTTTTTTTTTACAAAAAAACCTCGCTGTAAATTACATATAAATCATGATCTAATAATTCATTTTAGCTATATATTACTAGCTGACCCGGCAATCGCTGTCTCGACTCCGACCTATTGAATATACACAAAAGTTTCATAAAAAAAGGTCGAGCAGTTTTCGAAGGGTAGAAATATGACAGACGCGAGAATTTTTTGAGGGTTTACAGATCAAGCAATTAATTTGTGTAAGAAAACGAGAGACACATTTGCATAGACGTTATGCAACGTAGAAACTAGTTCTAAATTCGATAACCAATGGATACTTACAAAAAGCGGTCTGGCAAGACCGCTTTCGCTGACGCAATTTCTCTTCATTTTAACACGTCTAATTTAACAAAATTTAATTTGAAAAAGGATTACATTATAATATCAAACTTCAATGACTACAACCGATTTAAAAAAGAAATCAATAGAAATTTAAGTTTATTTATTTATTCACCAAATACCATTACAGGATTTCCTAAGTTATGTGAACGTTAGTAATGTGGCAGATATTTCCATTGATATCAAATTTTTTTGAAAAGGTAACAAATTT
Source organism: Colias philodice (assembly GCF_061535455.1). Classification (NCBI taxonomy): domain Eukaryota; kingdom Metazoa; phylum Arthropoda; class Insecta; order Lepidoptera; family Pieridae; genus Colias; species Colias philodice. Next base: position 546,811 of record NC_143104.1, read on the forward strand.
AAGGAACATCTCTTGTCTCTTCTCTTATATATATAAAATTCTCGTGTCACAATGTTAGTCTGCATACTCCTCCGAAACGGGTGGACCGATTCTCATGAAATTTTCTGTGCATATCGGGTAAGTCTGAGAATCGGCCAACATCTATTTTTCATATGTACCACGGGCGAAGCCGGGGCGGACCGCTAGTTGCTCTATAAGTCTTAAACTCTATTTTAAAAGGATTACCTAACTTCTCAAATACAATAGATCACGTAAATCCAAAGTCCAAACATACCACGTTGTATTCAAGAGTCAATAAAGCAGTTACGAATCGGAACTCTTTTTGCTAAGCCTAATGTGATTAAACTGAAGACAAATGGCGCTCGCTCGCGAAGAAATATCGTGGACTTGGATACTGGTCCGATCGTCCATATTGGTGGGGTTATTCTGAGAAACGATATTGAAACGATGTTTATTATTTTTACATGATTGGAAAGGATACGTGCAAATGATTCGATAGTTTCATAAAATGTAAGTTATAACGTTGTTTAGTTAGTTTTAGTTTAGATTTTTCTCAGTACTCTTTTCATGTAGATATTGTAATTAATCAATATTGAGTTATCATTCGTACGCAAGGTAAAGTTACCTAAAGAGTTATTAGCACTATAGCGTTAGCTATATGCGTTACAATAAAATGGATAAGAATAAGTAGTTCTAAGAATCGATGATATCGCTTTTTGATGATATTACTTTTTTATTTCAGCTTTACGATGACTTACATAACATTATATTTTAGGATTAACTACACTCAATGTCTCTCTCTTGCCATGTACTACGTTTACATTTTAATACCTTGTAATTCAAGAACAGAAACAATATCGTAACACAATCGTATCGCCTCACATTCCTAGAATAAGTGCACCACGGGCAAAATGGACATCAGTTAAAGGATTTGCCCGGACATGTATGGATGTGTGTGTCTCTGCACATACGGATGGTAGGATTATATGACTTGTTTCGTAAATACGAAGAATTGGCAAGTGCAACGTCTTGTTTTGGTTGTGTATTGTATTCTGGGTGGTCACTGGTCAAGTAGGTAATAGACAAACTAAATATATAATCTGTTTTACATTGCAACAGACAGATATATTCTCCCTAGAGTTGAGGTTCTAATCCAACACATTGGGCAAGTGCGAATGATGTGATTTTGTTAGAAATATAAGCTAGACACTCAAACTAAAATCCAACAAAATAAATATAGCTCCAAGTTACAGACGAAGCTGCGTGTATCAGCTAGTCCTACCTTTACAATATACTGCATACGGCAAAAATGTCACAAAATATTATACAAAGCGAATGGACATGAAATAGCGGTGTTCCATATTTTACGAACACTTTTCTATTAAATGCATAGAATACAGAATCAATAACCATACATTTTTCGCACGCATAAAAGTCGACGATAGGGCTCTTACAGGTAAATTAGCTTGGAGAAATTTTTGCGTTTGTAGTAGTGTATGGTCAGCAAATAAAATAAAACAACATTTTATTTTTAGTTTTTATTTTATACAGGGTTACTTGTAAAACACCAGCAACCTCGCAGGACAAGATAGCTAACATCATAAGTAACAACATTTGTTCTACGACTTTTGGCATAACGCAATAAATTATTTTTAAATGATTTTTTAAACTTTTATTGTACTCTCCTTACATTTGTAAGTCTATGTTCTATTAATTATCGGATGGACGACGCGACGCCCCCTTCCCCCTCTCGTTCGCTTTTTGTTTACGTAATTTTTGGGAGGCGTAGAGTTTATAATATTCAGACGGAAAATTAAATGAATATTTATTTTTGTATGAAAATAAAATCTAACAAATTATCAAAAGTCGTAGAACAAATGTTGTTACTTATGATGTTAGCTATCTTGTCCTGCGAGGTTGCCGGTGTTTTACAAGTAACCCTGTATATATAAGGGATTTTAAATTAAACTATATGTGTTTCTCCTCTGAAAAAGAGGAGACTTTATTTTAATATTTGCACATTTAACATACATATAACTTTTACATTAACAATGTTACTAAAATGAAAAAGGAGAATGGGCATTTTACTATGGAAGCTGGGCCTGAACCCTTGAGTTGGACCAATACACATGAGATATTGTTTTTATAATAGATCAAAACACATAGATAACGGGAAAAATATATATAAAAAAATAATCAACCGGGTTTTTGTACAGTCACATCAAGTTTTATTTCTTTGTGTATAATATTTTTTGCAGTAAATAACTGTTATAAGACAATGATAATATCTTTATGTTACTCCAATTCACTTTCACTTACAAATACGTACTAATCTTAAGCCTTCTAATAACCGAAATACACTAATATTATGTTTTGTAACAGGTACGCTATACCGTGTTTATTATAATTCAACGTAGTTAGACGTTTTTTGTGGTAAAACTCAGTCACTCCACTGACATTTAGATTTATATTTACTTCACTCGAATTAAAAACACCGTTATTGTGCGCAAAATAATAGTCAAATAAATAAAACTTTTTGCCTTGACTGTACAAGAACCCGGTTGATTTATTTTTTTATTTTATTTTTTTCATAAGGTATGTGTAATGATCTATCACAAAAACAATATTTCGTGTGTATTGGTCTTAGCCCAAGTTTCAGGCCCAATTTGCCCATTCTCCTTTACTAACCTGAAAAAGAAACGACATTTAAAGTTTAATTCTTTAGTTTGAGAAGTCAAAGGCTTGCCTCGACCATGTTTTAACACTGGAGCCATATTGAATTAACAATATAAAGTTACAACACTTACACACAAATTAAACACTAGTTATGGCCCTGCCTTCATACAAAACTGCTGAATACGCCGTTCGCACGGGAATAGAATGTGGATGCGATTTCCCTTAGTTAGCATCCAAGCTTACGTCTTTATAATTATTAAACTGTATAAATTCATTCTTTAACTCCGGTCTGCATCGTGCAGACATGGGTGTAAAAGTCTCATTTTAGCTATTAAATGTAGTTTTTAAGTACATCTGAGTTTTCATTTGGGCCCTCCGGCTGCGGGACATGTAATTCACTTCAACAAATATTATAACAATAATAACAAATAATAACAACAATCAACAAATACAAAATTTATCAATTAAACTACGTACATAATAATTATAATTTTTGAATGAAATGTGCTTTATGTTCTAACGCTACCAAACGACTGCACGTGGCACCTGCGGAGTGCGGACAGCGTAAACTGGTTTATTCTGGTTTTGTGCGTGTTTCCACTTTCCACTATCAAGTGACGATTTATTTATTTGTTTTGTTTCGTAATTATTATGGTCAAATATTAATTATGAAACAAATTATTATGGACACGATATTTTATTGTTTCACGGTAGTCGCCTTGTCTTTTGCTCAAGGACGTAAAATTGAATGATATATTTTTTTTTATAAAGTCAAAACCATTTTCTTTCAAATAAAAACTTGTTTTTATTGAAAACAAAAGTGTTGCTAGGAATAAGTATAAAATTAAATAGTAATGTTAGGATATCGAAACATTTTTGTATAGGCCAGAACGATATAGTGGAAACGCGCTCTAAGATCTGAGTAATATACACACCACTACATATGCAAAAATTTCTCCAAGCTAATTTACCTGTACAAAGTTGGTAGGGGATGCGGCCCTAAAATGCTGCTTAATAAGTTGAAATATATTTATAGACATTAAAAGAGTGAATACATGTTTAAATATTTGATAGTAATATAGTACATATTATCTCGATGTAGTAATAGGAAGAAAGAAGATCTATAGGTGTACTGATAGTCAAACTGATAACGTCAAAAGTCTGCAAGATTTATGTACATAAATATACTACTTATCAAAAAATAGTCGAGTCCATATTAATAACTTTTAGTTAACCTAGCAGTTTTACGAATTTATGTTATGATCTATTTGTTACCCATAATCCAAACAATTTTCTTATGTGAATGAGTTAAGAGTAGTATAACAGCGGTTTTATCGTGTCACGAAAATATAAACATGAAAAGCAGGATTTTAGCTACCCTGTATCCTGTAGCCCCCGTATTTCATTCCAACTGAGGTCATCGCAGAGATACGAGCGACTAAACTAGACATTCCTCTCATTCCTTCCCTTTTTATAGCATCCCAGATGTTAGGTGTCGCCGGTCTTGGACGTACTATTTTACGAACACTTTTCTATTAAATGCTGTAATGGTAATTGTCATTTTTTTTTTTATACTAAAACCGACAAAGGAGCGGGCGGTGTACTGATGAAGGTGATCACCGCCGCCCATAGCAATTACAACGTTAGGTAACCTTGCGATTGTTTTGCCGGTCTTTGAGGGACGCGTAGGCTCTTTTTTTGAAGGCATCCATGTCGTAGGTAGATGGAAACACCGAAGAAGGCAAGCTGTTCCAGAATTTTGTTGTTCGGGGCAGGAAATGCCGTGAAAAACGCACAGTTGTTGATAGCCACTCATCCAGGTGGTGCGGATGGTACTTGAGCTTGTGTCGTGCAGTGCGATTGTGGAATTTGGCAGCCGGTATTAAGCCAAAAAGTTCCTCGGAACACTCCCCATTGTACAGGCGGTAGAATACGCACAGAGACGCAACGTCCCGCCGCGCCGTAGTGCCAATGGATCGAGCTTGTATTATCATTTGTTTGTTGGATGTGTAAAGAAATAATTAATTTAAAAATGTGACAGTATCTGTAAACATGGACTTATTTTCAAAATAATATTGAGATAAAAGTAAGTTTTTAAATCAAGACAAAGGAGGTGGAGGCTGGAGAGTAGAGCATTACTGATTAACATGATTATAATTTATACAACATATTATTTCCTAAACTTACCCTGTGTTGAAGAAATGACTATAGTTAACTATTTTTATTTATGTCATAGTTATAACTACGTATTAAGTTTTCTAACTGAGATTGAATGTCAGAAAGTGTATGAAACAATTTTCCATTAATATTACCTACAAAAGATAAAACAATAAAAGACGTGTGTCACTCGGGGACTGCCGCGGTAAAGCTATTGCATGCTATGCCTTCAAGCCACACCTCCGCGCCCGTCCCCGTGGGGAACGTGAGGTTTTTCGTTACTAAATTTCTGGATTCGGTCCCCGCGCTCAAGGCCCGCGATAGAAGCTATGCAATAGCTTAAAAACATCAACCAATTTATTACAATACTAGCAATGCCCTGCGGTTTCACCCGCATAGATAGCGATATCTTTACAGTGAAAAGTCTACTATAGGTAGGACATGAAAATCACCTTTACCCCGTCCCGCACTACGGCCTTTTTTTTTTTTTTGTTTTAGTGGGGAAATCTTTCATTGATACCCACGGCCTCCAGGGGAGGGACCGTGGGTTATGTCGGATTCCTACCGACCAAAACCCCACTGTGTTCCGTCAAGACGCATATTGGTAGAATTCCTCCGTGACCCCCGCACTACGGCCTGCTCGAACAGTATACCTACTATTTTCTGTAGATTGACACTTTTAAATTCGTTATATCTTTTGAATGGAATATCCAATTCTTTTCATTTAAAAAGTATTTTGCTGGTATTGAAACAGTCTATAATAAAACATCATTTAATGGGATAAGGATTAATATATGTGTATGGATAACATGGTTTGATTACTGTCGGCACTTCTATTTACTTTGAAAACGTAAAAAAGTTGTTGTAGTAACATAACTACTGAAGATGGACATATGGTATCGCGGACTTTCTTGTAGATATTGATCCATTCTATAATACTGTAGAACATTTTTTTGTTCTATCTTCAATAGATTCCGCAGCGCACGCGATGACAGAAGTTTTATTGAGGATTTTTTTACACCTTGGGTTACATTATTGCATTTTTGGTAAGGATCTCTAATTTTTTTGAAAATGCAATATAGCCTATGTTGCTCAGTAAAGATGCAGCTTTCTAATGGTGAAAGAATTTTTGAAATCGGTCCAGTAGTTTTTGCGTGAAAACCATACATACATACATACTTACATACATACTTACAAACTTTTCCTCTTTATAATATTAGTATAGATACCATAACAAGGTTACCGTAAATAAATAATCTCCACTCAAAACTTGAGAATTTAAATTAGCCGAGTTCTGAAAACATCCATTATAAGCCAATCGAATAACCCTTCACAAGATGTTAACCTGATAACAATTAAACAATAGAATTAATAATTGGAATGTAAATAACCATTCTATCGTTATAATTGGCCGCGACAGTGAATCGGCAAATTTTGTAAGTGCCAAATTGAATTTATTAAAGTAATCGCAATTTGAACACTTCAAGACAGTTACGTTTTACGTTGTGTGACGTTTGGGGATGAAAACAATTACGAAATATATTTTTAGATGATAATTGTATGGTGATTTAAATATGTGTATGCTTATTTTACCGTATTTATCAAAAGCATTTTTAAGCTCTTTACGTGCTAAAAATACTAATAAATCGAAAAAAAAAGCAAGTTAGAAATATAACCGTGCAATTTATGCAAAAATTGGTACAAACAGCTATAAATAAAAGATAAATATTTTTTTTTATAATAATTGTTCTTAGCTCTATATTGCTCTTTTGTTTCTTTATTGATTTAAAAACCTTTTATTTTTTAATACAAGCTTATTCTTAAAAAAAACACTTGAATGTGTATTTCTACAGAAAACGTGTAAAACGAAGAGTCACGAGTAATTCAGTGCAAAAAAATCGTCACTCGGCTCGGTTGGTCCGTACACAGGACTAATCGAAGTCTGTCAACATTCCACCACACTCCATTAGTGCAATGTTTGGTCGCCAATGCCTTGCCAATGCTAGATAAACAGCTCAAATTGTATTGGGAAGATCGAGAACTTTGTACACGATGTAGACTTAGTTAAGAAGATAGAAGTAATGATAAAACATTCCAGAGATTGTAAAGTGATGGTAAAATGGTCATACCAGCATTTGTTGCATTGGCAAAAGTGGTTTTTAAGGACATACTGTTATGTAGGAGTAAAATAAATCTGCGTTTTTAGTGGTTCCGTACCGCGTGGAAGGATCGAAAAGTAAAGTCGCGAGTTCGAATTCCACATCATGAAATATTTTATATTCTGTAAAATGTCTCCAACATTTAATATAATTCAACATCACAATTTCAATTTCGTTCTAGGTAATCTACCAAACTTACCTAAATTTGTTTCGGAATGCTCTTTTGACCTCTTGCAAAGAATAATTAGTAACAAAAACAATTTTTGGGAACAAACGAACAGTTTACGTCCTCAGCTGGTCATCAAGGCGCCGCTCTTTATCGTGATAAACATCCATATCATTTTACAGGGAGTCGTAAACCGCGTAGTGCGGGAGCTGGTTTTGTAATTATGTTTGTATTCTTATTTATGAAAATTGAAAGAATTGTGAAATTTAATATTGCGAAGGGCGTCCTTACAGATGAGGTTGATTTCTCGTAACATAAAACAGCATTCGTAAATATAGTAAAGAGTGATGAATTTAATGGAGGTAATTAAGACTTCTAGATAAGAACAACGAATCGATTTCAATGAAATTAATATTTTATGTAGATCCGAATTAATCATTGACAATGTGTACCTTTTTATATTTTTTATGAATCATTACACAAGAGGAAAAACTCTCAATAGGTACAATAATTAGCAGCCAAGCAAAAAGTCTGTAACAAAAGCCAATCAACGGTTAAATGTGTAAAGGGTTTGTAGAGCGCGTTGGTTGATTTCGCCATACAATGTAACAATGCTATTTATTATATTGCTTGTCCTTTTGATTATAAAAGTAAAATAACTTTCTTTTTCGTTTCTCACAATTGAATTGGGGGCTTTAGCCTGAAACGAAATGAAGCTACGAATTGAGTATCTTTTATAGGTTTATGCTGGTTTCCTTAAAGGACTTGATGTAATTGAAATATTAGCATAACAATATTTGTTGTTTGAAAATAATGAATGATAGATTTATTAAAAAAAATATAAAATGAATACTACAAGATCAACAAACCCTTTGAATATAAGGTACATTACAGATGAAATCATTATATTATACGCAAAGATAAGTTGAATATCTCAGTATTTCTTCAAGTGAAAACTCATATCTACTTAACTGGAGCCGTGGTCACTCACACCAGAGGCAATGCATATTTATCATAAAATCAATTTGCCCACCGCTCCCTGGACTATAAATTTTATACAGAGGGAACTTTCACGAAAAACCACAAAAAATAAATAAGCAGAGTTGCTTTGCGTTCACGATTTATGACCACCGAAGTTTTCAAAATATAAGCGACGCGGACGTAAAAAGTTTTTTTTATTGAGATAACTTGTTTCGAATTTACGGTATACGATTTACATTTAATAAGTAACTTGATCCGCTTCGACAGGACTCCAGCAATTTATCCAAAACTTTAAATTATTCGATTTGGCTTCGGATTTGCTAAAATTATATCGAAATGCCGCTATTTCTTGAGGTTTCCAAACTTAACAGAAACAGAAACTTGGCTAATTTTGTAATAGCATGATTTGTCTTCAAATGTAACTTAATAAACTAAATTACGTATACGTTATTTATATTATAGTCATTTTCATTTATTGCAGGTATTAAATTATTCGTTGATCACAATTTCAAGCAAGCGTAGATAGACGCCTTTCAGTTGAAGTATTGGGTAATTTCGTAAGTAGATAATAGTAGTTAGGCAAGTGATACTTATTTTATTTGCTAATACTAAAAGTATTGTACTTTATTATTCCTTTCTTTGGATTATTTAATGTACCTAAGACATAAATTTTTTTATGAAACCTATAAAAAAAATAATATTATTACGTTTGTAATAAATAATAAAATACCCTGCATGATTGTGTCTATCTGTTATTCAAAAGATTCACTTTATACAAAATCACAGATACAGCGTACACTGTGGCTAGTAATAAAGTTCCGTTGACACCCTCTACGAGCCTCGAATCAATTCAGTAATCATCCCACCCTCACACCATAAAAACCATTGCCATAAATAATCTCTCATAAAATATACATTCGCCATAAACACATTGTTCGGTTGTTTATGTGCGCGGCTTTTCCCAAAAATTTGTAACAGATTAACGGAATTAATTTGCTAATACGTTTATTTTTACATCGTATTTTTACAAAGTCCCCAATTTTACGAGAGCGGCGTAAAATTTAAGCCCCGATAAGCCGTCACATAATCAATTCGAGCTTTCTAGAACATTTACACTTTGTAAATAAAAACCTTTCGATTGTGAAGAGAGTTTTATTTAGTTACGATGTGATAATTATTCAATCAGAGAAATGAATCAGCGATTAGGATTTTTTTCAATTGATGCAAAGTATTTTTACACGTGGTCAACGTAATAATGTATGTATTTTATAGGTATATGTGAAAATTTGTGTACATCCGTGTCATATGGTAATGACAATGTCGGTGAAAATGCCCATAGGTACTCCGGACTCCCTCAAGATTAAGATTTCAATGTATGTATTTGTAGATAGACTTAAATCTTAAAAACCTATTTAATTCATGTAACAATACAAGTACTTCTATTCGAAAGTTTTAAAGTGTAATGAAGTAACAACAACATTAAGATTCCAATACATTGCTACAACTAGAACGGATAAATATTTAACCCGGCAAATCTTGCATGAAATCTTAATGATGTTAACACAAAGTACGGATTGGTTACAGCGCCATCTAGCGGTGAGATGCGGTAAACATTCGGGAATTCCAGAACTTTTATAATACCGAGCGTAATTCAAAATGTATGAATTGTTGTAATTTATGATCTCATCGCGAATTGTTTTTGTTTCGGCAATAAATAATGTGTATTCGTTGAAAAATAATACTAGGTATTTTTATCCTGATAGAAATTTTGTGTAGGTTTTTGTGTGTAGTGAAACTCCAAAAACATCACCTCTTTTTTACTACTGTTTCGCAATGTAATTTCAATTAGCAAAATGATTAAAACATTTTTGGGTTAAAATATTTTTATTTATCCATTTCAATAAACATAAAACTATCACATAATTCACCTTTAGGTATAATAATAGTAACTTGTTAATATTCCACATAACAAGGAACTTTACAAGCTCTACAGATTCTAAGCTCAGCTAAAAGGTTTCAATATTCCACGGGAATACATCTCCATTCCGATCCGGATCCCGCAACCTCCGGGATTACGTAATCGTAGCATAGCAAGATTCGTAGAACCACCGTAGAGCTCTCGTAGCGCTCACGTAGCACATAGCTGTACATGTGCTACATAGTTTTGAGGTATAGAAAATATCTATTGAATTGTTGATAAAGGAACATGTAGGAAAACCTGTGAGGAAAACAATATATTTGTAAATAATAAAATTGTGTAATTACTAGTAATAAATAAAATATGTATACCAGATACCAGATACCTAGTGTAGTTTGCAAATCTAGGTGTGGATTAGGCTAGTGGCATATAATATATAATACTAGCGGTCCGCCCCGGCTTCGCCCGTGGTACATATGAAAAATAGATGTTGGCCGATTCTCAGACTTACCCGATATGCACAGAAAATTTCATGAGAATCGGTCCACCCGTTTCGGAGGAGTATGCAGACTAACATTGTGACACGAGAATTTTATATATAAGATAAGATATTAGAGGCTTTGGTTGATTGAATAAATAAATTATACTATATCTGTTATTATACTATCTGTGATTATACTGACATCTAGTTCTAGGCCCGCATTAATTTCCACATAAACTCAAACATTTATGATTTCAGAAAAATAAATTACCTATTTATTAGTTCATAAGGCTTCTACCCAATTAATTTTCCCTACTATCAAGTATCGAACAATAGTGACGTCACTGGATAGTAAAACCAAAATTGAACACATTGGAAGCATTAATCTGTGTCAACAGGCCGTCGAATTCGTAATTAAGAAGTTTATCATAAAGCAAAAAATTTAACATCGAGAGCACAAGGGCCGAAATATCGTTTTGGCAGTGGTCTGAGTGTTGGAGTTGAATGAAAGTATTTAAACATGTTTCAGTTAATTGGATCTAAGATAGCAAAAATATTTTCAAATCAGCTCCATCACTTATTAAATGTGATAGAGACACAATCTTTAAAAATGTGTTTAATTTAGAGGAAATAATAACACACCTTTTCAATTAAAAAAAGTATTTAAAACTTATTATTGTGTACAAAGTACTTTCAAACAATATTGTCGCGACCAAAAAAACTGTAATATTGGGTTATTTATACAAAAAAGTTAGGTATGTGTACACAAGGTGATCCACGCAACTTCATCGACTCGCAAAAAAAATTATGTATTCTGTTCCGCTTGTGATGCATATGAGTTAATAATTTCAGGGTTGTCCTGTCATACCACGTTGAATACACCGGTTCTCGTCCGATCACCGAAGTTAAGCAACGTCGGGCGCGGTCAGTACTTGGATGGGTGACCGCCTGGGAACACCGCGTGATGTTGGCTTTTTGATGAAAATTATTGTAATAAATTTTTATAATTTTATTTCAAAAATTAAAAACACCGCGAACACTTGCTACCCAACTTTACCTGATGTTATTTTAATTTGCATTGTATCCCGGCTGTGATGAATGCGAAAAAAATTCGTTTTTGATATTATCTTTATCATTTTATGTAAAAAAAGCATATTATTATTTCCGACATAAACTTACGTTCATAGTAAGTACTTCATACTAAATTGAATACAGAATAGAGATTTTATAATTAATACGCTCCAACTTTATAAGTACCTATTATTTATTATTACAAATAAATGTGTAAAGCCAATATTATTGATGTAAAACATATTATATAGGCGCACGTAAAACCGATTTCTGGCGTGGCGACGCATCAGCATGCCGTGGAGACGCGACGCGTCGCTATTCGTATAGGAGCTACCGACGTTGACAAGTGAGAATTTTAGTATAGTTGGTTCTTTGATATACTGTTCCTCTTGCTATTTCGATTAGAGTCCGGGCTGTCTGGCTGGTTGCAGTGGTTGCGTTTAGTAGTGCGCATCTTATCTGTACAGGATAATTTCCTTAATTTTAAGTCATTTTTTAACGCGTAATTTTTAATATTTTGCCTTTAGATAGATCCACCAGACATAGTTTTTTTATTGCAAGACGTTTTTTTCGTTGCTAAATAGGTGCCAGACGCAATTTTTTATTTCGTTTTTATAAAAAATTCAAATTATTTTAGAATGTCTGTAATTTTCATATTATGTTCTTCAAACATAATATTATAATCTAAAATTAATTAGCCAGACGCTAATTCGATTGTTAAGTATTAAATAATGTGTATAAATAAAAAAAAAGTAATGAAGCATGCAGCTCATCAGCTAGTGTATTTTAATTATGCGACAGGAAATAATTGCAAGAATACAATATAGTCCATTGAATAAAAAGTCCTAGAGTGCGTGAGTTAGTAACGTAAGATATTTCTTCGGAAACATGTCAAGAGTCCCTAGGTAATAAACATACTAAAACCCCGGGCCACTAGGAGGAGCCCCGGAGTGGGGGGAGGGGGGAAATGGGTCCATTTTTTCATTTTTCGCTTAAATCTCAAAAACGGTACATGTTAGAGAAAAACTTTCAAGGAAAAGTTGAAAGGCCATAAAATTATCTACAAGTTGTACCTGAATCATTTTTTCCTATATCCTACCGTTTCTGAGTTATACGCAGTAAAACATGATTTTGGCTCAAACAATTTCCACATCAATCGATCAAAAAATATTTCTTTCTTCCAAAAAACTAAAATGTGCAACTTGTGACCGGTACTGATAGATTGCTCTTAATTAGGTCTATAATTGGTAAAATAAACACATTCCTCCATGGAAGCCTTTAGGAGGAATCGATTGTCAAAATATTATATTATGGTAGTTTGAGTTACTGAACTTGATCTTTTTATTTTTTTCTTCCAAAAAACTCAAAAGTGCAACTTGTGACCAGTACAAATAGATTGCTCATAATGAGGTCTATCATTGATAAAAATACCAGATTCCAGCACGGAGGCGTTTACGGGGAATTGAATTTTATTAGGGTAGTTACGATACTTGAACTTTTTATTTTTTTTTCTTCCAAAAAACACAAAAGTGCAACTTGTGACCGGTACTGATAGATTGCTCTTAATTAGTTCTATAATTGGTAAAATAAACACATTCCTCCATGGAAGCCTTTAGGAGAAATCGATTGTCAAAATACTATATTAGGGTAGTTTGAGTTACTGAACTTTATCTTTTTATTTTTTTCTTCCAAAAAACTCAAATGTGCAACTTGTGACCAGTACTGATAGATTGCTCTTAATTAGTTCTATAATTGGTAAAATAAACACATTCCTCCATGGAAGCCTTTAGGAGGAATCGATTGTCAAAATATTATATTAGGGCAGTTTGAGTTACTGAACTTGATCTTTTTATTTTTTTCTTCCAAAAGACTCAAAAGTGCAACTTGTGACCGGTATAGATAGATTGCTCATAATAAGGTCTATCATTGATAAAAATACTAGATTCCACCACGGAGGTGTTTACGGGGAATTGAATTTTATTAGGGTAGATACGATACTTGAACTTTTTATTTTTTTTCTTCCTAAAAACTCAAAAGTGCAACTTGTGACCGGTACCGATAGATTGCTCATAATTAGGTCTATCATTGATAAAAAAACCAGATTCCACCATGGAGGCGTTTAGGAGGTATTGAATTTTATTAGGGTAGTTGCGATACATGAACTTTTTAACTAACTACCCTAATAAAATTCAATTCCCCGTAAACGCCTCCATGGTGGAATCTGGTATTTTTATCAATGATAGACCTTATTATGAGCAATCTATTTGTACCGGTCACAAGTTGCACTTTTGAGTTTTTTGGAAGAAAAAAAATTAAAAGTTCATGTATCGTAACTACCCTGATAAAATTCAATTCCCCGTAAACGCCTCCGTGGTGGAATCTGGTATTTTTAGCAATGATAGACCTAATTATGAGTAATCTATCTGTACCGGTCACAAGTTGCACTTTTGAGTCTTTTGGAAGAAAAAAATAAAAAGATCAAGTTCAGTAACTCAAACTGCCCTAATATAATATTTTGACAATCGATTCCTCCTAAAGGCTTCCATGGAGGAATGTGTTTATTTTACCAATTATAGAACTAATTAAGAGCAATCTATCAGTACTGGTCACAAGTTGCACATTTGAGTTTTTTGGAAGAAAGAAATATTTTTTGATCGATTGATGTGGAAATTGTTTGAGCCAAAATCATGTTTTGCTGCGTATAACTCAGAAACGGTAGGATATAGGAAAAAATGATTCTGGTACAATTTGTAGATAATTTTATGGCCTTTCAACTTTTCCTTGAAAGTTTTTCTCTAACATGTACCGTTTTTGAGATTTAAGCGAAAAATGAAAAAATGGACCCATTTCCCCCCTCCCCCCACTCCGGGGCTCCTCCTAGTGGCCCGGGGTTTTAGTATGTTTATTACCTAGGGACTCTTGACATGTTTCCGAAGAAACATCTTACGTTACTAACTCACGCACTCTAGACCCCCCTTGGAGGGACTCATTCAGTGGACTAATATTATTTACACTTGTTCTTATAAATAAAAGCTAAAATGAAAAAAAAACATAAAAGTGAAAAATAAAATATTAAAGTTACCATACATTGAAAATAGAATAAAATCTATATCAATGAAGGTTAAACAATTACATTGTTAAATTTAAAAAGCCATCTTCATAATCATCATCATCATCATCTTCCCTCACACTGTCAGAATTATTTATGTTATCGTCTAAGGAATTGTTATTGTTTTCCAATATTCCATCATCTGTAAACAACTAGAAAATTAGTTTCAATAATGATGTACACACATACACACACACAACACACACACACCACACCACACAAGACACACACACGTGAACACACACACACTCGCATGTTTAAGTTTGTATTGAATTTAGCTAAAGTAGTTAGCATGAATTTATATAGCTAGTATACTAGCGGTCCGCCCCGGCTTCGCCCGTGGTACCTACATGTTTAAACTATCCTATCTCTCAAGTTGGATCGAACTGCACATGGTGTGCGAATTTTATTATAATCGGTTAAGTGGTTTAGGAGTCCATTGAGGACAAACATTATGACACGAGATTTATGTATATATTTATTAAGATTAATAATTCATAATAATTCATAATTCGTTATTCACGTTAAACATGGTATTTTTAGATGTTACATTTTTACTTATAGTAGGTACAACATGTTTAGCCGTCATTAAAAAAACAGCATGCAAATTTTATAATTGTATATAAAACAATGAATAATGAATTAATATTGTTATCATCATCACTACATAGTATAAAACAAAGTCGCTTTCTCTGTCCCTATGTCCCTTTAAATCTTTGAAACTACGCAACGGATTTTGATGCGGTTTTTTTAATAGATAGAGTGATTCAAGAGGGAGGTTTATATGTATAATAACACCCATTAAATAGTGGAAAAGTACTGTTATTTTTGAGGTTTATAATGTGATGTCGTAAATAATTACATTTTTTCCACATACAGTGCAAACGCAGGCTGAACCCTACGAGTTTTATCAAAATAATGTACTAACTATAATAGTACACATTCTACATCTACAGAAAAGTCTACAGAAAAGTCCGTGATGGTATATGTCTATCTCTTATGGATAATCCACAATAACTTTTTTTAGTCATTTACTTTTTACGACAAATAATAATGGCTAATTTTCAAAGCGATTTTAACCAATACAGCATTAATCCTTAACCAATTAAAGACCTTGAATACATTGTTCATTTAATATAGATCTATATGGTCCTTTACACCGTATGATTTAAGTGAATATTTTCGAAGATATTACAGATTTAAAAATTGCGGGACGTAGCGTTTGCGGCGGTACCGGCCGGCCGCCCGGCTATATATTTTATACCCGTGCGAAGCCGGAGCGGGCCGCTATGTTTTTATATTCAACGTTCAGTTTTTCTGTAGTGTATTTAGTATCAGCATTGCACCCGTGCGAAGCCAGGGCCAGGCGGGTCGCTAGTTAGTTATAAAAAAATTGTTTTGTATAGAAGATTGTCGATGTACCCTAATAGTTTATTTTTTAGCCTAAGGAATAAAATGTACCAATGGAAGGTACCTACTTGTTCCCACAACACAGGGAATCCTAGAGTAGGAACAATTCAATTTTTATGCATCGTATATTTTCGAAAAAAAAAAGTTATTTTTTATTGTTATTTAATTTTCGCGGCCGACCCTTTCTATCTCTCTTGCACTTTAAACTATCTCTCCATATACACAATCACCAAATTGTTATACTTACCTACTTTCACTACGTTTTTATTTCATATTTAATACTTAACAATCGAATTAGCGTCTGGCTAATTAATTTTAGATTATATTATGTTTGAAGAACATAATATGAAATTTACAGACATTCTAAAATAATTTGAATTTTTTATAAAAACGAAATAAAAAATTGCGTCTGGCACCTATTTAACAACGAAAAAAACGTCTTGCAATAAATAAACTGTGTCTGATGGATCTATCTAAAGGCAAAATATTAAAAATTACGCGTTAAAAAATGACTTCAAATTAAGGAAATTATCGTGTGCAGATAAGATGCGCACTAAAAAACGCAACCACTGCGACCAGCCAGACAGCCCGGACTCTAACCGAAATAGCAAGAGGAACAGTATATCAAAAAACCAACTATACTAAAATGACTTTTTTTTAACGTTAATAGCTCCCGTACCATATAGTGTCACGTATTGGTCATGTACCATTGAGTTACTATCATGTACTACGTACTAATAATACCTCAATGCCCTCAATGGTGTGTACACTGTACAGTGTATCACATCTGCGAGGCATCCCGTGACGGCTCACATTTTTACAAACTAGGTACGTCCTAGGTACTAATATGGATGTGTGTGTGTATGTTTGTTACTCTTTCACGCAAATACTACTGAACCGATTACAATAAAATTTTAGCACACATACTTATTATAGAGGGTAACTTCGATTAACACATCGGGTTTTATCCCGGAAATCCCAAGGAAACGGGAACTATGCGGGTTTTTCTTTGAAAATGCGGGCTAAGCCGCGGGCGGAAAGCTAGTGTACAGTAATTTTACGAACTCTAGAGGAGACAGCATTTAGTTGGGATTGAAACCATTTAAGTATTTTGTAAGACCTATCGCCAACGTCCATACCACGTTGAATACACCGGTTCTCGTCCGATCACCGAAGTTAAGCAATGTCGGGCGCGGTCAGTACTTGGATGGGTGACCGCCTGGGAACACCGCGTGATGTTGGCTTTTTAATTATTTTTTGTAATATTATGACATAAACTACATACATGTTGAAAAAATTTTTCAAGATAATAAAAATTAAAAATATGTACAACAATACTCTTACATTGTTGCAGAGAGAAAAATATAGTTTTTTAATTCAGGACATGATAACATTAATAGTAACATTCGTAATTTTATCGTAATATTGTCATATAATCGTATCAAAAATATTTATACAAGTTTTTTCACACTATCCAAATTTTATTAAATAAAACGCAAGTTTTTATGTAGACATTTATTTCGCAAACTATTCTAATACATTGCTTTGCCAAACTGATGTTATCTGACCAATGAAATACACTTTGCTACTAATTGCATAAACAAATTAAACAGAGACATTTTATCAGTCTAACAAACAATGATAGATTTCCGCAAGTTCAGCCAAAAACAATTTTTGTTACCTGACACAAAAATGCATATTTATCAAATTCAAAGTGACATTTATCTTAACTCTATAATCTATGCTTTATAAACATCAGTGTGTTTATAGTTAATCTTCTTGTCTATGCCCAGCAGCTGTCGAATGATAAACTGTGGTAATCTCTTGTGTTTCCAGCGAGTGGGTAAAGGTGTATGGTTTGCTTTCTCTATCTTGCTGGCTACATACTGCTCAGCGGAGAATTCGTGAGCTTGCTTCACCATCATGGCCAGTTCGTTTTGGAATATCTTTTCTTTTTTGATGCGTCGGTTTTTCTTTACCTGAAAGTTTTAATAGTTTATTAGGTGAGTTGGAAATATGGTAAAGTGTAGTAAAATGTGTTTATGTTGATATGTATGATATGGTATTTTGTTTCATACAATATACTTAGTACCTACTAATTTGAATGAATTTCTAGTTAACAATAGTAGGTCCTAGGTGCAAAAATAAATATTGGAGTTTGAGTTAAAGCCATGAGGCATCTTAATAATTAGATTAACAATGTTTCCAAGGAATGAAATACAAAAAATATAATTTCTCCTGCTACATTTACGCCTATCTATAAATTGGTTATGACAAAATGAAGATAGCTTTGCTCTTACATTATCACAGGATATTCCTATGAGAATTAGATGTTACACCGCTGTAAAAAGTAGCCTATATTACTCCCTTGCCTCCTTGCAATGTACAGAAACAAACTAACACTTTTTCCTATATAGAATACTAGCGACCCGCCCCGGCTTCGCACGGATGCAATGCTGATACTAAATTATACACTACAGAAAAACTGTGAACGTTGTAGATGGCCGGGCGGCGCGGCCGGCCGGTACCGCCGCAAACGCTACGTCCCGCAATTTTTAAATCTGTAATATCTTCGAAAATATTCACTTAAATCATACGGTGTAAAGGGCCATATAGATCTACATTAAATGAACAATGTATTCAAGGTATTTAATTGGTTAAGGATTAATGCTGTATTGGTTAAAAATCGCATCGAAAATTAGCCATTATGTGTCGTAAAAAGTAAATGACAAAAAAAAGTTATTGTGGGTTATCCATAAGAGATAGACATATACCATCGCGGACTTTTCTGTAGACCTTTTCAATGTGTATAATACTTAGTACATTATTTTGATAAAACTCGTACGGTTCAGCCTGCGTTTGCAATGTAAGCGGATTTTTTACGACATCACATTAGAAACCTCAAAAATAACAGTACTTCTCCACTATTTAATGGATGTTATTATACGTATAAACCTTCCTCTTGAATCAATCTATCTATTAAATCTAATTATATAAAAAAACCGCATCAAAATCCGTTGCGTAGTTTCAAAGATTTAAGCGTACAAAGGGACATAGGGACATAGGGACATAGGGACAGGGAAAGCGACTTTCTTTTATACTATGTAGTGATTAGTAAGGATTCAGCTACTAGTGTAACACACATCATCAAAATTAGTACAATTTGATTGTCAAACATTAATATCTAATTATTCAAATGTTTACAATTTACAGTAAGTTGAAAGGATATAAATACTGACCCTTGCCCAACGATGCCTCATTCTCTTCCACAGCTTCCTTCTCTGATGTTTCTTCATTTTCTTCCTTCTAATTACGATCAAACGAATGGCTTGCTTCTCTTCCTGTTCAAGCGCTGGTAAACCAATTTCATCTTTCTTCCAATTTGAATCAATTAATGGCAAAATTGATCTAGGATTAACTATCGGTGTATATGATAAAGGATCTCTCTTTATTTTTCTTTCAGAAGGCTTTTCTTGGATCTCAAAGTTAATACTACGAGGACTGAAGTAAACCGTCTTGGCTTTTGACACCAAATCATATTTTGGTTTCTCTATGCATGGATTGTTGATCGGCTTGCACTCTTTTAGCGTGTTTAATGCCGTTTTTATATTCACCAACCGTAAATCTGGAATTATGTAAGGAATAATATTATTATAGCGAATGTAACATAACCTAAAATTAAAAACAATACTTGTTACTCACATTTTACGGTGTTTTGAAAGGAGCTCAACATTTTTACAACTAGCAAAATTGTCTTCTCCTATATAAAATTTAAAGCATTATAGTATAATGATTAATGTTTTATTTTCATATAATTCCTAAATATCCATAATCCCAAACCAAACGTCCTACTTTTTAATGTCACTGTGACAAATGACAACTGATAGATAAATGAGAATTGACAGTTACAGACAAAAAATGCAAAATTCAAATGTCAGTTCGCCAAAAAACTCGCAAGTCGATCTAAAAAACAAAATAAATATTGAAACTAGACAATCATCGGAATTCACATATTTTCGAAGTCTAATTTAAACGTGGTTTTATGTTCCAAGGTAACGTCCGTGGTCCAAACACTTTTGCTCATCACATGTTATTTAGTTTAATTGCCTAAATATTTTGCTTCATACAGATTCCACCGATAGAGGAAAATTAATATCTTCCTTGAGATTCAAAAGTTACATAAATTTAATGGGCTCCTTAAAAAATATCAATTAATACACATCAGTAGTTAAATAATAATTTAATTATTAATTTTTAATAACTCTCTATCATGAGGAACAGCACCAACATCACCTACTACAGCAATTGCCATCTGATTAACTGAAAACAAATAATGATTAATATAAAATAAGGCATTGTAATAAACTGGATGGAGTTCATACTTATATAGGTAGTAAAATATTTTATTTAAATTAACAGAATCTTAAAATTTCAATTTCCTTACTTTTAGTCGACAAACATTTAGCAGTGCACGCTATCTCATCCACAGTGATCGCGTCTATCATAGCGAAGCAGTCGACCACGCTGTCCAGCTGAATGTTACTGGCGAGCTGCAGCGCCAGGCCTTCAGATGATGTTGCTGCGTCTTCTTCGTGGAGAGCTAGATTTACTTCTGAAAAGCAAAGAAAGTTTTTTTTAATAATATTTTATTCGCATACGTAACTAAGTACGATTTCCATAAAATAAAGTGGTAAATAATAATATCATATTAAATACCAAATTTTAAAATTTTCTATTTACCTGCTAATGTCACTTATACCTTTTTTATACCGAAAAATAGCCTAAAGCATAGCAGTTAATTAAAAATAATATTTTAATATCTTTATTTTGTGACGTTTTTAATTATCTGCCTATTGAATTAAACTATAGAAAGATAATACAGTGCTGCGTTGGCAAAATTGTGGCAACGCAGCACTGCCATTTATAAAATAAATTGAATTGAATTGAATTACCTAATTAATAGTAACAACTAACAAAGGTGTTAGGTCATTGGAAGAATTTTAGCTTTAAACTTACTTAATCTCTTCTTGCCTATTTCAATTTGTTTAAAGTCCAAAGCGCCGACGTTTGTGAGAAACTCGACGAGTGCGCTGGCGCTCTGGCAGGCTGACTGTGCACGAGTGTTGCATAATATACCTATTGATGATTTAGTCTTAATTTAACGTAAATAACTAGGTACATATAATTATTAGTGTTAAGCAAAAGAGTTATCTAAAACTTCAATCAGCTTTGGGCGCCATTAATAAGTTTAACAACATTGTTCAATAAAGAAATTAAAAAAAATATACTGAGCCGAGACAAAAAATAATTTATACCTATTGTACAAAAATAATAATGTATATAACTATAAGTCTAAGTTCCATCCACAAAGCCCTCAGCTTAAAGGGAAAATGAACTAAATACTTTTAGTTCGTTTTCCTTTTACCGACAGTAAATCTCACATTCAAAATTAACAAATGTACCTATCCCGCAATTTCAATAAACATAATTAACTAACCAAAAACCCCCGTCTCCATATACGATATATTAAAAGCTCTGTAGTTGGTATAGATGTCATCCCCTGCCATGAGACCAAGCGGGCCCTGCGGGGTGCGGTCCAGGTCGTGCTGGCCAGAACTCATGTTACCGGTACCACACGCGGCTGCTATTATTGCATGCTTGAAAAGGTCTCTGTTGGGATTTCGAAGTAGGAAGTAGTAATGGCTATGTCAATAGTTTGTGCTTACAGTATCTACCTATTTTATTTAATAAATTAATATTAGGTTGGTTGGGCACACACAAAAACAAATATTTGAAATACTAGTAGATAACATATTATTCGTGATGTATGGGCGATTTCAGGACCAACAACAAGAGAAAATGTGACAAATGCTGTGCCTTAGTTCGTTTAATGGGTACATAAAGAAAACCATTAGGCAAAGTCAACATTTTGATTCTGCAAACTCCATAATAACTATTTGATTTTGATTTAGCTACCGTATAATAACAATTGATTTAATATCAACAAATATAAGACGTAAATACAAAACAACACCTACGTCACATCATAAGTTCCGCAGCCAGGTACGACTGCTGCGATACAAGTATCTTTTCCAGCTCCTAGGTCACAATACTCAAACCCAGCTTTTGGTCTCGAAGCCATCTGTGGGCGTTCTGGTGGTCTGATCTTTAAATCAAGGTTTTATGATAAAAGAGAAGATGTGATTTAATAACTGAACTATACGTGTTAATGTGTAATTTTCTTTTAAATATATACCTACCTCTTTCACTATTATCAAGATCATAGATCTTTTTTAGGTAATTATAACTTGTTGAAATTTTTTTAGAATGTCGGAAACTAACCTATAAAGTAACTATTTTCTATGATCTTACATCAGAAAACTTACCCTAGACGTTTCAATATTATCAGCTATCTCCAAAGTCTCTTCAAAAGGCACTCCGACACTCGCAACTGTACATTGAGAAGACTTGAAGTTCTCATAAACAAACGCACACATTCTCTCGTGAGACATGTTTGCGACCCTGCTCTCCTCACAATAAATAGAATTGGCTAAGGGTCCCGCCCAGCAGGCTTTCTGAACGAGGTCAATACAGAGTTGTTCTGGTGTTATTCTAAATAAGTCATCCCTGACTTGCGGCATGCAGTCATCGATTTCCCAATGGTTGTAACACATCCTATAAAATGTACTAATTTTTGGAAAAGCAGTTTGTTTAATGTAATAGGTACCTACCAACACTAAATTTTTTAAAGCTGCTTTAGGTACAGACTACAGTTCCGTTAATTTGTTACTAATATGTGTCCAGTAATACCCAAAAAATATTATAGAATTCTCATTAAAATGCTAAATACTATCAAGCTCCTAACAATTTTAACTATTCCGATTAGCCAGACTATGACAATTTTATTGAAATTACCTAGCGGCCGTGTCCAGCAAATAGTATTTAACATCAGTAAACACAGGAAGGGGACAGGCCAACGTGTAGGCAACGTATTGCCTATTAGAGGTAACTGTAAGATGTGCTCCAGATTGCTGTAACACCCTCATCTTCGAGAAAGCAGTATACCCGCACCCGGAGGCTGGTGACGTCGCTCTTAGGAAATGGTTTACGCCAAAGTCGTCTTTCGTCTCGAAGCGGGATCCTGCCTATAAACAGCTGATGTCTATTGTGATCTTTGAATATTATTATTGTGTATTTTAGTTATGTAAATTTATTATATTATTATATAAATTTTGTAAATGAAATTGTGTTTTTTTTTGTTTGTTTCCGTTTAAAAAACGTATTAACATGCGTCTTCTTTATGTCAAAGGAACAACTTTTTACTTTTCGTTTTACTCAGCATTACAGTAGTTAAATGTATTTTTGAAAGTAAAATCTGATAACACTGCACATAGTCATTCATAATTCCTAATTAGGTACTAATATTGAGTAGGTAGACATAAAGTTTATGTAGGTATTGAATTATTCAGTAACAACTCATTTTCAATCAATATACCATAGCTATACCAATTTTCTACACATAAACTATAATTTCTCCAATCTAAGACCTGAAACATAATAGTGCAAGCCGCCATCTGATTCCCCATGGCCTTCGCAGCGGCAATCTTGATGCCGTTCATCATTTCTGACCTCTGGACCCGCAGCGGGCCATACTGGGAGCTCGGCCAGCACAGGGTCCACACTGAGTTGCTTTGGGAAAACCTTCTAACACTCCGGTAGAGAAACGACATTATTATATTTGTTGTGGAATGACAATGAAGATACCAAATTTTAGTTTGACAGCGATAGGTGCTGAAAAAGTTTGTATTGTAAGTACCTAATTAAATTCGAAATATTATAATATAAAGCTGGAGTTTGTTTGTTTGTTGGAACACGCTTTAACTTAGGAATTGATGAAAATAATGACTAGTCACTAGGCCTAGGTAACTAATGACTTTTACTTTTTCTGTTAGATGTTTGTATATAAACGAAGTAAACACCGAAATTGAAATCGATTTGTTTTATTATTTATACTTTATAGCATTCAAATGCTTTTATAAATAGGTATACATCTTTAAGAGGAGGCTCCCTTTTTCATTTCTGGCACTGAGAGACCGGTTACGGTACTAGACGCTAATATAGCCGTAATAAAGTTGAATATCGCGTGCGCTCTTTGATCGCGTTCGAGCTCGAAAAGTAAGTCTCAATTCTTATTTCGTTTATAACTAAAGTAATAATTGATCTAGAGAAAAAATATCTTGGTATTCGATAGTAAACTCTATTTTCTTACTGTTAACATTTATTTTAGACATAATGTCCAAGTAAATCTTTAAAAAAATGTAATAATCCTTAAAAAAGGCATAATTTTTGAATAAAAAATGAATCGAGCGAAAATGTTACAATTACGTAACTGTCTTGTAGACCGAAAGAAAAAGACCCAATAAATCATATACTAAAGTTCCATTTTGATTGTATGTGTGCCTGTTTCAGAATATGTATGCAAATTCACATAAAATTTAGGGAGCTTCCCCTTAAAGAATGGAAATAATCGATAACGAGGCTCGATTCGAGCCCGCGTCTTCTGCCTTGCCGGGGCGACACCCGACCAGTCGGCCATCCGAGATCCCGCCAGAGCCATCGCATTTATTCTATTCTTTCTGCATTATGGTTTACAAAATTTATAACACCGAAATCTTAATCTTAATAAAATCTCGTGTCACAATGTTTGTCCTCAATGGACTCCTAAACCACTTAACCGATTATAATAAAATTCGCAGACCATGTGCAGTTCGATCCAACTTGAGAGATAGGATAGTTTAAACATGTAGGTACCACGGGCGAAGCCGGTGCGGACCGCTAGTAGTATTATATTAATAGGGATTGCCACAATCAGGAAAACCATTCTTATCATGAGTAAATCTTACATTGCAACTGATAAAGATGAACTACAATGTAAATTATTTAATTAAGTTACAGGGTGTTCCATTATTTCAATATCAAATTGAAAAGCTTCGGTATTATTTGAAACAAAGCAGTGCAAGAAAGTCGTAATTTCTATCTTATAAATTTCTTATTTTATTGAAACATGAGTACATAATTAATATATTTGTATATCATTGCACCCGACTTATCTATACTAATATTATAAAGCTGAAGAGTTTGTTTGTTTGTTTGAACGCGCCAATCTCAGGAATTACTGGTCCGATTTGAAAAATTCTTTCGGTGTTAGATAAGGCAGCTAATATAATTGATTGTTTTGAAAAAAATATTTCTTGTTTCGATGTTTAAAAATCATAGGAATATTTTTTTGAATAGTTAGAACAACCTATCACTTTTATGGCCCCTACTCTGTAAGACAACAGCTATTTTGTAATCGTTTTAATGCTATCCGATATACTTACCTACTTAGTTACTTTATGTTTATTTGTTCAGGTAAGTACTCAATGTCAAGTTTACATTAACAATTGATTAACATACATTTATCTCACTGTACATACAAAGTAAATATTATTGATTGTTAAAAATATATAGTACCTTAATAATGTTCATAGCCGTTAGTAGTCTGCTTACAAGCCGCAGGGGACTCATTATAGGTACTATAAATAATTTCTGCTACAAATAGTCAACATAAACAGGATCTAAGAACTTTGTTAGAACTTATAGTGTTCTTATAAAAGTGTGATTATTATAAAACGCTTATAAATCCATAGATATCTCTAATATAAATAGGCTAGGCCATGGATAATGCATATAACGTGATGGACCAACAGTTTAAAGACGGTCCAGCATTTTCCAAATTCCTCGACAACAATGATCCCCTCGGGCATTTACGACAGAGGTTCTATATCAGAAAAAACACAATTTACATGTGCGGAAATTCGCTAGGCTTAATTTCCAAGGATGCAGAAGACACAACCCTTGATTTGATACAAAAATGGAAAAACGAAGGCGTACAAATTTGGAATGTAGATGACAATAAGTACTACTTATATTCTTCTCAAATAGCAAAGCTTATGGCTCCTCTAGTGGGAGCTGACGATGACGAAATAGCGCTTGTAGGCTCGACCACCGTCAACATTCACCAAGTGATAAGCACTTTCTATAAACCCACCAAGGATCGATACAAAATACTGCTTGATGATTTAAATTTCCCCACCGATAGATATGCTATAGACAGCCAAGTAAGGTTAAAAGGTTATACACCCGAAGAAGCAGTGAAAATTGTTAAATCGGTGAACAAATTCATAAACGAAGACGACGTAATTGAAGCACTGACTGATGATGTAGCAATAGTATTCCTTCCATCAGTTTATTATAGAACTGCCCAGATACTGGATATGAAAAAAATAACCGACGCAGCGAAAGAAAGAGGTATTATAGTAGGCTGGGATTTATGTCATGCAGTGGGGGCAATAGAGATCGATTTAAAATCTATAGACGCGGATTTTGCTGTGTGGTGTACGTATAAGTATTTGAACGGTGGTCCGGGATCTTGTGGGGCGTTGTATATAAATCGGAAGCAATTCCAGCTCTTACCAGGACTAGCTGGTTGGTTCGGGAATAAAGTGGAGACTCAATTTTTATTACGTCAGAAGTTTGACCATCGTAAGGATGGTAATGGTTGGCAAATTGGAACCCCGCATTTATTCTCTATGGCACCGCTAGAAGGATCGTTGAAAATGTTTATCGATACCGGTATGAAGAAGGTTAGGCAGAAATCGTTAAAACTTACTGGCTATTTGATGTTTTTGATTGATAATAAGTTAATTCACTATGGTTTCTCGATTGGAAATATGCGGGAAGACAGTAAAAGAGGGGGACATGTATGTTTAGAACATGAAGAAGGTTACAGAATATCTCTGGCATTAAAAGAAAGGGGTGTTGTGCCAGATTTCAGAGATCCTAATGTGATTCGTTTAGCTCCAGTTGCTTTGTATACTACTTATAGCGAAGTTTATGCTATGGTTGAAATATTAGTGGATATTATGAAATCTGAAGCGTATAAGAAATTTAGTCGTAAACGGAATGTTGTAGTGTGAATAAGATGTTTGATTTAGTTGTTCTTCAGTATTTTGCATATAATTTTATGGCTCATAGCCAATTTTTCATTTTCAGTATTATCTTGAAATATGTATTTACAATACATTTTAATAAACTTTAGACTTTAGAGATTGGCGCTAAGAAAAGATTCATAATTATTGTTTCTTATGAGAACAGCGTCTTGTGAAATGGATTTGCAGAAATAAAACAATAAAATATAGTTTTTTTCATGGTTTTATTTAAAAATAAGCTTATTCTATTCATCTATTTGTAATGTGATTATACAATCCGTTCAAAACGTTTCTAAAATTTGATAAAATTTAAATTTTCTATCCTAGCTATAATCACATCACATTCGTGTTAAATAAAAAAAATCTATGTATAACAAAAACAAAATGTCAAAATATTTTGGGTTTCCGAACGAATACTTTGAATGGCAACACATTGCCAGTTTGTCAACCGAATAATCATATTATCGTTACTTACAATGTAGATTAAAAAAAAATGCCTAAACTATTAAACCTTAAATATACTCTTTCTATATAATATTTACAGTAATTTACATCACAAGAACTATGTTGCACGGCGGCCGTGCTACATTTTAAATTATTATTTTTCAATTTTTATTAACCTCAAGGAACTACTGTTAAGATCATCCGTAAATTTTTCGTTTTTTTTTGTTTTCTCTCTTATTATTAGTTATTACATTGAATATAGTAACTAATGTAGGTTTTAATACGCCAGTACATTATTTTTTAATTTTCACAAATAACATCAATTGAGCAAATTACCTATCATTTGTCAAAATTATTACAATCCTACATCGTTCAGGCAAGAGAGGAATGACGTTTTATGTTTTATTAGTGAAAACAATCTGAGCAAACTTAAATCAAAACTGCGAATTTCGAAAAACGTTTAAATTTCGTTAAAAAAGCGGGCATAGATAACATAGCTATGGAACGCGGTGTGTCTATGGTCGCGGGCTGACACTTGTCTATGGCAAGTCTTGCCGGAGCTTGTTCGTTCGTTTGTCTGTCCGTCAGCCGCCACGCGCGTGTCCGCTCACAGCGCATATTGATGTACAGATGGTTCGGGCTCCGCTTGGAATTCCTGGAAAGTAAAAACAAATATCGTAAAAAAGTACACTCCGATATAATAGAACGTATGAAATAATATATTATTTGTCTCGCTACAACTGTAACTTAATGTCAAAAGGGTTTTTAAAGTTAAAAAAAACTATTCCGATAACGTCTATAAAAAAAATAAAAATTACAAAATTTAAAAAAATACGCAAAATATCTCATCACTCGCGTGCATAATAACACTGTTTATCACTATCTAATAAAAAAATCATCTACAAACGTTAAAACTATTGCCATAAAAAATCACAAAAAATAATCAAATCACAGACGCGGTGTTTCTACACTATTTACCATTATTAATGCCACCTATATCTTTAAACTCCCCCAAAAAATTACAAAAAAAAATACAAACTACTCGCTAAAAAAAACAAATTATCTCGTCACACACCGTCACATATTGAAGCCGTCTTGTGTGCGAGTAAAAAATGCCGTGTCGCATGTCTCCTGCAAGAGAAACGTCACAGTGTTCCTTTCTTAACGTTTTGGATAATATTCTACGCAATCGCAAGTATTTCATAAAAAAAATGCTATTTCAAAACAAAAGACAGAAAAAGGGAAGAATATTTTATAGCAGCGATACATTTCCCTACATCATTTATAACCCAAGTTGAAAAAGAAAATCACACTTCAATTTTCTTTTTCAAATTTTTGTTCAAAATCAAATAAAAAATATTTCGTGCGTCACGTGTGATGTGTGATGGGTAACGTGTGATGTGTGACGTGTGATGTGTACCGTGTGATGTGTAACGTGTGATGTGTAACGTGTGATGTGTGATGTGTGATGTGTAACGTGTGATGTGTAACGTGTGATGTGTAACGTGTGATGTGTAACGTGTGATGTGTGACGTGTAACGTGTGATGGGTAACGTGTGATGTGTAACGTGTGATGTGTGACGTGTGATGTGTAACGTGTGATGTGTAACGTGTGATGTGTAACGTGTGATGTGTGATGTGTGATGTGTAACGTGTGATGGGTAACGTGTGATGTGTAACGTGTGATGGGTAACGTGTCATGTGTAACGTTTGATGGGTAACGTGTGATGGGTAACGTGTGATGGATAACGTGTGACGTGTAATGTTTCACGTGTTATGTGTGTGGTGTGTGTGCGCACGTACAGTTGGCGGCGCGCACCGGGGGCCAGTGCCGCAGGGCGGGCTGGTCGCGGCGCGCGGTGTGTGTGTGTGGTGTGTGTGCGCACGTACAGTTGGCGGCGCGCACCGGGGGCCAGTGCCGCAGGGCGGGCTGGTCGCGGCGCGCGGTGTGTGTGTGTGGTGTGTGTGCGCACGTACAGTTGGCGGCGCGCACCGGGGGCCAGTGCCGCAGGGCGGGCTGGTCGCGGCGCGCGGTGTGTGTGTGTGGTGTGTGTGCGCACGTACAGTTGGCGGCGCGCACCGGGGGCCAGTGCCGCAGGGCGGGCTGGTCGCGGCGCGCGGTGTGTGTGTGTGGTGTGTGTGCGCACGTACAGTTGGCGGCGCGCACCGGGGGCCAGTGCCGCAGGGCGGGCTGGTCGCGGCGCGCGGTGTGTGTGTGTGGTGTGTGTGCGCACGTACAGTTGGCGGCGCGCACCGGGGGCCAGTGCCGCAGGGCGGGCTGGTCGCGGCGCGCGGTGTGTGTGTGTGGTGTGTGTGCGCACGTACAGTTGGCGGCGCGCACCGGGGGCCAGTGCCGCAGGGCGGGCTGGTCGCGGCGCGCGGTGTGTGTGTGTGGTGTGTGTGCGCACGTACAGTTGGCGGCGCGCACCGGGGGCCAGTGCCGCAGGGCGGGCTGGTCGCGGCGCGCGGTGTGTGTGTGTGGTGTGTGTGCGCACGTACAGTTGGCGGCGCGCACCGGGGGCCAGTGCCGCAGGGCGGGCTGGTCGCGGCGCGCGGTGTGTGTGTGTGGTGTGTGTGCGCACGTACAGTTGGCGGCGCGCACCGGGGGCCAGTGCCGCAGGGCGGGCTGGTCGCGGCGCGCGGTGTGTGTGTGTGGTGTGTGTGCGCACGTACAGTTGGCGGCGCGCACCGGGGGCCAGTGCCGCAGGGCGGGCTGGTCGCGGCGCGCGGTGTGTGTGTGTGGTGTGTGTGCGCACGTACAGTTGGCGGCGCGCACCGGGGGCCAGTGCCGCAGGGCGGGCTGGTCGCGGCGCGCGGTGTGTGTGTGTGGTGTGTGTGCGCACGTACAGTTGGCGGCGCGCACCGGGGGCCAGTGCCGCAGGGCGGGCTGGTCGCGGCGCGCGGTGTGTGTGTGTGGTGTGTGTGCGCACGTACAGTTGGCGGCGCGCACCGGGGGCCAGTGCCGCAGGGCGGGCTGGTCGCGGCGCGCGGTGTGTGTGTGTGGTGTGTGTGCGCACGTACAGTTGGCGGCGCGCACCGGGGGCCAGTGCCGCAGGGCGGGCTGGTCGCGGCGCGCGGTGCGCGGCGGCTCGCTGCGCCGCACGCAGCCCTCGTGGATGTGCACCGACGAGATGTCGGACCCGGGAATCTCGAACATCACCTCCAGCAGCAGGTTCTCCTGCAACACGGACGGAGAGCTCGTGTTTTACGATACATACTCACCACATGCCAAAATTTTGCTTTAATCTCGACCACATGACAAAATTTTGCATAAATATCGACCACTTGACAAAATTATACATAAATCACAACCACGTGACAAAATTGTCTCTATCGCGTGACAAAATTATCTCTATCGCGTGACAAAACTATCTCTATCACGTGACAAAACTATCTCGATCACGTCACAAAATTTTGTAAATATAGACAACGTGAAAAAATTTTGCATTAATATCGACCCGTGACACAATTTTGCATACATATCGACCACGTGACAAAATTTTTCATAAATATCGACTGAGTGAAAACATTTTGCATAAATATGGACCACGTGACAAGTTCTAGCATTCGCCAGCCGCTGCCGCGGCACTAACTTAAATGACATTAAACAAATTTTTAGAATAAATTTTAATTAATAAAATCCACCTTTTTAACAAATATGTCCAATTCCGATATCAATATCGGAATTCCGATATTGAGCTCAAATATCGGAAATCAATATCGGAATTCAAAACTATTCCGATATTACATGCCTTAGTGACAACATTTTGCATAAATATCGACCACTTGACAAAATTATACATAAATCACAACCACATGACAAAATTATCTCTATCGCGTGACAAAACTATCTCTATCACGTGACAAAACTATCTCTATCACGTAAAAAAAAATTTGCATAAATCTCGACCACATAACAAAATGTTACACACATCTCGACCCGATGATAAAATTACACATAAATGCAATCACTCAAACTTTTTAAAACTAGAAACATTTTTAGGCACTTTTAAATTAAAACAACACGTAACCGAACCCACATATTTCACTCCTAACTCGGAAACATTATTGGACTTGGTTTGCACAAATATTCCAGTATCATGCGTCACAGTAGACCACATCGGAGCGCTTATACTAGGCACGGCGAACCTTGATCCGTATGACAGTTCGTCCTAGTATAGTAGAGCCATTTTAATAGGCAACATTTGACAGTTCAACAAAATTCAACAATGTAACCTAGTAACGACGACATTGAATAACATGATATTTCGTTTTGTTAGAACTGCACATTTGCTTAACTTTTTTCAAATACGATTACATATTTATAATAATAATGACCGATACAAGTAATTTTAAGATTTCATTTTACTGATAAACCATTCTAAATATAATAAACAATTTCTGAATTAAAGAACTGACGTCGCTACAATTTTGTGTCAATAAACCTTTTTTCTTTTTAAATACCAGAGACGTTACTCTAAAAATCGAAATCTGACATCTAGAATCGAATGCATTGATTACTTCTGAATAAAAATCATCTTATATTAATAAATGTGTTTCAAGTTCGATTGACAAATGTTTCAAGTCAGTATCGATTAATTCACTTTAATCGATGTTTTTAAGCAGGTTACCTCTCTTCAAAGATAAAATTGATAGACGTCAAATGTTGCCTATTAAATTGGCTCAACTATAATTGCTCGTATGATGGGTCGTGTCGATACTTTACTATTTTATAGGCAAAGGAGTGGCTTGCATTCAGCCACGTCGGTAAACATGTTTTTACAAATATTATTAACTAACTAAAATTTTTAACGTCTATTAAGTATGTTGTTGTTGTATTGATTTAAATTTTTTAGCATAGATTAAGTAGGTAAGTAAAACGAAAGTTTTCTAAATAATAATAATGCACCTTATCATTTTCTCGTAATTTTTAACCCGTTAAACACGTATGCGCTAGTGTATATTTTATCATGAAATTAGATGTCCCCATTTAATTTGTCTGAAAAAAATTTCTTTTTCAGGTATAGTCTCACTATTTGGTCAGATTGTTCGGTTTTAAAAATATGTACTCATTTCCACTGTCGACATTTTTTTATCGATACTTCCGCACTAGTCGATAAATGCCAAATATGTAAGTTTTGCAGGACGTACACGTAAAGGCAGATTGAAATAATTTCTCGTAAATTTTAAGATTTGTTATAATTCCAACGGAATATTATTGTAATAATAAGCTTATAGCTACGTAAAAATTAATAAATGCCTTTTTTAGACGCCTCCAATACATTTCTCATTTAATGGTGACGCCATTACAAGTTTGTCTCTTGAGAATAACTGTTAGTGCCATAGGAATCATCATTCGCCGAGCCGAGTTTAGTAACCACGCTTTTATAACATTCTTGTTACATATAAAAAAGAAAAACCATTGACCAAGCATATTACTTATGGATCCATTAAAACTATTGACACCGACCTTTTTAAATAATCTTTAAATAACATAGCGTGTAATAATTTACTGTTACTGGACGATGTAAATGACCTAGTGGCTGCTTACTGATGTTATATTATCTCTTTTTGATTGTTACGCACCTAAAAATATTATTATACATAATATAAGAGAGAAACATTATCCGTGGATAACCTATAATATGAAGAAAATTATGAACTGTCGCGATTAAACCCAAATTAAAGCGCGGAAAACGAAGCTTAGTGCGGACTTACCTTACTTAAGTGACACTTGAATTAAAGCACTATGTAAGGCTCGCTATTCATAGGGAAAAGGTGGCATATTTTGACACATATATTAACAATAATATAAATCGACCGTCGATAATGTGGAAACATATTAAAGAGCAAGTCCAGATCAATACAAAAAATAGACTATTTAATATTTTACAATCCCACATTAATAACCCGGTTGAAATTATTTTTTTTCTCGTTTCTGATACTCGTTTAATTGCAGGTATTGCTAGTATCGCGTTTTATTTGTTTAATTTTGTTTTTGTTTTAATTTTATTGCACGCCTCATAAGCGAAGCGTTGAGGTGGGTACTACTGTCACTTCGCGAAAAACATCTGATTTTTCAAACTTAAAATGTCTTTATGTATCATACATTGCACTTGTAAGATAATACATACACACACATATTAAGAAAAAACACTATTTTTAACGTTCATGATATTTTTGATGTCATTTTTCTTATTTAAACTAGTTAAAAAACAGTTTAAAAAGTTCTGTCTTGGACGTCCGTGTGTCTGTATGTGCGGATCCTTTTTCTTGTTAACACGATAGCGACCGAAATACTTTACTAATCGAGTCTTTTTTTTCTCTTACGCTTGAGTATGCTCAGGAATAGAACCCTTTCATTTTTCAGGGTCTGATTCGATGTGGTTTAATTGTTATTAAATAAACAAAAATAATAATTAATAAATATTTATTAAAAAAAAATTATGAGGCGTGCACTTTTGGATTTTCCAAATTATTTTATTATTATTATTATTTTTTAATTTCGTAATTGTCAACTCCAGGATCTTTTCGCGTATTTACGCGTGCCCGGGTGAAGTATCTATACTTTAAAAAAATCATTGCTTACAAGCGTTCCTACAGCTACATGATATTTCATAGCTTTACATCTGTGCTTATAAGGCTTATTAGACCACCCAATTTTTAGGGACCCTAACCCTAACTAAGAGTGGTGTAATAAGACTTAGGGAGTTAGTGTCCCGATTTAGGGCGATCGGGTCTGCCCGATCTGCCTAGCTCCCTAAGCGCCCTGCAGATTGGGTAATGTAATAACGTTTAGGGCGGTTAGGGAGCTCAGTTGCCGCGCGACTAGTGCGTGGAGTGGCTGCTTTTGTATGTAAGGTGTCACCAAACTTCCCTACTAAAGGTTTATATAACTTAAAAGGGAAGTTCCAAATGTTTGTGATCACACCGCCATGTTAACAAATAAATAAATTGTTTAAATCAATTGTTTATTTAATTGTTTTAAAACTCAACAAGTGTTCAAATTGTTCTGCACCTACTCTAATTAATTCATTAAAACTCCCGGTTCAAGCACGCTTAGTATTTGCATATTTGAAAGCTTTTCACGTAACCGCAAATACTCTTTCACCCAGATCTTTCTCTTCTTTTTTTATGTTATTGCGTCAACGGTTGCCACTGCTACAGCAACTTTTTGAAGTTTCGATACTGACGGCGGCATTATGTAAAATGCAACAATACGTTTATCTCTCTAGACATTCGCGTATAAACTGAGTTAGGGCCCAATTCGCAGAGAAGTGTAATAAGCGCCACACTAACTAGGGAACACGCCCACCCTAGATGCAGGGCCCTTCATATCGGGTAGTGTAATAAGCCTTTAAGGCCTTTCACGATATTTTCTGAATGAATTCATATACCTACTTGAGTTTGGACTATGAAAATGAAAATCTGTGCCTGTCGCGAGCGCAGTCGCGAGCGACAGGCACAGATTTTCTCAGAGATTTTCACACAGAGATTTTCACACAGAGATTTTCACACAGAGATTTTCACACCGAGATTTTCACAGAGATTTTTACACAGATTTTCACACGGTGATTTTCACACGGTGATTTTCACACGGAGATTTTCACACGGAGATTTTCACACGGAGATTTTCACACAGAGATTTTCACACAGAGATTTTCACACAGAGATTTTCACACAGAGATTTTCACAAAGAGATTTTCACAGAGATTTTCACAGAGATTTTTATACAGAGATTTTCACACGGTGATTTTCACAAGGAGATTTTCACACGGAGATTTTCACACGGAGATTTTCACAGAAATTTTCACACAGATATTTTACCATAGAGATTTTCACACAGAGATTTTCACACAGATTTTCACACAGAGATTTTCACAAGGAGATTTTGACGGAGATTTTCACATAGACATTTTCACACAGATTTTTACACAGAGATTTTCACACAGAGATTTTCACACAGAGATTTTCACACAGATATTTTTACAAAGAGATTTTCACAGTGATTTTCACAGAGATTTTCACAGAGATTTTCACACAGAGATTTTCACAGAGATTTTCACAGAGATTTTTATACAGAGATTTTCACACGGTGATTTTCACAAGGAGATTTTCACACGGAGATTTTCACACGGAGATTTTCACAGAAATTTTCACACAGATATTTTACCATAGAGATTTTCACACAGAGATTTTCACACAGATTTTCACACAGAGATTTTCACAAGGAGATTTTGACGGAGATTTTCACATAGACATTTTCACACAGATTTTTACACAGAGATTTTCACACAGAGATTTTCACACAGAGATTTTCACGTAGATTTTCACAGAGATTTTCACACAGATTTTCACACAGAGATTTTCACACAGAGATTTTCACGGAGATTCTCACATAGACATTTTCACACAGATTTTTACACAGAGATTTTCACACAGAGATTTTCACACAGAGATTTTCACGTAGATTTTCACAGACATTTCCACACAGCGATTTTCACACAGAGAATTTCACACAGAGATTTTCACAGAGATTTTCACGGAGTTTTTCACACAGACATTTTAACACAGAGATTTTCACACAGAGATTTTCACGGAGATTTTCACATTTTCACAGAGATTTTCACACAGAGATTTTCACAGAGATTTTCACACATAGATTTTCACAGATTTTCACACAGAGATTTTCACAGAGATTTTCTCACAGAGATTTTCACACAGATTTCCACACACATGCACAATTCTTATTAACCACATTCCTGGACTGAGGTGAAATAGATAGCATTATATTGAAACAGTAAGAAAGAGATAGTATACATATAACTCTCTGCTACGCACAACTGTAAGCCAAATGTGACTTATTGACCAATCACAGCAATGCATTCAAATCACGACATTCCGTCTTGTAAAAACAACTTTCTCAAAACCTAAGCGTGTCATTACTGAAAATCAGTGGCCCCTAATAGATACGAGTTCACACTCGTATATACGAGTAGATACGAGTTCACACTCGTATACGCAGGGGATGGGAATGGCTCGTTCGTCGCCAGTAACTAGGGTAAACACACGTCCGCTCACGCCCGAGGCTGCTGCGTGACTGTGCTCCCCACTACCCGCGAACCCGAGACATCCGGGGATATAGTGCCTATACTTTACTCAAACACTACAATGACGACGATGACAATGTTAGTCACTCACCATGATGGCCCTCAGCCCCCTTGCGCCGGTGTTCCGCTCCATGGCGAGCGCGGCCACCGCCCGCAGCGCCTCCTCGCTGAACGTCAGCTCGCACTTGTCCATCGCGAACAGCAGCTTGTACTGCGCTACCTGCACACACACACACACATTCTCTTTGACGAAACGAAGGAAATTCAATCAGGATTTTTATGCGTTCAGCACAGAATACATAATAGTAACTAAACGCTACAGAACGGACACTCTCTGCCTCCCGCCAAAATTAAACACCTCACCCCACACGATCACGCTATAGATGGCCCGCATTTTTCCGTAAGGACGATACGCAACGAAGATTGACAACATTAATCAAATTGACTCAAAGTAATTTTATTATTTTGGATTTGTGATTATCTTTTTCATAGAAAATGGTTAGATATTGTGCTGTTTACGGATGTATTTCATCAGAAAAACGCGAATTTCTTTACGCTAGTCACAATTAATGTGGGAACCCTAAAGCGTTAACACACATTTGCACTCTCTACAGTGTGACTGTCAAAACAATAATTTTGTATGGAGTGTCCGGGGTGTGGCGTTCAGTAAAGAAAACATTTCGATTGCGCGATTCAGAGTTTGCTCTGCGAGAAGATGCGGAAGGAGTTGGTTAGTGTGGTCCTTTACAGGCGAGCATACTCTGTATAGGCCGATTAAGAAGAGCTGGAACGTCAACACATTTACACATTGCACATGTGTAGTGTCTGTGAAGACGCGCACGGCGTGACGTCATACTGCATACGCATCATGAAAAGTCTGCACGTCTCTCTCGCGCGCAAACTAGCTTATGAGGGTGAAGGGGACAATTATTGTTTTTATTTTGCAATTGTTTATAAGTAGAGGGTGATATAATTTAAACAAAGACGTTAGGTATACTACTAACTATATTCGACGAGATACTTCGCGGCACGCGGATTAGAATTTTTTTTTTTTACTTTATCTAGGTTAAATTATGTAATAATTTTAATAAGTTTTGTAAGCAAAATATAAACGCCGTAAGTTAAAATTTTCATACATAGCTGAACAATACAGCTTTTATTGTAATGTAGCCTTGGGCTTTAGACAAAGTAACAATTAAAAAACGATAACGAAGTTAGAAAAGGCAAAAATGTATGGGATTGACATACGCCGCGTTAGATCACGTGGTCTATCTAATGTCAATCCCATACATTTTTCCTTTTCTAACTTCGTTATCGTTTTTTAATTGTTACTTTGTCTAAGGCCCCTTATCTCTTACGTGCTAGGGTAACGCTTGTCTTGTTTCTTGGGAGTGAGCGCACGTGTTATTTGTATTTTTTTTATCGTTACTTAGAATAGTTAGTGTTCATCAATTGAGTTACTTTTAAATTATAATTTTACATATAAATTATGAGAGCTTTCATAATTATATTTGTAAGTATATAATTATCTACAACGCACCCATTTAACAATTCAAGTCTACACTTAAACTAGAGTCGCATTTATTTTTGAACATACTGTATAGTAAAATTGCATAAGTGTGAGTACTGTGAACATGCCAGCTTTCCTTAATCGACCTGTATAAGGGTCCACACATAGCAGCCTCGCGAAGTTATTACTGCACAAAGCAGCTCGGTCAGTGTCGACGTGGTTAATCGCTTTGTAGACACAAACAAATGCCCGACCGCTCCAATTGACGTACTTTATTTAATTTACTATTGTGAAACTATAATTGTTTATAGTATACATTTTAATCGGCGTACATTTCAATAGAATGGCATCTATTATTATCTGCGGTCGAAACAGATGCGATGAATAATGTAAATAAAAATTAAGATTCGCTTCACTAAGAGTTATTTTTTTTTATTCGTACAAATTTTCGAAAAAATGGTGCAAAAACAAATGTAAAAAAGTACAATCAAATTCAACAAATGTTAAGAAACAATTTAACAACTTACAATAGCGTTTTTAGGCTCAGTGAGTATCCTAACGAGGAGATCTTGGTCGAGGCTGTGGAAGGGCACTAGTACTGGAAATCTGCCGACGAATTCCTGAAATAGGAAAAGCCATATTATTTTTACAGTTCAGAAATGTTTATTGGTCAATATGTCAAGCTTCATAGCATGGGATTGTTTTTATTTTTATAGCATGAGCAATGCATAAAAAATCTTTCAACTTTCTATTTAACGAAGGTCTGGCCATCGCGAGCTATTGCTTTGTTATATTGCGTTATATGTTGCGTGTTATGTGTGGTGTATCGTAAGTTGTCTGTTGTGTGCATTGAGATATACATATGGAGACGACACCGCCTACATCACATATGTTCCGCGCAACATAAGCCATATGGCTTAACTGCACTCAGTCGCTTTAGTGCGATGGTCGCGTTCGTGTCTTGTTTGTTTTAAAGCAAAAAACCAAGAAACTCATAAAATATGCCCTCGAGTGTGTTGCGATATTGCACTTATAATTCAAGTAATGCGGCAAAGTGCAAAGAAATAACTTTTCATCGGTAATTAATTAGATAATCATTGTTAAAACTTGGTTCGAGCAAAATTTTTGGCGGGCGCCATTTTGCGTCATTTGTCATAGACTAAAAATTTAAAAAAACGGCATTGGGTTTGAAAGATATTTAGATAGTAATATTAGATGACGTAAATTTTTATAGTGGAAAAAAATAATTTTACACATTTAAGAAATATTGTACTGTGGATATTATTTGAAAAAAAGTTAAATCATGAAAGACGAAAATAAATTACCTATGTATCATTTTTTTTGTTACATTGATTGGTTTCAGAGGCGGCTCGTGACAAAATTGTATGGGTGTTCACTTGAAATAAAACAACGAAAATACAATAGCGTTAGCAGGATAATTTATTACAAAAAAAAATGAGCACCACATTATAAATCCATACTTTAATATTATAAATGCGAAATAACTCCGTCTGTCTGTCTGTTACTCAATCACGCCTAAACTACTGAACCAATTTGCACGAAATTTGGTATGGAGATATTTTGATACCCGAGAAAGGACATAGGCTACTTTTTATCCAGGAAAAATGACGCAATCCCGGAAATCCCATGAGAACGGGAACTATGCGGGTTTTATTGAACTGCGCGGGCGGAAACCTAGTATGTTATAGATCGTTATGAACTCTAGGCACGTGTCACACTCACCGGGATCATCCCGAAGTCGATGAGGTCCCTCGCCTGCACGCGCCGCAGCCACCTGTCCGCCTCCTTGCCCTCCCCCTGCGGGTCGAGCGGCGAGCGGTCGGCCGCCGCGGCCGCCGCCGCCGCCCGTCTCCCGGCCCTTGGGTCCCACGCGCCGAAGCCCAGGCACCGCTCGTTGGAGCGGCGCCGCACGAGCCGGTCCAGCCCGTTGTACGCGCCGCTGGCCACGAACAGGATGTCGGTGGTGTCCACTTGCACCGCGTCGCCGCGCAGCTTGCGCGAGTTCCGCTCGGGCACCGACACCACGCAGCCCTCCAGCATCTTCAGCATGCCCTGCTGCACGCCCTCGCCTGCACGCATACACATATTTTAGTATTTCAGTAGTTTTAAATTCATGTGGGCCGTAGTTTTAAGTTATATTGAGACCTTTAACTGTTACTACATTTGTTGCCTGAAATAAATAAATAAACATTTATACTAAGGGCCGATTTGTCAATGCTCGAATAAAACTTATCCGTCCAATAAAGTATTACATGATAATATTAAAATGTCACGTAAACTGTCAAATACGGGCAATTAGAATACGTTTTTAAAATGGTAGTTTTATACATTATTCGACGAATAAGTTTTAACCAAGAATTGAAAAATCAGCCCTAAACTAAATATATTTAGTTTTATCGACTTCACCTGCAGCCTTAGAGTCTCATTCGTACTTACATACGTACACACACGCACACATGCACGCACGCACATACGAATAATCGCGTACTCGCATACGTTCTTATGCACAATATGAAATTATAATACTTACGCCTCAGCATACATACAAACACACATTCTATCGAAATGACAGTTATTAATAAATTCAAACACAATTTATTAATTCTGTTAAATTCGATTCTTTACAAAAAATTTAGTTTTAATTTATTATAAATCTAACTTGATATATGTATAACTAACCTCCAACATCTCTGAGCTGATGTATGCCGGGCACTGCGCCTATTTTGTCCACTTCGTCCAAAAACACAATCCCCGTTTGTGCGCGTTCCACACTGAAAGTATTAATTGGATATTTAAAATTTGGTCTTCTCAGTTATTTAGATCAATTTAATTGTATTGTTTATTGTACATTTCAATAAAAATAAAAAAATAAAACAATCAAAAAATATTCGTCGCAGGTCTTGGTCCAGGTATTTATTTTTAGATATGAATTTTGTAGAGAATTACACAGCACAAATTATAAATTATTCATGTTGTGGAAACATGAAGACGATTGCCACAGAAAGACGTGTGAAACAAAGGGAGGGGTATGACACCGGCAGACCGTCGACACAGGGAGACGGTCGACACAGGGAGACGGTCGACACAGGGAGACGGTCGACACGGGGAGACGGCTAACACAGGGAGACAGTTAACACCGTGGTTAATACAGGGAGACGGTTGACACAGGGAGACAGTTAACACAGGGAGACGGTCGACACGGGGAGACGGTTAACACAGGGAGACAGTTAACACAGGGAGACGGTCGACACGGGGAGACGGTTAACACAGGGAGACAGTTAACACCGTGGTTAATACAGGGAGACGGTTGACACCGGAAGACAGTTAACACAGGGAGACGGTCGACACGGGGAGACAGTTAACACAGGGAGACGGTCGACACGGGGAGACAGTTAACACAGGGAGACGGTCGACACGGGGAGACGGTCGACACGGGGAGACGGTTAACACAGGGAGACGGTCGACACGGGGAGACGGTTAACACAGGGAGACAGTTAACGCCATGGTTAATACAGGGAGACGGTTGACACCGGAAGACATTTAACACAGGGAGACAGTTAACTCAGGGAGACGGTCGACACGGGGAGACGGTCGACACGGGGAGACGGCTAACACAGGGAGACAGTTAACACCGTGGTTAATACAGGGAGACGGTTGACACAGGGAGACAGTTAACACAGGGAGACGGTCGACACGGGGAGACGGTTAACACAGGGAGACAGTTAACACAGGGAGACGGTCGACACGGGGAGACGGTTAACACAGGGAGACAGTTAACACCGTGGTTAATACAGGGAGACGGTTGACACCGGAAGACAGTTAACACAGGGAGACGGTCGACACGGGGAGACAGTTAACACAGGGAGACGGTCGACACGGGGAGACAGTTAACACAGGGAGACGGTCGACACGGGGAGACGGTCGACACGGGTTAGACGGTTAACTCAGGGAGACGGTCGACACGGGGAGACAGTTAACACAGGGAGACAGTCGACACGGGGAGACGGTCGACACGGGGAGACGGTCGACACGGGGAGACGGTTAACACAGGGAGACAGTTAACACAGGGAGACGGTCGACACGGGGAGACGGTTAACACAGGGAGACAGTTAACACCGTGGTTAATACAGGGAGACGGTTGACACCGGAAGACAGTTAACACAGGGAGACGGTCGACACGGGGAGACAGTTAACACAGGGAGACGGTCGACACGGGGAGACAGTTAACACAGGGAGACGGTCGACACGGGGAGACGGTCGACACGGGTTAGACGGTTAACTCAGGGAGACGGTCGACACGGGGAGACAGTTAACACAGGGAGACGGTCGACACGGGGAGACGGTTAACACAGGGAGACAGTTAACGCCGTGGTTAATACAGGGAGACGGTTGACACCGGAAGACAGTTAACACAGGGAGACGGTTAATACAGGGAGACGGTTGACACAGGGAGACAGTTAACACAGGGAGACAGTTAACACAGGGAGACGGTCGACACGAGGAGATAGTTAATACAGGGAGACAGTTAACACAGGGAGACTGTCGACACAGGGAGACGGTTAACACAGGGAGAAAGTTAACACCGTGGTTAATACACGGAGACGGTTGACACCGGAAGACAGTTAACACAGGGAGACAGTTAACACAGGGAGACAGTTAACACAGGGAGACAGTTAACACAGGGAGACGGTCGACACGGGGAGATAGTTAACACAGGGAGACAGTTAACACAGGGAGACTGTCGACACGGGGAGACGGTTAACACAGGGAGAAAGTTAACACCGTGGTTAATACACGGAGACGGTTGACACCGGAAGACAGTTAACACAGGGAGACAGTTAACACAGGGAGACAGTTAACACAGGGAGACAGTTAACACAGGGAGACGGTTAACACAGGGAGACGGTGGACACAGGGAGACGGTCGACACAGGGAGACGGTCGACACAGGGAGACGATCGACACAGGGAGACGGTTAACACAGGGAGAAGATCGACACGGGGAGACGGTTAACACAGGGAGACAGTTAACACAGGGAGACGGTTAATACAGGGAGACGGTTAATACAGGGAGACAATCGACACGGGGAGACAATTAACACGGAGAGACAGTCAACACGGGGAGACCGTTCAAACAGACAAACTCACTTGAAATTAGCATCTTGCAGCAGCTTAGCAATAACGCTCTCAATGTCCTCGCCGACATATCCCGCTTGTGTGAGTGTGGTGCAGTCGCAGATCGCGAACGGCACGTCCAGGCATGCTGCTATCGTTTGTGCTAGTAGCGTTTTACCTGCCAAGAGATATGGAGTTATTATTGTGATAATGATGTAAAAAATATGTACGTATGAATACATATTATACTATATTATAGTATATATACTATATTTATATTAATTAGTGCATGTTTTACATAATTTTAATATGTTCTGTATTAAAAATGAATGATAAAATTCAATGAAAATAAATCATAGCATAGATTGCTCTATGTACTATACATTGATCTATGTACTTTTGACGTGACAACGTCTTATAATTCGATAGAGCCGGCTGCACGCATGAAAAAACATGACTCATGCGGCGTTACCTCGCTCTGAGGCGTACCATGTAAGGCTTGAAGTGCGAGCGAGAGCGCGCTACGAGCGACAAAGAAGCACAATAGGCCGTTGTCACGTTCAACTATCGTCTGTATACCGACTTTACAGACAACCAATTTTTAACTGACTTCAAAAAAAGGAGGAGGTTATCAATTTGGCCGGTATATTTTTTTTTTAGTTAAGGTAATCTTAGTTTTGTTGGGAATAAAGCTTGTTATTCTTTCTTTCTTCTTTCCAAAAAATAATAACCATTCACAAAGGCCAACAAAGTGGCGGACGGCGGTAGATAAAAACTTTTTTTTTTAACATTTTTTTTCCCTCAATTTCCCCAAGTCCCAACTCACCACTCCCCGTAGGTCCCAATAACAGTACGTTGCTTTTCTCAAGCCGCAACTCGTTACTGTGCCGCTCGAGTATCTCACCGCTGGGAGTACTTCCTGTGGTCTGGCTGAGGTGCAGGAGGTCTGCAAGTGACAGACAGATAAAATATATAAAGTTAAATATAGTTATGGACTATCGTGGAAATCATTGTTTATGTATTTTTTATTATAAAGAGGAAAGGTTTGTAATTATGTATGTATGTATGTATGTATGA
This sequence comes from Colias philodice, assembly GCF_061535455.1. NCBI lineage: Eukaryota > Metazoa > Arthropoda > Insecta > Lepidoptera > Pieridae > Colias > Colias philodice. The sequence continues at coordinate 591,244 of NC_143104.1, forward strand.
TTTTCACGCATAAACTACTGGACCGATTTCAAAAATTCTTTCACCATTAGAAAGCTGCATCTTCACTGAGCAACATAGGCTAGGTTTTATCCCGGAAATCCCACGGAAACGGGAACTATGCGGGTTTTTCTTTGAAAACGCGGGCGAGGCCGCAGGCGGAAAGCTAGTGTATTATATAAATTTATAAAGAATAAATTAAATTCTTCTTTCTATTCTTTATAGATTAATATTTATAAAGCACTAGCTGCTCCGCGCGGTTTCACCCCCGTGGCTCCACTCCTGTGGGTCATAACTCGATGATATACATAGTACATACATATATCCTATAGCCTTCCTCGATGCTACGTTACACCGAAAGAATTTTTAAAATCGGACTAGTAGTTCCCGAGATTAGCGCGTTCAAAAAAACAAACAAACTCTTCAGCTTTATAATATTAGTATAGATTTGAATGCTATAAAACCAAAAATATCAAATTCAATTATTGTTTATGTTATAGTGAATACTAATATCCCATCAAAAACATCCTGTAAAAAACCCAAGTCTCGCAGCTCAGTCTTTCTACCGTCAAAAGTTGTGAGATCCATGTAATACCAAGTCGGTTAATCTATTTAGTGTCTACTTGAAGGACCTTCTGTCTTAAGTTATTACATAAGTTATTATCATGCCAATATTAAAAATATTTAACGTTTTAAACAAATAGATCGACTTGGACATCGCTTGATTTGATTATTAGTATGTATCACACTACACAGCACGACGGGCCAGCGACCAACAGAAACGAGAGTTTCAATCGCGTGAGGCGCGAGAGACTAAAGAATCTAATATAATATTGTAATATTCATTTTGTTTTCATGCGATGTCCAAGTCGATCTATTTGTTTAAAACGTTAAATATTTTTAATATTGGCATGATAATAACTTATGTAATAACTTAAGACAGAAGGTCCTTCAAGTAGACACTAAATGAACCCGAGAAATGGACATAGGCTACCTTTTATTGCGAAATATATACCACGGGCGAAGCCGGGGCGGACCTCTAGTAGGCCATAAACCGTAAACAGTAAGTTTTACAAAAAAATTTACAGGTTATAAAAGATGCGAAATTTTACTTTCTACAGGAAAGTCTGAGTAACTTTTCCCCTTAAGTGGACTATCCATATTCCGGGATATCGGCCAAAAACTAAAAGATTGCGAGCAGAGCACCATCTGGATATGTCAGTATTTTGTGGTCAATATGAAAATAAAAATTAAATTGGATTGGAATTGCGAGCTTAAATAATTAACGTTTAACAGAAACGGCTGTATCTTTTGATTGAGTTGGTTTATTAATTTCAGCTTGATACCGCCTCACGTTCCTGAGAAAAAAGGTCTCTTTAGACACACAGACAGACGATCCCAGACGACCCACAAAGTGATCTATAAGGGTTTTGATTTTTTCCTATTGAAGTTTGAAGCCCTAAAAATTAACCGGGATAAGACCTCGGGTATAGTTGCTAAAAACATATTTTTTTATTGTTGCCCCACCCTGTGCCCATGGCTAGCTACGCCCATGTTATATATATATATATATCTCTTTATTTTTATTTATATTATTATAATGTTTTTATTTTTAAATGCTCCATAATGTAAATGAATATTCTGTAGAGGATTTATTGTTTGTTCTGTATAGGTAGGTATTATTAGCAATAGTCACGGTTAGGGGACACTTTGGGCTTCTGCCTTGTTGTCTTGTGGGGGGCACTGAAAACCAGCGTTATGCCGACCAGGTTGGCATGACATATGCTGAGGGCCTCACCATTTAGGTCGCCACACCAATTTTTTATAGTGTTTTGATTTAATTATTTTTTATCATTCCTCCTTATTTTTTACGTGTCATTTAAATTATTTTCTCTGTTTTGTGTTCTGTTCTTTGTTTTTTTTAATTTTGTTTTTATGTTTTATGTGTCAATGTGGTGTACCTAATAAATGATTTTTCTTTCTTTCTTTCTTCTTAAATAGATTAACCGACTTGGTATTACATGGATCTCACAACTTTTGACGGTAGAAAGACTGAGCTGCGAGACTTGGGTTTTTTACAGGATGTTTTTGATGGGATCTCACTTCTTTTTGTAGAGCCTTTCTTTTTGATACCACCACCAACCACCAACTGCATAAATAACTTTGTAATCCCATATATTTATATGGGATTACAAAGTTATTGATGCAGTTGGTGTATTTGGAAAACTGGACCGAAATTACAAAATATTTAAGTTTTCCCATGATTAAGACACTAAACTCTATATGTATTCCAAATATGAAGCTTCTAAGTCTGCTAGAAGTGCCTTGGACTTTTGATGATCGGTGAGTCAGTGAATGACAAAATTTAGAAACTTTAACAAGTTGTCATTCTTAAACTACTGGTTCAAATTGACTGAAATTTTAAATATTCCGTGTTTATACAATGCCGGATTAGTTACTGAAGATTCAGGTTTCTTGCTTTATCCACAACCGAATTATAGGGGGTCGAAAAAGGCCCGAATTGCTTCGAGAAAAGGATGGTACGGCCGTGCCGCTTTTTTTTTGCTCGACTTGGCGGGGGCACTGCCGTGCCCCCAGAACCGAGGGCGTCGAACAAAAACGTTTTTGACTGATTTTGCGCAGATATAAGTGTTATAGTATAGTCTGGAAGTGAGGGAAATTGGAGTCAAATGTAATATACTACATATTATTACTTCAAATGTAATATTTAGTATGAATTAGCTAAAGGATATACATTTTATACACAGTACACTTGTAGTAAATTTCCGAGTGACACAGATAATGAATTTCGGAATAATAATCTAATAGTCCGGGATACATCTCCCATTTTTGCAAGTGATTACTATCAAGCTAATTTTTCGTGAGTAGCTTTATTTTGATGAGATGCCCAATAATTTCATGTACGAAACTCTCGATTGTGGTAGCTTACAGAGGTAACAAGGATAAAAATTTTTGATTTGACGGTTCTCAAATATTTATTACGCAATTTGTAGGACAATATATCTGTTGAATTATATAAGTATTAAATAAGTGAAAATAAAAAAATCTGCTGGTTAGTAATCATTTATGATGACTTCGTTATCGATACACATTGGAAAGGGGGACTCTTTGATCAAACCATAGATTTTGTAGGACAAATATTTTTTCGAATAATTTAGATAATTATCTTGAGATTGAACAAAAAAAAACATTCAGTTAGTAATTAATATTTGAGAACCATCAAATCAAAATATTTTATCCTTGTTTCCTCTGGTAGCTACCACAATCGAGAGTTTTGTACATGAAATTATTGGGCATCTCATCAAAATAAAGCTACTCACGAAAAATTAGCTTGATAGTAATCACTTGCAAAAATGGGCGATGTATCCCGGACTATAAACATTAAAATTTAAAAATATATCTCAATTTAGTTTACTAGCATCACTTGTGTGTCATGTCCTAAAGTTTAAAAAAATTTGGAACATATTTTATATACTGAGGACCTATACTAAGCTTATATGTCATCACTAGATTTCTGCCCGCGACTTCGCCCGCGTTTTTTAAGGAAAATCGCGCATAATTCCCGTTCCCGTGGGATTTCCGGGATAAAACCTATCCTATGTGTTAATCCAAGTTACCCTTTATATGTGTGCTAAGATTCATTGTAATCGGTTCAGTAGTATTTACGTGAAAGATGAAGGTTAAATTTTTGATTCGATGTCCCCGAATTTCATTATTTTGTGCTGTTTAATCAATAGCTGGTTTAGCTGGCTTAACAAACTGCTTTTATTTTCCAACGAAAATGCGTAGTTTTTGTGAACAAACACACACACATCCTCACAAACTTTCGCATTTATAATATTAGTAGGAAGGAAATAGGAAGTAGGAAGGATTACGATATATTTTTTCGTAGCAAATCGACAATATTTTGTTTTTGACGTGACATCGTCTTATAATTCGATAAAACCGGCTGCACGCAAAAAAAACATGACTCATGCGGCGTTACCTCGCTCTGAGGCGTTTCATGTAAGGCTTGAAGTGCAAGCGAGAGCGCGGAACGAGCGAAAATGAAGCACAATCGGACGTTGTCACGTTCAACTATCGTCAGTTAACCGACTTTACAAACAACCATTTTTTTACTAACCTTTATGCGCCTGATGCAGCGGATGGTGTGTGTCGGTCGCCGAGTTGCTCGTGACGTTATTGTAGATCCTCTTGTAGTGATTGTACACGGCTACAGAGAGCACCTTCTTTGCGAACTCCTGCCCTACCACGTGTTTATTGAGATATTCGAATATCTTCTTGGGTGGGGGCGGCGGTTTTCTGCAAATAAAAGGGAGGGAGGTGAAAATATTGTTAGAATTAATCTGTAAAAAACAATTAATTTTTAAGGAAATTTTAATTTTAAGATCGATCTCGAAGAATCGAATTCAAAAAATTGCATCATTATTTCAATCAAAGAAAACATCACCACACACATTATTAACTCCTACAAAATAAAGAAATATTCAAAGATAATATCTAAAGACAAGAATAATTATTTAGGTAAACAATAATATTTTCCCAATCGTACGATCCTACGTAAAACATGCGCAGACGCGAATAACCGATTGTATAACATGCTAATAGATAAGAGAGATAAAACAATGTCTTCGATAAACGAGTTTAATATGCATATAAATTGAAATAATCTTTATATGTCTATATAAAGATTAGGTATTGCAACATGTTTTAAAACAATTGTTATCATTTTAAATTTACAAACAATATCAATCTTGATGTATTTACTAGCAAAAAGTGGTCCTTTAGTAGTGTTCGCGAAGTTTCCTACCGAAATTGACAAACTTCCAATTTTTTTCAGTACGTAACGACATTATGATTGATAACACATATACACTTTAAAAAATGTTTTGCCCAAACCCAAACCTTTTAGTTTCATAGTTTCTCAATAACATTTACCAAAAAATGCATAGATCGTGGTATTTATAATAGCTTCTTTCCGGTCATTCGCTTTAGCTTCGTCATAAGTCATTGCTTGATTACAACTATAACATTTTTCTACACAAGATTATCACGGCTTACACTCACACACAATTATCTCACTGTACAATGACATTGTACTGCGATACTAGCAATTATCACTTTCATAGGTCAACGAAACTCGCGATACAAAGTTCACTTTTATACACTCCCTATCCTATAATAAATGCGAAATAGCTCTGTGAATCTGTGTATCTGTCTCTTCTTCACGTCTTAACCATTAAACCAATTAGGGTGAAATTTGTTCAAAGATAGTTTCAGAGCCGACCAAAGGTCATAGGATAGTTTTTAACCTGGCAATCCTACAGAAACGGGAACTACCTATAACAAGTCTTTCTTTCTTCCGAATGTGCCATACAATAATGAATTTCAGTGGATACTTACTACGCAAACAAAAGGTAAGAAAACCATCTACAAATCATAAAAATCATTTCAACAAATTGTCACTACACTTTCTCTATTTAAAATGTAGATTAAACTTCACTCGATGCAAAACGATTACCCAAATTTAGGTTAAGCGAAAATGTTTGTGAAAATGGCCAAATTGTACGAGCGCATTCACCTATTATGTTCAAAAGTGGTATTTTTTTCATTTCACCGAAACGCTTTTCTAATATGTATTGTCTATTTGGACAATAGTCCTTTATACTGTACGAGGAACACTCATTATTCAAGACAATGGAGTTATGTGGAGGAAATTGACACGCTCGGAGCGGAATCGAAATGAAGCTTCGTGTCTGTGACGTACACTAATCTAGTAAGAATAGACGATTGAGATATATCTTTGACTCTGCGACATTAGCTTAAGAAGATGTAGTTGGGATCTCTTTTCGAAAAACGAATTTTTTATTTATGAATTTTGTTAAAGTACATAATATAGTATAACAACAATTTCGACTGTACATATGCTTTTTTAGTTCATCTTCGAAAAGGATGACATGCTCGTAATGTAAATCGATAAACTACAAAATAGTGTTATGCAGAAGATACACAATTTATATACGACGTAATAAACAAAATGCACATAATAAATTACACACTTATGAGTTATGACTAATACAAAACGTGTTTCTATTAAACACACGTGTCAAAAATTTGGCAATGAATGAGGCTAAGTTTGATTGAGCAATATTTTAATATCAATGAAATTTAATTCATTTTTCATGGCATTTAAAATATTATATAAATAAATAAATTTATGTTGAGACAATTTTATAACATAAATTGATTTTATAACATCGGCAAGGTTATTGAAGATATGACAAATGATAGTTCATTCACTCAATTTTAGTGTATGTACGTGAAAATTTCATTATATGGTGTGTGATAAATGACCCTTAGTAAAAACCTGTCGAATCAAAACACTAACATATCATGCATTCAATGAGAAAATATTTAAAGACGTTTGATTCCAAAAATATAAAAAATATTCCCTTTGTAATTTTGTATATAATATTGTGATGCGTATTTCGTTACAATATTTTTAAATTATACAAGAATATTCATTTGCACTCCAGAGATATCGTTTTCCAAAAAAATCGATATCTTCGAACCTAATCGACGTCGTGCATTAATCTCATTAATGTATGTTTGCTTATAGATAACAATATGAAACTACAATTATTTTTAACCAGATATTGACAAAACATTTAAAAATACATTTAATCAATGACAAAAGACAACACGAATGCAATTATCCGATAGATTATTAACTTAGCATAAGAGTAATGATCTCATAAATCATAGTTTTTAATTAAACAATCTTAATTTCATTCTTGTACACAAAATATAAAAATAATTGCTTGTATGAATGTGAAATAAGATGTTCATTGATGTTCCACACAAAAACTACTGAATCTTGATTTTCAAACATAGATTAAGAATAAGAATATTTGACCCTATTTTATGGGAGTATCTACTCGTATAAAATACCGCACTAATACCATAAAACATTAGCATTTCAATATTTGTATCGAATAGGTATACATAATATATTGTATACTAGCTTTCCACCCGCAGCTTCGCCCGCGCAGTCAAAGAAAAACCCGCATAGTTCCCGTTCCCGTGGGATTTCCGGGATAAAACCTATCCTATTTCCCGGGATAAAAAGTAGCCTATGTCCTTTCTCGGGTATCAAAATATCTCTATACCAAATTTGATGCAAATTGGTTCAATAGTTAAGGCGTGATTGAGTAACAGACAGACAGACAGAGTTACTTTCGCATTTATAATATTAGTATGGATGTATCCCGGGTCAACTCGGGCAGAGTTAGAACATGAAGCTAGTATATAATAGTACAAGTTTAATTCCGATAACAGGCAGATGTATCAGACGATTGAATAGTGTACCTAGTAACTTATGTAGGCCACGCACTAATTTCGTAAACCATTTTATATAACTTCCTTCCGAGATCCATTACATACAATGCGAATTAAAATTCGTTCCCAAATTTATTCAGCAGGAAAATGAAATGTGTTACACACGTCTTATTTACATTATTCAACATCAAAAACAGAATTGTGTCAGAATACATTTCTTTACGCAACCGAAGTAAAAGATATTTGTATACTTATTTATTCTTAATTTTCTACCTTCCTCAAATCAAATTAATTGATTTGCTCTTTTTGCAAGGTTCAATGATTTTGTAGCCTATTTTCGAAATGAAAACTTCTTCCACGGAAATAATGAAACTTTGTCTATTATAAAAACCTTAGTAGTTAGCCTATGTTTTATTCTGGGTCTTCAGCTATTTATACATACCTATAAATACCAATTCATTATAATCGGTCCGTAGTATTTGCGTGAAAAAGTAACAAACATCCTCCTTTTCGCATCTATACATATAATAAAATCGTAGGAAAGTCAAAACTGTACATTGAATATTTTTTTAAAAGAATACATATTCCATGATCTATAATCGATATAGAAGCCAAAAATATAGTTTTTAGAATTTTTGTCTGTTTGTCTGTTTGTCTGTTTGTCTGTTTGTCTGTATGTTTGTCCGAGCTAATCTCGAAAAGTACTGCATAGATTGACTTCAAATTTTGCATGAATATTACTAACAGGTCGGGTCAGGCTATAGGCTACATATTATCAAGCTATCACCTGCGGGGGAGGAGCTGTGAACCTTTATTCTTCTTACGTATTCTCTGTACTACGATAGCGTACAATCTAAAGACTCATGTTTAAATGTTGTTTTTGAGTAAGCCATGCTATTGTCTACCTTTACACTATAAAAACTACGTCATTTAAGTAATTTTGGCAGAGAAACAGTATAATGAATCTTAGTAGTATAAAGACAAATTTAAAACAGCGCCATCTATGAGATTTCATTAAAATCAAATCAATTTACATAATATTAACGCTTCTTGGAAATTCATAATTTAAATATTATGATGTTGGTGAGGTTGTTTTTTTTTAAAGTTAAATAAATAATTCATATCTTCCCAGAGTCCATTTCAGGTGCGCTTATGTGAATATATTATGTACTAAATTTTTATAAGTGAGGGTAGATGTTTATTATTTGATGTCAAACAAGACACCATTACAGTTAATATCTCAGAGGAATTTATTCCTCTGAGGTTAATATAGGTAATAGTAGATAACAGTGATTGTGTTCATTCGTTACATTGTTATAAATCTAATAAGCTTTTTTTTAAATTTTCGCCTTCTTGCGTTCCCACAAAAGATAAGTTGTAACTTTTGTATTTATTCTTTAT